>NC_132915.1:20306515-20615265 GCF_047675955.1 Chlorocebus sabaeus
CTGCTGTATTTAATCAAAGTGGTTAGTAATTGTTAAACGTCTACCTCCCTTAACAAGCTGGGCATTCCTAGTTATCCAATTATTAAAAATTGAACCTTGCCATCTATCTAGAGTTGGGCACAAATATTCAATAAAGATTTATGAAACTAAAACAACACTGGAGTAACGGGAGAGTTAAAACATTACATGGTGACTTTAGGTATCTAACATTAAGGAGAAAATAGAATCCAAAGAGGTATATTTCTGAAATTCATCTACCCACCTGCTCCAAATCAAGAGAGAGCCATTTATCAGTTCCTTCTTCAGCCACTGATATACGGTATTTGCTTTTGTTTTTAATCATATAAAAAGGGGTAAATGTCACAATTCTAGTAATGTTAAAACTGCTCAGGTCTATAGTGACACCAACCTAAGAAAAATAAAATTAACAGCTCAAAAACTGTTATGTATCATAACATCCTTATAAAATTTAATTAAGTAGTTAATAAAACATTTAAAATAAACAGTTTCTTGATAAGCACAGAATGAACTCACTTGATAGTCCATTTTCAGGCCTTTACATTTAACAGCTCCATGACTACCAACAGTATCAATTGAAAATTGATCGGATAATTCACTATCAGTTACCATAAGTTGAACCTAGGAAAAAATATTCCAAATACATCACAATTTAGGTACCCTTAAAAATTCCTGCTTAAACTGATAAAAATTAGTTTTTAGCATAAACAAAATATTACATTGTTAATGCACTAAACCTTTATAATATTAAATTCCAATCTTTTTGGCCTCAAATATTTAACAAGTTATTTCTATCCAAGTTTCATATTTATTCCTCAGAACTTTAAAACTAAAAATCGACAAGCAGATAAAGACAAGGGAAAAACAGAATAAACAATGCATACCTTATTGTTATTAAAAAAGTGATTTGGCTGAAAAGAAAAGAGAACTGGCTTTTTATAATTAGGTGGATGCTTTCGATGAATTCCGTCTGCTTTGTACTGTAACATGCGACCAGTTTTGTTGACCATCCAATAAGGACTATGAAATGCCACAACTGTCTGACCAGTATTATAAGTCATATGGACAGCAATATCTAAATCAGTCTTTTCCATTTCTGTAATACAGGTAAAATTGACAAAACTAATGTCTTGCTGATTAGGCTTTATGTGATATTCACTTTTCCAATCGTGATTGAGATAGTCAAGTAATTTTAAACGTAGCCTGGCTTTATCCAACTGTACAGTACAAATCTGGGCTGAATGTCCTTCACTTAGAGTAAAAACTGAATTTTCAATTCCCTGTAATAAAAAAAAAAATTTAAATGTTGCAGAATAATATGCCTCAAAATTCTATTTATTTATTCCAAATGCTGCACAAAATGTTTCTGAAGCACCTATCAGAACAAGTCAGAAGACTTACATTCAAGTTCTAACTTTGTCAACTGTGTAAATCTCTACACAGGATTTAATCTGAGATTTGAGCTACTGTAGTTATAAAATGTTCTAAATGACTTACTTCAAAGGACAAACTGTGAAGATTAGATTAAATAACATAATGGGAAACTCCCCTGGAAATTATAAACATAAAACACTACAATTGGTAAAACAACAACAAAAAGACAATCTTAACCACTAGTGATTTTTGTTTTGAAAACAACAAAACAATGTAAAATGTGGGCAAAAACTGATGGTAATCCAAAATAAGCAATCCCTACTACCTCCACAATCCCTCATCACCCATTTCCAATCACTGTTTATATTATTACATCATATGTATCTCTCCAAGCTGCTGATTTCCCTCGACTCACCCTTCTATTATCTTAGTTCATGTCACTATATGACCTCTCAGTTTGAGTCTCCTAACCGCTCTTGTCCCCTCTTACCATGGCTCAATTGTCTTTCTAAAGACTGATCATATCATTTGGAAACTGCCAGACAGAATGTGATCACTAAAAGCATCCAATTAAAAGTTCTATGAGAATAGAAACATAAATTGACAGTACATCTGAATATCTCACCAGTTTTTCCAGCATCTCTATCTTGTTCTCTTCCTATTATTATAATATAGGAATCTCTTCAGCTCATGATTTTAAATTAATTAAAGCAAAAGTAAGGAGTTCTTGATTTTTTACAAGTTAAATAATATTCCACAAAATAACAATGGTGGTGGTAGTGCTAGAGTGATAAATAAATGGCAACCCTTGTCTGTCAGGCACTGTACCAAATCTTTTACATATACAATCTAATTTTATTTCCCCCATGTCTTAACCAAGCAAATTTTATTATTCTCATTTTATAGACTACAACAAAAGATTTACAAAAGCAATAAAGCCCGCTTAAGAACATACAGCAAGCGACAGAGCTAGGATGCAATTTCAAATCTGACAGCAATGTACAAATTCTTAATTATTATGATAATTTGTTACTCAATATGGAAATACACATTTAAAACCATAAATATGTTAACTTTTTCCTCCAAAAGAGACATGTATCAGAAAAGTGTAAACTGCTGGGTGTACTGGCTTGCGCCTGTAATTCCAGCACTTTGGGAGGCCAAAGCGGGAGGATCACTTGAGCCCAAGAGCTCACGACAAGCCACAGTGAGTCCCTGTCCCTACAAAATTAAAAATTAAAAAAAGTTATCCAGGCATGGCATGCATCTGCAGTCCCAGCTACTCCGGGGGCTGAGGAGGAAGGATCACGTGAGCCTAGAAGTTTGAGGCTACAGTGAGCTATGCACTCCAGTCTGAGCAACAGAGAGAAACCTGTTTTTTTAAAAAACAAACAAATGGTAATTCTAAAGGTAAAATAAACCTATAATAGATGACAATGAAGAACTACTTTCTTCCATTTGATAAGCCTCGCAAATGAAATATTCACATAAAATCTTAAGATGTACGGATTCCTATGTTATAACAACAGGGAGAAACCACACCATCTGTTAAAAAGTATGTAAGAAAAAAAGCAACTGTACCAAGTATACAATCTTTTAAGAAAATCAGCGCTAAAAGAATACAATATAATGTAGCAGGCTTTTTTTGTCACTGAAGTCCAGTTCTTAAATGTTATTTCAATAATAATTCTCATACTTGTTGCAAAAGAATATCTGCATTACCTATTCTTTACTAGTATTCTAGTATTCTAATTTTTATTAGATCTTTAAAATAGTTTTTATTATTCTTAATCTTAAAAAACTGAAACTACAAAATCAAAAACAGGAAAGCACTAAAACAATTTGCCGATACCTCTATATAATAAGCAATTTTGTAAGGAAGAAGATTTCGGAGCAGGATAGGTGGCCACAAATGCATTATGTATGGTAAATCCCAACCATCTTCTGAATACACTGATAGAGACGTTAAATTATCTTTTTCTGGAACAATATTAATGAGAAATGATTTCTTGGAAGGGTTTTGAGATCTACATTTCTTCTTTAGAAGAGCACCATCATTTTTCACAATCTCTTCAAAGTCAATTCCTTCACACATTTGATAGTCCTCATCTTCTGGCTTCAGAAAAAGGAATGATCTGCATGAGATTAAATGATACAGTTTAAAATGCTTTAAAGGAAAACATATTAAAGTATATAATTACAGCTTTAGAATAACAAACTTACCTCCTTTCACAATATTGTAATAAATTTTTATATTTTCATATACCTTTTAGATATAAGTAAGATAGATAAATAGATATCACCTTAACTTTCTGGAAGCTCATCAAGTTGTTTGACTTTTAAGAAGAGAATATTTTTCTTACAAACTTACTATCTTAAAAGTACACTTATAAGATAAATGGTTTCATATAAAAATACATAAATCGTATCAGTTATATATGCAAAGCAAACCACATAGAATCATCTGTGACTTGTACATATAACTGCAAGAATTTGGCTTTTCTGAATATGTGGGCCTAAAAGGAAATAAATGCCATGACTGAATTCATAAACTAAAAAAATTACTATTGAAAAAATAATCACAAGCTTTCCAACATTAATCAAATTAAAGTTTTCAATCGATATTTAACTTTATTAAAATGTGGGCCATAGATGCAGAAGAGTGTTTTTCTTTTTTGTTTTTGTTTTTTTTTTTACAGCAGTATGATATTGTACTTTATTTTTTTTTTTTTCTGCTTTAGCGGTTTTTTTTTTTTTTTTAATTATACTTTAGGTTCTGGGATACATATGCAGAACGTGCAGGTTTGTTACAGAGGCATACACATGCCACAGTGGTTTGCTGCACCCATCAACTGATCATCTACATTAAGTATTTCTCCTAATGCTCTCCCTCCCCTTGCTCCCCAACTCCCAACAGGCCTCAGTGAGTGATGCTCTCCTCCCTGTGTCCATGAGTTCTCATTGTTCAACTCCCACTTATGATTGAGGACATGCGGTGTTTGGTTTTTTTGTTCCTGTGTTAGTTTGCTGAGAATGATGGTTTCCAGCTTCACTCATGTCCCTGCAAAGGACATGAACTCACTCTATTTTATGGCTGCATAGTATTTCATGCTGTATACGTGCCACATTTTCTTTATCCAGTCTATCATTGATGGGCATTTGGGTTGGTTCCAAGTCTTTGCTACTGGGAACAGTACTGCAATAAACATATATGTGTATCTGTCTTTATAGTTGAATGATTTATTGTAGTTCTTTGGTATATAGCCAGTAATGGGATTGCTGGGTCAAATGGTATTTCTGGTTCTAGATCCTTGAGGAATCACCACACCGTCTTCCATAATGGTTGAACTAATTTATACTCCCACCAACAGTGTAAAAGCATTCCTATTTCTCCACATCCTCTTCAGCATCTGTTGTGTCCTGACTTTTTAATGATTACCATTCTAATTGGCATGAGATGGTATCTCATTGTTGTTTTGATTTGCATTTCTCTAATCACCAGTAATGATGAGCTTTTTTTCACGTTTGTTGGCCGCATAAATGTCTTCTTCTGAGAAGTGTCTGTTCATATCCTTCACCCACTTTTTGATGGGGTTGTTTTTTTCTTATAAATTTTTTTCAGTTCTTTGTAGATTCTGGATATTAGTCCTTTGTCAGATGGACAGACTGCAAAAATTTTCCCCCTTTCTGTAGGTTGCCCATTCACTCTGATGGTAGTTTCTTTTGCTGAGCAGAAGCTCTTTAGTTTAATTAGATACCATTTGTCAATTTTGGCTTTTGTTGTCATTGCAGAAGAGTGGTTTAAGAAAATGATGACAAAATTATTGGTTGTCACATAATCTTTATATTTGAATATTACATTATTTACATTTCAGCAATATTTTATACTTAATAATTTTTGAACCGACACTATAGCCAAGAATAAACATTTCAGAAATATTTTTATATTTGTAAAAATTATTAGCTATAATTATGACACTGTCTTTTATAGATGAACAACAGTCAACACTATCTCCAACCCTGATTATTTTCCTAAGTTCTACTCCTAAAATGTTAAATATCTATGATGTATTTCTGTAATAATTTCTGATGGCACCTTAAATTTGCTAGACTGAACACTGAACCACTCTACCCACTTTTCTGCATGTCCTTTTTCAGTGACTTCCAGCTACTGGCACCCTGGACTTTGACACAATATTAGACTTCCTTCTTCCCTGACTGAAGCATATAAATTATTTGTCAAAAGAGTTAACAGATATAGCCTATTCTACTTCTACTTCCTTCTATAATTTTCATTCTATTTTCCACTCTTTCTTCTAACACTTAAAGGTAAAACCTTATTTTTTTCCAAATTAAACTAATGGTAACACACTTACCCAGTTTATCAAAACATTTATTGGGCCTATTATGTACCAACAAGGCAAAATTGAAAACAAACAAATGAGTAAGATCATAATCAGGTGGGAAATGTAATGTTAAAAGATAACTACTGCATTGTGATAGGTACCAAAACACATGTATAGAGTAGACTGAGGGCAGAGTGGTTGGCTCTTTCTAGACAGACTGCAAGGTGTTTGCAGAAGTGACAATTTTCCCAAAAAGGGTGTTCTGAAGAGAAGATCCGAGTAAGGGAAATATAAAAGGTCAAAGGAAAGTTCAAGGAATGAATGAAGAAAACAGGAAAGAAAGATAATCAATGACAGGAGGTTTTAAATGAGAAGATAGAGTGAATGGTCTTGAAACAGAACATCAAATGATCTGAGACAAGAAGAAAAAAACAGATCAAACTAATAGACGGAGATAAAATTTATAAAAATGGAGCAAGAAAATGAGAGAGCAACCATCTAACTGTGAACTTAAATTATCTTTCAAATTTTGTCTTCCAACATGTACTCTACATTCCAATGAATTCCCAACTATTCCTTATAACACTATGCTTTCATGCTTCCTTATCTTTGTTCATGCACACCTTCCTCTTAGCCTTTTCCATCTAATCTCCGTATTACTATATTACATGTTACTGTACTTCATGTATCTTGTCCAGGAGTCAGTCATTAATCCCTTTTATGTTTTCCATAGTTTTTGGCAACTGTAACACTTTCTATAACTCTCCAAAACCCACTGTTTCCTACTTCATACATTTATGTAATATATCCATCTTTTGATGGCAAAAGTCACATGCAATTCTTCTTGGTATTGAGTGTCTCATCCACAGAAAACCTTGATAAATATTTGTTAAATTAATAAAAGAATCAGTATATTTAAATTCTATTTAAATATTTTAATAAAATATAAATTGTTTTCCTATATTTATCTGCATCTATACTTATCTGTACCATTAATCTAAGAATAGAAACAGAATAGAGAAAGATAACTGTTTGTTAAGACCTCACATCTTAAATATACGTGCACCTACAATGAAGTACTAGATTAAAAGAATACCTAGATCGTGAGTTCGAGACCAGCCTGACCAAAATGGAGAAATCCCGTCTCTGCTAAAAATACAAAATTAGCTGCGCATAGTGGTGCATGCCTGTAATCCCAGCTACTTAGGAGGCTGAGGCAGGAGAATCGCTTGAATCTGGGAGCTGAGATCCCGCCATTGCACTCCAGCCTGGGCAACAAGAGCGAAACTCTATCTCAAAAAAAAAAAAAAAAAAAAATTGCCTAATGAAAAATCCAAGCTGGTTAGTCACTAATAGTTCTAGTTAAGATGAAGTACTTAATCAGTAACAATTCTCATTAAGATGAATTAATCACTACTAATTCTCATTAAGATAGATCAACTATCAAGTAACAAATTAACATTCAGCCTTGGAAAAAAGTATAAAGGTACTGTTTCCTCTACTACGGAGAGAGACACAAAATATATACCAGAAATGTATTAAAAAGTAGAGTATCATTAACTTTTATTATCCAAGAAGAAAATGAAAGTTCTTCACAGAAATTTTTAAATATATCTTACATGCCATATTTAATCTAGTCTTGTAACCCACCCCAAATCATCTCTAGAGCAAGATCAGATACTGTAAATGACTATTTTGTTGTTCTCTCAACAATACAATTCTTTCCCTCAGCAAGTATGAACTAAGCAATAAAACACTCATTAGATTTAGCAGGTTGATCTATGTGAAAATACGTGCCTAAAACTGCTAGACTGTCTTCAGAGCATTGAGGATCCCATTCTGAACTTCTGGACAAGGGAACAGGTAAGCACTGTTTGCAGTTCTGCCTCTATCCTTCTGTAGCATTGAGGTAAGTATCTATTACCTATTCTAAAATGGTATTTAAACAAACTACAATGCTTAATTCTGAGGAAAGTTTTATTCTCCAATAGGGTTAAATTTCCATATAAGAGATTATTTTCAATTCCAGATTACATATCTTGACTAATATTTACTTGTTATGATATAAATCTATAAGACTAGCTCATATTTTGTTATAATTTTAATATTTTCTTAAAACATATCTTGTATCAAATTTAATTACTTTAAAAATTTTAAATTAATGTAGTATATACTGCTATTTACAACTCCATCCCTGAACAATGAACAAATATGAAAAGGATAAAATATTCTGTTTACTAAAAGAATGTCAAAAAATTGTATTATAAAACCTTTGAGAAGTAAAATTTACTTCATAATACTATAAATTCAGAAACCATCAGGCATCATCTATTAGACATTTTAAAAACTCTTAATCATATGACTATGCTTATGATGCTTATATTGCAACAAAAATATATTTAAGAGAAAAGTATATATAATGTGCTTGCTATAAGTTATTACAATAAATTAAATAATACTTCTTTTTTAAGATCTAAGTGCACTGAAACCTACATGAGTTAGATGAGTTATTAGCAGGATGGATTTGATCAAAGTTACCCATGTGAAATCAGAAACTAAAAAGTCTACAAGAGATCTCAGAGTAAACAAAATGATAAAGAAAAAATACCGGTAAGATCCTAATGGTATGTTGAATTCATTTTCAGGTGAGGCAGTTCCCAATAAGGTATCCCCTTCGTAAACAGACAGTGGGACTGAAAAATGATTTCTTATCTGGGAAAGAAAAACAAATAATATTTAGTACCATTAATCTAAGAATCTACAGATGTGTAAAAAAAAAGTCCATGTAAATATCTTAACAAAGGAACTATCAGGCAATATTCATCTTGCTTATGTAAATTAGAAAAGAAACAAACATATTATTTATCCTAAAACACACAAGAAAAATTTCTACAGTTTTATATAAAAGGAATCTCAAAAACAGACTTTAAGCATCCTACAGGGGAATAAGATAATATCTCCTTCACTTGAGGATAGAGACTAATTTGTTTAGAGATATGTTTTTGTTTAGACAAAAATAGTAGGAAAAAACACAGAAAAAAATAAAAATTTTAAATATTTGTATGGTAAAAGTGACAATCTACAGGCTGGCAAATATCTGTAATATACTTGACAAAGGGTTTATAACCACTACATACTCAAAAATCCTAAAAATCATTAAGAAAGTTGCAATCAAGAGGAAAACAGGAACAGAATGTAAACAGATGATTCACAGAATGGAAAAACTGACCAATAAAGAGGAAAAGATACTTGACATTACTAGTAATCAAGAAAATACAAATTACATTCATAGAATATCTTTTAATACCAACAAACTGCAAAAATATCAGAAATAAGGTAATATCAACAGTTGGAAATGATGCGAACAGGAACTCATATACACTAGTGGTAGAATGTAAATTGATAAAATAACTCTGAAGAATAATTTGACAAAAACTTAGTAAAAATGAAAATGTACTTTCTTCTTAGCAATTCTGCTCCTAGTGCCATACCTAGAGAAATGTTTACACATGTGTATTCATTTATTGTTTACTACACTCACTCAAGACACCGATGTTCACTACACCACTGATTTTATTATAAAAAAATGAAAATGAAAACAATCTCAACAATGGAAAAATAAGAAAATTTTCTTCAAATTGATATAATCATGTAACATCATTAAAATAATGACCTATGTATCAGTATATGGTTACACTTCAAATATTTGAATGAAAACAGAACATAGCATAACAAGGTGAACAGTGTAACATTTCTGTAAGACACTAAAAACACAAGTATGTACTTTCTGGACAGGAAGTAGTTTTTAAAATACGGTACTAGAAATATACAC
Source organism: Chlorocebus sabaeus (assembly GCF_047675955.1). Taxonomy (NCBI): domain Eukaryota; kingdom Metazoa; phylum Chordata; class Mammalia; order Primates; family Cercopithecidae; genus Chlorocebus; species Chlorocebus sabaeus. The sequence goes on from NC_132915.1 coordinate 20,316,086, forward strand.
AACATATCACCAAATTGATATTGCCTCAAGGAAGAAGGAAGGAGGGAATGTGGACTAAGGAGGGAAACCAAACAGTTGGCTTCAACTTCATGCATTTTTTTAAAATTTAAGGGAACCACTTTTAAACGTCAATATTTTTAAAACTCCATGGTGTGGATGGAGACATCTGTATTATAATAAACTTCAAAGTCCACTATCAAACCAATAACCAACATCCAGAGCATTCCACAACAGACATTAACTGTAAGTTTTCCAACATATTTTCTGATTATAAATATAATTCCAAATAAATTTCACATTCAACTTATCACTGATGTAAATGGAGCCTATTAAGAAACACATGCTTCTAAATGGTGCCTGTTTGGAATGTGAAGTTACTTACCAAAGTCTGATATTGCTTCCTTTGTTTTCCCTTTCAGATTTAGTGTGGAAAAAGTTGGTTGGAAGCTGAGAATAAACTAGCAGTTGAAATTTCAAGGAAAGATCAAAGGTCTGGAAAACGGAATGAGCATAAGCTTGAAAAGTCTAAGGGAGCAGAGGAAAAGGGAACATCCGTCTGTATAAAAGTGGGTGGGCACAGTGGCTCACATCTATTATAATTCCAGCACTTTGGGTGGCTAAGGTAGGAGGATCACTTGACCTCAGGAGTTCGAGACCAGTCTAGGCAATATGGTGAGACTCTGTCTCTACAAAATATTGAAAAATTAGCCAGGTATGGTGGTATACACATGTAGTCCGAGCTACTGGAGAGGCTGAGGTGAGAGGATTATTGAGCCTGGGAAGTCAAGGTTGCAGTGAGCATTGATCATGCCACTGCACTGCTGGGCGATTAAGACCCTGTCTCTCAAAAATTACAAAGATAAGAAAGAAACAAAAGCATGCTGCAGGTAAGCTATCTTGCTGGAACAATTCCTAAAGTTTATGATTACGCAACAGCAATATGATAGCAGAATGAACATAGATGTTAAAGTGAAACAAACCTGAGATAAATACTGGCAGTGCTAATTACTAGCTGTGTAACTGTGGGCAAATTTTATTTTGAATAATACCATTTCTCCTGACTATCAAAAGTAGTAAATTCATATATACGCATACCTTGTTTTATATGTTTTGCTTTATTGTGCATTGCAGATATTTCATTTTTTACAAATTAAAGGTTTATGGCAATCCTGTATCAAGCAAGTCTATTGGTGCCATTTTTCTAACAACATGTGCTCACGTAGTGCCTCAGTGTCATATTCTGGTAACTCTCATGATATTTCAATCTTTTTGTTATAATTATATGTGCTATAATTAATAAATGTGTGTGTTCTGACTGCTCCACAAATTTGGACATTCTCCCTACTTTCTCCCTCTTCTTCAGACTTCTCTATTCTCTGAGACACAATACTATTGAAAATAGGACAATTAATAACCCTCCAATGACCTCTTTCAAATGAAAAGAAGAGGCACATGTCTCTCACTTTTAAATCAAAAGCAAAAGCTAGAAATGATTAATGTTAAAGAGAAGTGCATGTCAAAACCAGAGATGGGCTAAAAGGTAAGCCTCTTGCATCAAACAGCCAAGCTGTGAATGCAAAGGAAAAGTTTTTGAAGAAAATTAAAAGTCCTAACCCAGTGAACACGCAAATGACAAGAAAGTGAAATAGCCTTATTGCTAACAGGAAGAATATTCTAGTGGTCTGGATATGACATGATTTGACTACATCTCCCACCCAAATCTCATCTTGAATTGTAATCCCCATAATCCCCATGTGTCAAGGGAGGAATCAGGTGGAGGTAACTGGATCATGGGGACAGTTTCCCCATGCTGTTCTCATGATGGTGAATGAGTTCTCACGAGATCTGATGGTCTTATAAGTGTGTGGTAGTTCTTCCTGCATTCACTTCTCTTTCCTGCTGCCTTGTGAAGAAGGTGCCTTGCTTTCCATTTGCTTTCTGCCATGATTATAAGTTTCCTGAGGTCTCCCCAGCCATGCTGCACTATGAGTCAATTAAACCTCTTTCCTTTATAAATTACTACGTCCTGGGCAGTTCTTTACAGCAGTATGAAAACAGCCTAATACAGGATAGAAGATCAAACCAGCTACAATATTCCCCTAAGAAAGGCCCTAACTCTCTTCAATTGTATGAAGGCTGAGAGATGCGAGGAAATAGCAGAAAAAAAGTTGGAAGCAGAGGTTTGTTCATGAGGTTTAAGGGAAGAAACCACCTGCATAACATACAAGTGCAAAGTGAAGCGGCAAGTGGTTGCAGCAAGTTATCCAGAAGGTCTGGCTAAGATCACTGATGAAGATGGCTACACTAAACAACAGATTTCCAAACTAGACAAAACAGCCTTCTCTTGGAAGAAGATGACATTTAGGACTCTCATAGCTAGAGAAGAGAAGTAAATGCTTAGCTTCAAAGCTTCGAAGGACAGTCTGAATCTCTTGTTAAAGGAATAATGAAGCTAGTGACCTGAAGTTACGCCAATGTTCATTTACCATTATGAAAATCCTAGGGCCTTTAAGAATATGCTAACTCTACACTGTGCTCTATACCTGGAAAAACAAAGCCTGAATTTGAAAGCACATCTGTTTACAGCATGGTTTATCGAATTTTTAAAGCCCACTACTGAGACCTATTCTCAGGAAAAAAAATCCTTTCAAAATGCTATTGCTCATTGGCCATGCACATTGTCACTCGAGTTCTGATGGAGATGTACAGGAGATTAATGCTGCTTTCATGCCTGCTAACACAACATCTATTCTGTAGCAAATGGATCAATGAGTAATTTCAACTTCTTAATATTATATATAATATTGTATATTTGACTTAAATAATATTAGTCTCATTATTTAAGAAATACATTTTTTAAGGCAACAGCTCCCATAGACAATGATTCCTCTGATGGATCCGGGCAAAGTAAATTGAAAACCTTCTGGAAAGGATTCATTATCCAGATGTCATTAATAACATTTGTGATTCATGAGAGGAGGTCAAAATAACAACATTACCAGCTGGTTCCAACCCTCATGGACGACTTTGAGGAATTCAGGACTTCAATGGAGCAAGTCACTGCAGATATGGTAGATATACAAGACAACTAGAATTAGAATTGGGGCCTGAAGAGGTGACTGAATTGTTGCAACTTTCTTTAGAGAGAAAAGTATGAAGAGTATCCCATCCAGTGAGTAGCAAAAAATGGTCAGGCAAAAATGTATTATTCTGATTAATATATACATAATAATCAGAAAACCTCCAACTACTCATATTTATCTTTGGAATAGACAACAACAAATTGTTTAGTAAAACAATTTTCTTATAATCTTTCTATATCTTACCAAATTCTACTTTAAAAACATCATAGCAGCATATGAAACATGAGAATTAGGAATTTGATAAATGAATAATCTTAACTGTACTCTACTTTTAATTCTAGAAAAACTATTTGCTCTATACATTTGAAGCAATAGAAATATGTCTATACAAAGTACCTGTAAGAAATTCAAAATCCACATTCAACTATTTAACTAAATGGCAAAATAATCAACGGTAATGAGTGCGGCTGTTAGTCACCTTTTAAAATAGTTACCTAAATAAAAAGTGAAAGAGAAGGGATATCTGTTTTCAGCCATCCTAGAATAACAGGGACCAGATATAGCTTCCCACCCTATCAACTAAAAAGCAGGAAAACAAACAACAAACATCAAACCACAGTTTCAGATAAGGCACAATAGGCAGCACAAGTGAAAAACAAAAACGAAAACGAAAAAGCTACAGAAGCTATGACTACCCAGCTTGCTGTCTGGAGAGTGAGTTTCTAGTCTGCTGTGTGAGAAGCAGGCAGCCAAGTTGAAGAGACAAGATCTGAAAATCTAGGGAAGCCAATGTGACTGAAATTCACAGCATATTGTACTGGAGGGGAGAGACCTGCATGGAGAGGCAAGAGCTGTACAGACAGAATTCTGGAAAACTGAGTGTCTCTTCCATGTCAAAACTTCAGCTGAGTCATGACCAGGACATGTGTAGATTATCTAAGGCTCAGTAAAGATCCGCCTAAAAGAAACAGGAAGAACAAAGTCCGGTTCTGATATATACAGTAGTTTTAGGTAACCAATAAAAAATTACCAGGTACATTAAAGGAATGAAAAAATTACCATAATGAAAAGAAACATCAATAAAATGAAACAAACCTGAAATGACACGTAATAGAATTGGTAGATGAGGACATTAAAACATTTATTAAAATTATATCCAATATCACTAAAAATTTAGAAGACTAAGTATGCTTAAAAGAGACACTGGAAAATAAAAAACCAAAAAAATTCATACTATTGAGAAAAATGTATCAGATGGGGTCAAGAGCAGATTGGCCACTGAAAAAGAAAACGGAAACTGAAGACTTAACAAGAGAAACTATCAAAAAAGAAATGAGTAAAAAGCTGAAAGGAAAAACAAACAGAGCATTACTGAGCTGTGGGGCAAGTTCAAACACCCTAATATGCACCTAACTGGAACCTAAAGGAGAGAAGAGAGGGCAAAAACAGAAAAAATTTTAGAAACAATGGCAAAAAGTTTTCTAAAGTTGATCAAAACTATAAATCCATGATTTTAAGGTCAGTAAACCCCAAATACAAGGAACATGAAGAAAACTACACTAAGATTCATCATAACCAAATTGCTTAAAACCAATGATAAAAAAAGAAATCTCAAAAGCAGCTAAAGAAAAGGCTGACACATTTTGTAGAAGAGCAAATACAGGAAAAAAAGCAGACTTCTGATCAGAAACAATGCAATACAGTAGACAGCAGAACAACATTTTTAAAGTATGGGGGAAAAACTCTACCAATCTAGATCTCAAGGCCCAGTGAAAATATCTGTAACACATATATGTGAAATAAAAACTGAAAGAATTCATCATCAGCAGATCCACGCTGTGAGATTACTGAAAGAAAAAAGTGATAATAAATATCAAATACAGTTTGTATTTTAAACCAATTTAAAACATAATTCATTAAATAAAAATAGTAACTTGTATTATGGGGTTTTGGCTAACATACATAGACACAAAAATGTATGAAAATAATTATGCAAATGTGGGAGATGAGAAGTGGAAGTATACTGGTCTAAAGTTTTGATTCTGTATGTGAAGCGGCAAAGTACTACTTGAAGGTAGACTAATACAATATGTGCGTAATAAAGCCCTAAAGTAACAACAACAACAACAAAAAAGGCAAGGAAGTATAAAGAGATACAGCCAATAACCAACAAGTAAATAAAATGAATTCATAACAAAAATGCTCAATTAATAAAAAAAAAAAAAAGAGAAAGAGAAAACAAAAGGAAGATGGACGCAAAGAACAAATGAGACAAATAGAAAAAAAAATGGTAAGTTTAAGCCCAACGACATCAATAACAACTTTTAAATATAAGTGGTTTAATTTTCCTTGTTAAAAGGCACAGATTTTCAGATTAGGTTAAATTAAAACAAAAACAAAAATAAAAACACAAGGTCCAACTACATGATGCCTACAGAAACCCCACGTTAAATACACTTTAATACACAGGTCCCCAGCCCTTCACCCATGGGCTAGTACCAGTCTGTGGCCTGTTAGGAAGTGGGCTGCAAGGCAGGAAGTGAGCAGCAGGCTCGAGAGCATTACCGCCTGAGCTCTGCCTCCTGTCAGATCAGCCACAGCATTAGATTCTCACAGGAGCGTGAACCCTATTGTGAACTGTGCGTGCACGGGATCTAGGTTACATGCTCCTTATGAGAATTTAACTAATGCCTGATGATCTGAGGTTAAATCCAGTACTGTGAGTGCTTGCCTGATTTTTGTTTCTTATGGTGTTTTTTTCTGTGTAGACAGTTGTTAACTTGGTGTCCCTGCAGGGGGCAGGGACACACATGGGTGGAGGTTTCTATTCTTGAGAAAGGAATCCTGAGACCATATGCCCCAGCCCCCAACCTGTGGAAAAATTGTTTTCCATGAAACAGGCCCCTGGTGTCAAAAAGGTTGGGGACTGCTGCTTTAATGAGTTAAAAAGTTAAACAATGAGAGGCGGAGCAAGATGGGGGAATAGGTGTGGTGGTGTGCACCTGCAGTCCTAGCTGCTCGGGAGGCTGAGATAGGAGGATTGCTTAAACCCAGGACAATGTGGCTCCAGTGAGCCATGATGGCACCACTGCACTCCAACCTTGGGCATAGAGCAAGACTCAAGAAAACAAAGGAAGACAGAAAGACAGACATTAAAACTGTAGACCAATATCCCTCATGAATATAAATGCAAAATCTAACAATATACTAAAAGGTTAGTAAGACATCATGATTACGTGAGATTAATCCTAGGAATGCAAGTTGATCTAACATTTAAAAAAATCAATGAATGTAATTCATCATACTAACAATTGAAAAAAATGTATCCTCCTCTCGCACAGAAAAGGCATCTGACAAAAAACAAAAATCGACTCTGATAAAAACTCTCAGCACACTAGGAATAGACAGGAATGTTTTCAATGTAAGAAAAGGCATCTACAAAACTACAACACAAATCATGTTTAATGGTGAAAGAATGGACAAGGCAAAAACATAAGACGTCACCACTTCTACTCGAATTGTATTCTAGCCAGTGTGATAGGCAATATAGACAAGATAAAATAAAACACATCCAGATTGGAAAGGAAAAAGTAAAAATGCCTTCATTTGCAACTATCGTAACTATCTAAATCTACACAAATCTACTAGAATACCTGAGTCTAGTTAAGACTGCAAATAGAGGTTAATATAATCTGTATTTCTAAACACTACCAATGAGTAATCAGAATTTAAAACATTAAAAGACAAGCCAATTTTATCCAGATTTTTGATAAAATTGATAACCTGATTCTCAAGTTTAAAGAAAAATGAGAAGGAACTAGAATCCTCTGGAAAAAAATCCATATGGTGAAAAAAAACCCAAAACCTCAATTCTTAACCTCACACTGTATACCAAGGTTCACTCAAAATGGATATGTGGCATATCCATATAAAGATGACTACTAAGAAACAACATGTAACTGCATGTAACAACATGGATACACATAAGTTGACACACACATAAAAAATTTTTCTGAATGAAAGTCAAATTCCATCTGTACTGTATTCAACTTATGTAAAGTCCTAGGCCATATAACTAATGTACAATGAGGACAGATCAGTGGACGCCTGGGAATGGGAAAGTGGAGAAATAGAAAATTTTTCTAAGAAATAAATGTGTTCATTACCTTGACTGTGATGAAGGTTTCAAAGGTGGATTTTTGTGTCAAAAGTCATCAACTTTAAATATATGTAGTTTATTGTACATACCTCAACAAAGCTGTAAAATTTTTTTATTTCTCTATGAATTATCTAATCAAATAGAAAGGATATAAATACATTACAAAGACCTAAAGCAAAACACTGATGAGTATTTTATTTATAAAAAATATCCTAAGAAGATTTTACAAAATATTCCTATTAAAAAATTATAAGAAGTATATCAAACAAATTCCTACCACTGGTCATATCTGAGTAGTGCAACTGCTGGTAGTGACTCTTCTTTTGATATCAGCTGTATTTCTGCTACGGTTTATATTCTTTCAGTAATAATTTGCTTTGGTGTTTTTCTCTTTTTTAAATTTTATTAGCACACAGATATGCATAACAGGACATCCCCCAAAATTGATCATTTCATACCTGCACTGGGGAGCGAATTGTGACCTTCTTACTTCCTTCCACTGTATCAATTTGACAAACAATAGATCTTTCAACTCCAGACTCTCTGTGTCTTACAGTGTACAGACGTCGTCCCACTTTTGTTAAAGGAATCTTATCAGCAGTAGAATGGTTAACAGGTGCTAAATTAAATAAGTATGTTTAAAAGTTTTTATTATAATTCATTAAATATTAATTTTACATATGTTATATATTAGAAATTTCAGATGATTCTTAAACTTATAAATAATAGTCACTAAAGTCTTCGGATATAGTCCGTAAAAGGGATATTTTAAGAAGCCACCATATATTTCCACAGCATTCATTAAAAAATCCCATTCAGGAGTTTAACCCAAGACAACAAGAGCAAACCTTTCCAAAATGAGTAACGAGAGCAAGTACTATAAAATACAAGAATATTGATCTCTGGCTTGCTGTAAGAATAACCAGAGCATAATAGCTTTTGGTAGACACTGGTAAATATCAAGGTGACTACAATTTTTGTTTTTAATTTTTCCAACAACTTGTGTCACTTTTCCTTTATATCTTGGACTTGATTACACAAAATTTTATATATATTTACCTAAAACACATGTTGTATTGGGGATGAAATTACTTGCATAAATTTCATTTACCATCCCATTCATAAAAATGTAAAAAAAAAGAGGTAAAATTTATGAGAACATTAAGTACATTATGACAATACCTGAAACACCTGTTACATGTTATTTTCTAACTAGAAACACAAGCTATTTTAGTAGCCTACCCTCCCATGTCTAATTAATCTTCTAAATGATGCCCTCCTCAATAACTACTTAAATGCCAGAGTATCAAAAAGTGATGTAGGTGAGGCTTTGGGACTATTTAACTTCACAATGACTACATATTATGATAATTTAAGAATGTATATATTTCACCTCCAATAAAAATGAAAAACTTCTAGGAAGCAGAAAAGACAAAGGAAAAAACCTACATCTCAATAGGCAGAACATTTAAAAAAAAACTATTTACAAATCCTAAAACCATTAAAAATTGCCATTTGCATGAATTCAAACTTTGAATTCATTCAGTTGCAAAACTAGTGGAATACCATCAAGTGATACCAAATGTGAATAAAAGAATCCCCACAAACATCTAAACATCTATGGTCTATAAAAGCTGAACGAGGGTGAGATCTAATACTTTTCCTCCCAACAACAAAGCAGTAAATTGCCATTCTCTGAATAATGCAGTGGATAAAGAAAAAGTTTGGAATACAAAGTTTTAGTAATGACACACTGCAACCAAGACACTGCAAAGACAAAAAACAGCTCTTGACCTATTAGAAAGGAGAGTTTAAAACAAAAAAAAAAAACAAAAAAAAAAATCTTGCTAAGATTCTACAAAAGAGTAAAATAACATGTAAATTGTAATTTAAAACAAAAGAGCCCCAGGAAGGTAATACAGCAACTACTTACTAAGAAGAATGAAGAAGAGTTTGCTGCTTAGGCTGGTCATTGCATTGAAATGATCATTGTCCTTGGTTCGGACATAATCCATACTTAAACTTTCTTCATTTTTCAATACATATGATTTTGCCATAGGAACGTTGAGTACACTAAAAGAATCACTTGGCGAAACAGAGATAGTAAGTCCAAGGGAATTTAAAATTATAAATGGTGCTAGATCCTTTACGAAGTCAGCTGAAGATCCAGTGGCAGCTTCTGTAAATGCCTAACAAGAAAGAGTTATCTTAAATAAAATGAAATGTGTAAAATTAAATGACAAGGAGAACAGTAGAGGACAAATGACAAATAACTAAGTCATTAAACTTCTTATTCAACAGATAGATCAACTCAGACAAGTATCTCAATATTTAAAGTTTCAAATTTCTTTACTTACCTTGACTAAGTTATTTAACATTACAAGACCACATTTGGATAATGTGATGTTTAATTGGTCTTTTGAATGGAAACTAATGACAGTTTTATATTCTGGCACTTTGTAGTTTTCTTCTTCAGGATCTGACTCAACAATGGCCTTTTTGGCTTTCTTTTTCATCTAAAATGATAAATCACAGAAATACAAGAAAAAATTATTTCTAGAAACACAACATAACTAGACAAATCTCAATAACAACATTAGAGAGATCAGTACATTTTATCTTTTCTAATTTCAGTAAGTTCTACTGCCTTACTGAAATTACTTGGACATCAGCCAACTAAGGTCACACAGGACAGAAATATTAGAGAAAATAAATCATGTCATCCTCAGTGATAGTAAACTGGCAGATATAATTCAGAAGGAAAAACAAAGACCTAGAATTACTATGTGTACCTGGCATCTGAATATAAAAGCACATACTTCAAAGCAACATAAAAACTCAGAAAACAGTAACTTAATGTATTGGTCATGCTAATAAAAAAGAACAGAAACATGGAGACTTACAAAGGCAGGTAATAGTAGCAGAACAGTGTTATAAACCTAGAGCTCATAAGAATCAATACCCTTTACCATTTTTTAGGAGTCACAGATCCACTGACCACGTGTATTCTAACCTAAAAACCATCAAGGAATTCCTTTTAAAATCCTTCATCTAAAATATCTGGAAAATAAAATTAAATGATCTAATACGAAAAGAGTTCAACATGCTAAGCTAGCCACCTCTGCTGTTACTTTAACTGGCTTTAAGCCACTGAAAATCTGTCTGCAGGTTGACCAAGTCATTATTAGGTAGGAAATACGTCAGTAATTCTGCAGTCTCTTACTTCAGAAGCAAAATTTCATCCATCTAAATGCCCCGATTCTCATAATTATATAAATACACAATATATTTCAAACAAATAATACACATTCTTCCACACACACGCACACATACACACCTCCCCAGAGGATGAAGGAAACTCAGGATAGACAACAACTTACAAGAAGATGACAGAGGCATTATAGCATAGTGGTTTAGAGTGGATTTAACCCCTCTGCAGCTGGATTTGCATCCTATCTCTTCCACTCTGTAGCTTATTACTTCAAGAAGTCTCTTAACCTCCCTGGTCTCAGTCCCTTCACAAGTCAAACTAGGGATAAAAACTCTATCTTCCTCCAAGAGTTGCTGTATCTGGCACATAATACTTGTTACATAATTGTATTAGAAGCATAGGAAACATTGGCCTGAGATTTGAAAATTACATTAAGAGGGCAAAAAGGAAGCATGTGGGCAAGGCCCATGATGAGATAACCTGAACTTTGTTGTGATTAAAATAAAGTGTCTAATATGGCATAAACATTCTCAATTTTAGAAAATTTTTTCAGACTTCAAATATACACTGATGGGGGAATGTTAATAAAGGAGGAAGCTATACATGTGCAGAAATGGGGGTATATGGGAAATCTCTGTTCCTTCTTCCCAATTTTGCTGTGAACCTAAATCTGTTCTTAAAAAAAGTAGTCTTTTAAAATACATACATACATGTATATACACACACACATATATATATACCTTGATACCAAGATTCCACGGTCTAAAATCCTCAGTCTGATCAATTTCTAAGGGTTCAAGCAAAGGCTCCCACACACCAAACATTTCATTATAATAATGCACCTATAGAGAGAATTTTTTAAATTAAAAATGATTTACTATCCTGCTTCCCACCATGTTTTTTAGCCCTGTTATTTCTTCTATACGAAAACCAGTTTACATGCCATTCAGTAGCTTCCTATAAACACTCCCTCAGCATTTTCCTCACCTGGCTAACTTCATAGTACATATTCGCTCTTCACAATTTACTCCAGATAAAACCCCCTTTAAAGCATCTTTGCTTGATTCTACATTATATAAAAGTATAAGGCATATCTTTCTAACTCTTTATATTTCTATCAGAAGAGATTATTATCCACATATTCAGAAATTCTGTCTATATCCTCAAAAAAAAAAAAAAAAAAGATAATACTTTAACTCTTTTTTTTTTGAGGCTGGGTCTCACTATGTCCCCCAGCCTGCAGTGCAGTGGCACGATCTCGGCTCACCGCAGCCTTGATTTCCCAGCTATTCTCAAGTGATCCTCCCACCTCAGTCTCTTGAATAGCTGAGACTACAGGTGTGAGCCACCACCATTGGCTAATTTTTTGTATTTTTAGTAGAGACAAGGTTTCACCATGTTGCCCAGGCTGATCTTGAACTCCTGGGCTCAAGCGATCCTTCTGCTTTGGCCTCCCGAAGTGCTAGGATTACAGGTGTGAGTCACTGGGCCTGGCCTCAACTTTAACTCTTAAAAAAAAGAATTCTCAATCTAATCAACAACTGTTGAATAATATATTACCTTTAAGTTGATAAAATCAGTTGAAATACAAACTTAATGTGGAGATGTACTTTAAAAGTGAAAGGACTGTATACATAAAAGCAATTATTCAAGGGCAAAATTTGAAAACTTTTTTCTAAAAGTTTTTGACCCAACATCATATTTACAATAAGCTTAATTTAAATAGCTACATAAGATTCCATAATATTCCATATGTATCATTATCTGTTATAAAACTGGAAAAATATGCTTACTTCTAGCTCAAGCTGACAGTGCAGATTTATTAGGGAACTCCAGTTTTTGCCTTCCCCTGAAAAACGTGACTTTGCCAGAAGCATAGGCACTGTTCTATGACCAATTCCAGCCTCAAGAACTATAAAAATAGAATCAATGTTCATTTTTATCATCTCGCCTTTGGGTACCAATTCAGTTGTGGGAGCTATTTTTTCAGTTTCATTTGATTCTTCAAGAAACCACATTTTTAAAGTCTTTGTATCCTTCTTTTCCCATAAATGTGCAGTAGAAGAAGCTGTTTCTTCTGGGATGGTTTCCTTAGTTGTATACAGTGCTGAAGTTATGGTAATCATAGTATTTATAATAACTGGTGAAACCTAAATGGAAAAAAACCTAATGATAAATCTATACAAAATACTTTGAAACATACTACTTCAAGAAATATTAAATACACTTGCTGAAGGAATTTGAGAAATTAAATATTGAATTAACATTACTACCACAAAATAGTATAATGTTTATACAATTTTTAAATTACCATAACTAATTGTGACTTGTTAAAATATTTACACGAATCTTGTAGATATTATTAAACTGATGAAGTATAAAATAATTTCAATAATATTTATTAGGGATATTAGATGTTAACCACACAAACGTATTTAATAAAATACAGAATAACATTCATCATAAAATGTGTATTAAATAATGTTACTTTGTAAATATCTCATAAAAATATATTTTCAAAAACACAAATACATCTATTTTGTTTGCCTAACAATGAAAAGACTTGCTATAATAACTTTCTAGGCTTTTCTACTTTTTTTAAATGCACTGAATATTCAAATGATTATATTTTAATTTACCTTTAGTGTCAGGGATTTTACTGACATATCGATCACTTGTGGATCTGTACCTGCCTGAGTAGTTTGATAAAACAAGTCACAGGGCTGCAAAACCTATGAGAGAAAAATCAATACCACTAAATTAATGTTTAAATATAAAAATATTTCTATTTAAAGACTTTCCTAGTAATAGGTATGTCAAATAAACGAGTTAATAAAAACAACTATTTAAAAAGTTACTTAATAATACACTCCTTAACTGTCCCATAGGAAGGACCTCTAGAACTTAATATCTGTTGTATTCTTCCACAGTAATATAAGTTTTATCTGAGCACAAGGTAGCTCGGAAAAAAATACCACATTCTCCAACCTTTATTGCAGCAAAGTGTGGTCATATAGTTATGTTGAAGCTAAAAAAGATGTGAACAGAAGAAATATATATGTAAAACTTCTAAGTCAAAACCTAAGAGAGACTTGGTATACCCTCCATTTTCTATTCTCTCTCTTTGCTTAGTGGAGGGCCAACCGTCTTGCAAATTTGGGCAACAGTTTATCTTACATCCTAACTAATATACATGTATTCATTGTGTCAAAATTACATCTTATATTTATATGGTGACAATGTTTAGAACATTTATGTTTCTGTAGACGCATACCAAGCATCAGGAAAAAAATACAAAGAAACAAACAAAAACATATGTTTCCATTACTCCTTTAGAAGTTCACATATTTTTGTAAGTATTTGCTGGGAGTCAGCCAGTTCACTTGAAAAGATGTCTATAAAGGAATGAATTTTAAGTAGAGTTATAAAGAGGAGGAAGGCCAAGAGGTTACTAGAGAGTAAAGTATCAACGTGAACTATGTCAAAGCAAATGGCCAAAAGTTCAAAAGACATTACATGGAGACAAGGAAAAACGCATTATTTGAGCAAAAACACCCAGTTAAAACAATAAAACTGAAACAACACAGCAAACAACTGGCAGAAAGTCTTAAAAGTCCAAAGAGCTATTTGGAATTGACATGATTAGAAAGTCAAAGTAAGATCTTAACTGAAAAGTGTCAAGATGAACCCAACTTTTTACTGAGAATATTCCCACAAATACTAACAATAATGAGCAACATCTGGAAGAATGAAAGAGTTTCAAAGCTGGTCAATAACATTCTAAGCTAAGCTCTCTAAGCAGAGAGAAAGACATTTTACAGAGCAAGGTTGGAAAACATGTAGGTAGTTTTTGTTTCCTAAATAGTTCACAATTAAGCAGATGATCAGATAGTTAACTCACAGTAGTGACTCTGCCTTTTCTCTTGATTGGAAGAAACGGGCAGGCTCTCACTTGGAGATCTTTAATAGCAGCAGTCATTGTGCTATTTTCAAGGTTACCTTTATAGCAAATTTCACATTGTGTTGTAATGACTAAGGCAGGAGCATCATTTTTTGTCATGTCAGCCACGAACACAATTTCAGGATTTTTAATAATAACATTAATTTCCCACTTCTCTAATTCCTGTGTAGGTACTAAAACAAATAAAAATAAATTAATAAATTAAAATATTTGCTATATATTATGAATAATTATTTATAAGAAAATAATAAAATGAAATAATAGTAAAAAGTAAAATAAAAGAATCTTAGATTCCAAAGGAATCAACTACAACCCTTAGTGAAGATTTGAAGAAGCTATAGGCATAAGAACATTTTTAAATGATGGGGAAATCTCCACTATTTAATTGGAAAGCCTAGACACTAATCTAGTTTCCAACTCTCAACTTGATACTCTTTCTACTGTACCACAGTAAATGACATATTACAAAAAGATAATAGAGAAACCATATGTTAAAAGCTAGGAATAAATACAAGAAAAATAAATGAGTGCTTTAAATTGAAATACTATCTTAATTGTGAAAAGGTATGGTTGGTTCATTATTCGCTCGCTTGTTTTTCTCCACTAGACAAATTCCTTCATGTTACTGCCTGAAGTACAATTACTTATTCTAACATAGATTTCGTAATTTTTAAATTCACACCTTTAAAAAAATGCAAACTATACAACCTCCCAGAAAACACATTAAGGTTTTCCTTCTACTCTGAAAAATAAAATTTTAATTTCTTAAAGCATTTACCTTGATGATCTAAAAGGCTAATCAAGGTAAGTCCTGTTGTAGCACTTCAATAAAACAAATATTAAATATTTTAGCCAATAACTAACCTTCTTCCTTAGCAGTCCATGTTTGCACACTGGTTTCTACAGCAGTGCCTGTGGTGTAGGCCTCAAGAAAGACATTTGCAACAGTCTGCAGAAATTCTACACTTGCACAAATATACATTTCTTGAAAGACTGCATCAGTCACACAGCCATCTCTGACTTTCCTGTACTTTATATCCATCATATCTTTTTTGTCAAAACCAACAGTCAGTCCTATCATTCTGGAAAACACAATAATAATTCCTTACATGAGTAACTTAGAAGTAATCAAACATACGAGTAAAACTTAAAGACCTCTTATCTCTTTCACTGACAAAAAAAAAGCATTCTGAAGTCATGTCTCTTGGGAAGATCCATAAAGTGTTCCAAATAACGAACTTACAAATTTCTGAAACACAAATGTATCATAAACTAGGAAGTGTATGTTCAATAAATTATGAGTTTTAATCTCAGGATATTTTTTCTTTTCAATTTTTCATATACTTCCCATTGCAATTAGCATGGATTAATAATAATTTATATTAGAGAATGTAATTTAAATAATGTAAAAACCAATTTAATTGCACTGATTATTTCTATTTACTCAACCAATCTATCAATTATTCAGTAAGAATAGCACATAACAGAATCAGGACATTTTAAATGTTAACTGAGTACTACGAGTTGATTGAACTGAAGCATTAAGGAACCTAGGATGCACTCAGAAAATGAACGTGCAACTCTGGAAATGAATTCTGTAAAATATATCAACAATCTCTCAAGTAAAACCTTAGAACATCATTACAATACATACCGAGGAGTTGCTTTCTTGACATGAGGCCTTTTATCATCTAAAATACAGTTTTTTAATGAGAAGGAAGAAAATGTTGAGTCATCTGTATACATTTTTAAAGTACTTATTATATTCTCCAATTTAAATTCAGCAAGTTTCAGAGAAGGATCCCGAACATCTGTAAAGGAAGCCTATGAAAGGAGAAATCAATACAAAATTACACAGAAACACAAGTCTAAAGTGTATTTTATGATATGAACTACTACAAATTATTGCCTCTGCTTATAACAAACCTCAAAATTCTCTGTCTCCAAAGGGCTCTAATGAAAGGCCAAAAATATATACATATCACTTTAATTTTACAATTTATTTTTCACATTATTAGCTACATGATAGATAACTCATTTAAAAGGGAAATGGTTACAATTATTATTAAAGTAAAAAGATCATTTTTCTCAGAGGGACAGATACTACAAAATACATGTTAAATATTAACATTTTTTACTTTAAAAACATCTACCTATGCAAATTTCACAAGTGAAAATACATTTTCTTTTCTTCCTGGACTTACTTGTTTAGGACCTGGACTATACAGCACCATGGTGAGATAATCAGTTTTGAAGCTCACGTTTAGTGTTGTCTTAACTAGGGAGGCACGTGAATGTACTTCTACCACGGCAGCTGTCACCACAGTTGCTCCTTGAAAAAATTAAAGTTATTTAATAAAAGAAAATATATTAAAAATTAGCTTATTAAAATACCCCTGAAATAGATTTAATAGAACTATTAATTAAACAGGTATAGTAAAATGACATTCAAGAAAATAAAATACTAGGAAATTCACACGTAAAACTCAGTTAACTTCTGGCTTAGGACTCTTTCCATAATAATTTGGGAATATTAATTGAACACTTGGTGTTTCTCTTTCCTTTTGATGCTTCTGTTTCCACTACGGTTCTGTTCCAAGGAAAAATAGACCTAATCACTGAATATGTTTTGGGGATTAAGTAAAATAGCACATGTAAAATGCATACTACAGTACCTGGCACATAATTCAGTATTCAAATTTTACTTTAAAAAACTAAAACCAAGAGACATTTAAAAAACTTTTCTACTTATGAGAAGAATCCAAAATTTGTTTTCTATATTTAAATTTTGAATCAAGACATTATATGCACATATTAAATGAGCTTAAAATTAAAACACACCACTTTCTAATTCTCGTTATATCTAACTTCAGAGAAAAGTACCATCATGCCAGGTAATGTATTTTCAATTGTGATAGAAATTTACATACAATGAAATATATGTATCTTATATGAACTATTTGATGAAATTTGGTAAGTGTATATATCCACATAACCACCACTTCAATTAAGATACTGAACACTTATATCCCTCTGGAAAGGTCCCTCTTAACACTTGTTAGCCAATCCTCAACCTCTCTACCATTCTAATTTCAATCATCATAGATGAGTTTTGTATATTTTTAAATTCCATATAAATGGAGTCATACAGATTGTAAAATTTTCTGTGTGGCTTCTTTCAGTCAACATAATGTTTTCGAGATTCAACCATGTTGTTCCATGTACAAGTGGTTCACTCTTACAGCTACTCATGCACTCTATGAAAAGAGTTTATCCTCCTATTGATGAAGATTTGAGTTGTTTCCAGATTTGGGCTACTATAAGTAAATCTGCTATACGTATTCCTAAATGAGTCATTTTGTGTATATATGTACTTATTTTGGGGTGCAGTGGGAGTAAATACCTAGGTCTGGAACTGCTCTGTTAAAGGTAGGTATATGTTAACTGCCAAACTCTTTGCCGAAGTGGTTATACTATTTCACATTCTCATCAGTAGTCCATGAGAATTGCAACTGTTCCACATTATCATCAACCTTTGGTGTTGTCAGTCTTCTACAACTTAACTCATCTGGTGAAATGTGAAATTTTCCTGATAAATAATGGTATGAACAACCGGGCACGGTGGCTCACGCCTGTAATCCCAGCATTTTGGAAGGCCGAGGCGGACGGATCACGAGGTCAGGAGATCGAGACTATCCTGGCTAACACGGTAAAACCCCATCTCTACTAAAAATACAAAAAATTAGCCAGGCATGGTGGCAGGCGCCTGTAGTCCCAGCTACTCGGGAGGCTGAGGCAGGATGTCAACCCAGAAGGTGGAGCTTGCAGTAAGCCGAGATCGCACCACTGCAGCCTGGGTGACAGAATGAGAGAATGTAAACATTCCAGGAACGACTTAAAGACAAAAATGTATTCTGCAAGTGAGTGTAACATTATATTACATTAATTATGTCAAGTTTGTTGCCATATCTTATCATTTACCAAGAGTGGCGTGTTCAAATTGCCCTATGATTCTGTATATGTGTATTTTCTTCTTTCGTTCTGTCATTTTGCTGCAGATATTTTATAGTTCTGTTATTAGGTATATACACATTTAGGATTGTTGCATCTTCTTTGTGAATTGACACTTTTATCATTATTTGAAAAAAAAACAAACCTTGTAATGAGTCATTCAAGAGAAAGATGAACCCTAAGTGGATATTTTCATGGTCTCAAGGAATCACGGCTAATTTTTAGGGTGATGACGTTACTATATTTAAAAAGTAACGTCCTTATTGCTTATGGAAAAATAGCAATCAATGGTATAATATCTGGGATTTGCTTTAAAATAGTCTTATAGGCTGGAGGAAGAAGGGGGAAGAGCAGAGTGAGGGCAGTAACAAAGCAGCCACATGATATTAATGAGTGAAAGTGGGTGATGAATACATGTGGGTTCATTACCTCATTCCTTCTACTTTGGTATATGTGTAAAAATTTCCAGAAGAAAATGATTAAAATAACATATTCAAACATCTATTTCTTGTTACATCAACTGCAGACATTATCTCTCAACTCTTTAAGCCTTTACTATTTGTTTCCCCTGAATCATCTTCCTCTTTACAGCATTGCTTAGTATTGTCTTTACTTCTAAGTTATCACGGTTCATAACATTTACTTTTTTATTTACATAAGAAGTCTTCGATGTGTTGTTTAACTGTGACCATGTAGTATTTTTCAATGAGACTTACACTAATACTGCCTCTGCTGCTATACTGTCACAATGAGTGCACCTCTGAAAAATAAGAGGTTCTCTTCTCACATTCTAACAATGGCTCAAAATTATGCAAAATTTAGTCCACTTCTGCACCAGGGTATAGAAATTTCTTTCTTAAGAACAGAAAACACTTTCTTCTCTGTATCAGTTATATAATATAGCTAACTCTGTATCCTACATACTATGTGGAATTCATGCTATTTTTCTTCTATAAGACATTCTTCCACATGGCTTTTTTTTTTTCTTTCCTTAAAGCATTCTCATTTACTTTTTAATGAAAGCTAATTACTTTCTAGCCTATTCACACAGATAATTTGGAGATTCCTTTTCAATGCACTCCTGGGTAGGCCTAGGTTTTTTTAACCCCATATTTTCCTCTTTCCTAGATTCCCTGACTTGCTGAAATACATTTTCAGACTAATTTCTTTTACGAATGGGTATGAAGAACTCTAAGAATCTAAGAGTCACAGGAAATCTGAGAATTATTTTCACATTTTGGGTATTGGCTTGGCTGTGTATAGAATCTGAGCTTCAAAAACCACTTTCCTTAGAATTTTGAATACATTTCTCCATTGTCTTCCACCATCCAGGGATTCTATTCCATCATGTTTTATTGATAAATAAAAACAACAAAAATCAATCATGCAATCATTTTTTTCTAAGTCCCTGACAGGCAGCCTGTTTTTTTCTGAAACTTCAAAAAAATCTTAGCTTTACCATTCTGACATCTCATGAAAATGTGTTTGCATGTGGAATCTTAGTTTATCCAATCTGCTGGAAACTCAGTAGATTCATTATAGCCAAGAGCTTCCTTCAATATTTACTTAGGTCTGGACAGTTTACAGCAGTTCTCCCTTACCCACACTTTCAATTACCTGCAGTCAGGTCAACTGGGGTCTGAAAATATTAAGATACTTTGAGAGACAGATCACATTCACATAACTTTTATTACAGTATATTGTTAAAATTTCTATTAGTTGTTGTTCAACTCTTAGTGTGCCTAATTTATAAATTAAACTTTATCACACATATGTATGTATAGGAAAAAATATAGTTTGGGTACTATCCAAACATAGGTAATACCCGAAGTTTCAGGCATCAACTGGGGTCTTGGAACATATTCCCTGCAGATAAAAGGAGAGTACTATCTTCTTTAAAGAATTACCTTCCATTTCCTCAATTATTTCTTCTCTAACACTTACTCTGGAATTGGACTTTCTGAACTAAAACATCACTCTTAAGTTTGATCACATTTTCCATCCCTGTGCTCTTTTCTTCTCTGTCATGGGAGATTGCCTCGACCAAATATTCCAACTCAATACTTCTAATTCCATGTTTAGTGTTTTTGTTTTAAATTTTCAGCAATAATATTTAGATTTCCAGCAACTCTCCTATGCTTGGGTGAGCTGGTGGTGCTAGTGGGATCCATTTCTTATACTATCTTCTCAAAATCCTCTTAGAATGTCAGAGTTTGTTTTTTGTTTGTCTGCTTCCTTTACTGTCACCTCAACTATCTGTTTCCTTCAGAAAACACTATTCTGTTTATCTTAGTTTTATTCATGCTTGGGTTTTTTACAAGATTCTTCATATCTGACCATTCATATTTAACAATAAAGGACTGGTTTCATTATTCCAGCTAGTAAGGGTGGGGTTTCCTACAATGCTGTAAATGTAAAGCTGTTTTTCTGTTAGGATTCTCTGAGTGAAAATGCTGTGTAATACCTCAGGGCTTTGCAAAGGTGAGCCCTGTGAACTAGCAGGTTTCATTTTGAGGTAGGTAAGTCTGAGGATCCCCTATAATGCCAGAATGAAAACTTTATGCTTATGCAGCAAAGTCATCCCAGCACTAACTAACCCAATGTATGTGCTGGTGCTGAACTCAGAAACCAGCCACCTTCCATGGAGCACACTGGATCCAACATTAGATGAAGCCTCTTTCTGAGTTCTGCTTCCTTCTACTCCATTCCATCCATCTCCCAAATATTTGTTAAACTCCACTATCTACTAATGATGAGCCAGCCTCTCTTTGCACCTCTAATACTCTGATATTCCTAATATCAATATAAAAGATTTGTTTGGGATATATACCACACTAGGAATAGGGAGAAGATGGGGGAAGGAGAGAAAAATGGAAAATGAGGAGCTACAAGGAAGTCAGGAAAACATGAATATAGATTGAGGAATTTTGTTACAATAGGACTAGGAACTTTCATTCAAAGAAAAAAAAAACAACACAGTGACTAATGGACAATTTAGAGATGTCTGAATGGAATTAGCTGATTAGAAAGAGTCTTACAAATCTTATTTTGCCCAAACTAAAGAAAAAGAAGGAAAGGAGGAAGAAAGAGGGGAAGAAGGAGGGGAAGAAGGAGGGAAAAGATAGAGGGAAGGAGAGGGAAGAAGATAGAAGAAAAAGAGAGAAAGAGAGGAAAGCAGGAAGCAATTTGAAGTTTTAAAAACATACCTCCTGAATGGTGTGAAGCATTAGTAGTAACTCCACTAGTGGCACCATATTGGTCTTTTGTTACAGCAGGTGAGGCACTACCATCTTTTTCATACCATATATTGCCATGCAATGTTTTAAAAATAGTTGTTATATCTTCTTGACTAAGAATGAACTGTTAAACAAAAAAATTTGCTCTTTTTAGCACTGCTACTTCACTGAAGAATTTAACTACAGTTAAAATTCTCAGAAGAGAAAAATGAAAGACTGTTTCAATCCTCTACTACATCAATTAAACATTTTTACAAACTGAATTTTCAGTTTTCTAAATGACCATGTGCTCTTTAGTAGCTTGTGAAATATAGAACTAAATTAGGTGCTAACGCCAATGAAGTTATGAATAAAGAACTATTCGTTATTAATGTACCAAATAATCTAGTAATTTTAAACCTTTAAAATGAACTTTAGCTATCTATCTACTTTGGATTTTTTTGGTTAGTAAGTACCTCATTTTACAAATGTAGAATAATGAAAAATGATACATTTGGTTAATCAAAAATTTTAGAGTTCACAATGTGTTCTACATGAACTATTTTATTTGAACCTCGAAAACGTCCTAGGTATATGGAATATAATCCTGAAATTTATTTATTTTTAGTTAGGTAGTTAGTGACTGAGTCTCATTCTGTCACCCAGGCTGGCATGCAGTCATGCAATCCTAGCTCACTGCAGCCTCAAACTCCTGGGCTCAACCTCCGACATCAGCCTCCCAAGAAGCTGGGATTACAACCATGCACCAATGATGCAATCCTGATATTTATATTTATAAGACACTGAACCTAAATGGTTAATATGCTTAGGTCCACACATAAACTAGGAACTAACTCAAAGAGCTAGTAATTTCAGGCCAGATGCGGTGGGTCACGCCTGTAAGCCCAGCACTCTGGGAGGCCCAGGCAGGCAGATCACTTGAGGCCAGGAGTTAGAGAACAGCTGGGCCAACATGGTGAAACTCTGACTCTACCAAAAATACAAAAATTAGCCGGGTATAGTGCACACCTGTAATCCCAGCTACTCAAGTGGCTGACGCAGAATTGTTTGAACCTTGGAGGCAGAGGTTGCAGTGAGCCTAGATCGTGCCACTGCCCTCCAGCCTGGGCAACAGAGACTCTGTCTCAAAAATAAATAAATAAATAAATAAATAAAGATCCAATTTCAAATCCTAGCTGTTACAAACTTAGTCCCAAATCAACAGCATAAAACCTGACTTAATAGCTGTGATGGTTAATTTTGTATGTCACTTTGGCTCAGTCACAGTACCTAGGTATGTGGTCAAACATTAAATGTTTCTGTGAAAATATTTTTTAGAAGAAATTAATATTTAAATCACTAGACTCTAGGTAAATGAGATTACACTCCATAATGCAGGTGGACCTCATCCAATCACTTTGTATTGAAGTTGGAGACCTTTAATAGAAAAAGACCTCCTCCAAACAAGAATTCTGCCAGCAGACTGCCTTCAGACTTGAGCTCTAACACTACCTCTTCCCTGGGTATCCTTCCTGCTGGCCTACCCCGCAGATTTCGAACTTGGTGGCATCCTCAATCATGTACACCAACTCCTTAAAATAAGTCTCTCCCTTTTCCCTCTCTCTTTACATACACACACACTCTCTGTCTCTCTCCGGAGAACCCTAACACAACAGCAATCATGTAAAAAAGATCTTTGAGTTTGGCTCACTTCTAAGTTTGTCAAAACAACAAAAAGGATTAGTTATATTTTTAGCCGTTATGACCCCAAGGAGATAATTTGAATCACACAATATTTAACAAGTTTTACTTGTACCAAGCTTTCTCTGACTGCATTTCAAAGATGATACACTAATTTAGTGTTTTAAAATTAAGTCCATGTGTACCTTATACATACTACTGTTTTGGGTTTTTTTAAGCTTTCATTCCTTCATTCATTTATTCATGACGCTTATTTTGTAACTATGTAGGAGGCACTGCAAAAATAGTTCATATAAGCAGAAATTAAATATTACAATTTATAAACCATGTCTTCCAATTAATATCTGTCCATCGCATGCACCTCAAATACTGATTATTAATCGGCACTCTTCCTTCACTTTTGCCAGGAGCTCAGTGGAGGAAGTTCAAAGAACTGTAAGATCCCAGGGCTGCTGATCTGCAGTATCTACATGTCAGGACAGGCTGTGTATGCAACCACCGAAAATGTGACAAGTCAGAAATCACAAGCTGCTCCACTTGGTCTGGATGCGTTAGACTAATTGATTTCACAACCGATTCTAGCCTCTCCCTGACATAGAAGATGAGGCCCAGGAGGGAACAAATATCTGGGCTCTGGGGTGAGCTGCAACAGCAGCTAACCAACTACTCAGGTGAATTAGAGTAAGGGAAGCACCAACTTTATCCTAGAGGGTTGGCCTCAAAAGGCAGCTGGGCACTTGCAGATCGTCTGCAGCATCACCTGGACGTTCTGTATGGATTCCACCTGGGAGGAGCACGGGACAGCAGTGTCTTTGCTGCCCCACACAAATACACCTAATAACTGGGCCCAGTGGGGTGGCAATGGCCCCAGCATGCTGGGTGGAACATACTATTTATATTTTACAAGTTTCTATCTGTTATCTCACCAATATAAATAGACTTCAAATACTTATCTTAAGAAGATAACTTCCATCTCCTACCCTATAAGTTAAAGCAGCCATTATTATCTTACACACTAAGATTTTCACAATGCCATCATGTTTTATGCTCTGAATATACATTTGACTTAAAAGTCTGAAATCTCTGAAATGATGTTTTTCTCTTAATAAATAAAATTTTTACAGAAAGAAATAGGGAAACTGGGAGGTGGGGAGTAGGATTTGTTAAGTAGGTTTCTTAAAGAAATCTCCCAGAGTGTACGTTGCTATCACTTCAGCAAAGCATGTGACACACTTTTGACCTTCATCCAGTCAAGGGAAAAAACTATGAACCTGTGGACAGTTCCATGAGAGATCTCTGAAGCAATGTGAACCAATAAGAAGGTAAAACTAAGGTGGTGACACATCTGTCATTTTCATTTTCAGCTTATGAATTCTTCTAATACTTTCTCTTCCTTTGTATAGATTATTTCATATATTTCCATGGCTTTAAATGCCATCTATATGCTGATGACTCCAAAATTAGTATTTCTAACCTAGATCTTTCCAATAAATTCTCTATTAATATATCTAATTGACTACAGCACCATGCCTATTATTTGTGTCCTTCATTAAATTTACCACAATTTATAACTATTTTAATTATGTGTCTGATTACTTTTTTACTAACTACTACTATACCTTCCAGATCACCATCACCACCAACTCCTGCAATAAACTGGCAAGTTCCATGAAGTCAGAGACAATGTCATCGCTTCCTTGCCATTTTATCTCCAGTAATATTTGTTAAAAGAATAAATGGTCTCTGAGACCATTTTTAAATGAATTCTAGTTTAATATAATCACTACTTCAATTCTGACCAAGGTGACTATATATATACAAATTCCACTCATATGATGCCTTACGTCCCCAAGCAACATTTTTCAACAAGCAAAACAAAAATTGATTAAGTATCCCAAAAAAAGTTACCTCCATTGGTTTCAGCTGAGCATTTACATTAAAACAAGGAACTTCCTGGTACCACTCCCAGCATAAATTTCGTTCAACCACCACCTCCAGATTTAACGGCAGTAGTAGATCCAGTACTTCCTGGTATGCATCATTAATAAATTGAGACCTATAAGTAAAGATAACGTTCTTTTAAATTGGTTCATATACATCCGGGTAGTTAAAAAAAAGATTAACTTAAATGTACCCGTTTATATGCAAATAGCAGAAATCAATAATTTGTTGGGTATACAGGGAAAAAAATCTATTAGGCTTTTTTTTTTTAAATCTGTCAAAATGAGTTGAGTGATGTTCTATCCCACTAAAAACCTAGGTGACTTACACTAAGCTGAGTGTTCCATATTATACAGAAATAGAGCCAGGCACAGTAGCTTACACTTGTAATCCCAGAACTCTGGGAGGCTGAGGTGGGCAGATCACTTGAGGTCAGGAGTTTGAGACCAGCCTGGCCAACATGGTGAAACCCCATCTCTACTAAAAACACAAAAATTAGCTGGGCGTGGTGGCACGTGCCTGTAGTCACAGCTTCTCAGGAGGCTGAGGTGGGAGAATTCCTAGAACCTGGGAGGTGGAGGTTGCAGTGAGCCGAGAGAGCACCACTGCACTCCAGCCTGGTCAACAGAGCGAGACTCTGTCTCCAAAAAACAAAAGGCTGGGGGGAGAAATACGTATTTTTAAATACAATTTTCTAATATGGTAAAAACTGCAAAAGTATAAAAGTTGTATAGCAAACCATTAAAATAAGAATTATCTCTATGTAGGCCAGGTGTGGTAGCTCATGCTTGTAATCCCAGCACTTTGGGAGGCCGAAGCAGGTGGATCACCTAAGATCAGGAGTTCGAGACCAGCCTGGTTAACATGGTGAAATCCCGTCTCTACTAAAAATACAAAAATTAGCCAGGTGTGGTGTCGTGCATCTGTAATCCCAGCTACTTGGGAGGTTGAGGCAGGAGAATCGCTTGAACCCAGGAGGTGGAGGCTGCATTGAAACGAGATTGCACCATTGCTCTCCAGCCTGGGCAACAAGAGTGAAACTCTGTCTCAAAAAAAAAAAAAAAAAAAAACACCAAAAAACAAAACAAAAAAACTCCATGTAATTTGTAAACAAACATAAGACATCATTATAAAAACATTTTAATTCACTGATTTAGATAAGTAACAAAATATCACATATTCCCTTACTTTATAAAAAATAAGTAGTACCATATGAAATTTCTATTTCTATGAGTTAAAATAGCTGAATACATACAATTTCATATTAAGTTGAACTATATTTGTCTTTCCAAGCACTTACAAAGGTAAGACTGATACTCAGGAATGAAGAAAAATGTAATAGGTCAATTGAACCCCTTCAAGTAACAATGTGACCATAGAAGCCTCCCATTGTACCTCAAAGTGACAATCTCAAAGTGTTACTCCTCAATAATGTACTTACATTTTAATTAGTAGCAAATCCTTAAACTAAGGTATAACACCATGACTGTAGAATTTTGGCAACCATTTAATTAACAGGAGAGAAATATGAGAGTTCATCAGGGATCTCCCAAAAAGCCTGGTACTAAGCCATTTAATTAATGAATGACAGAGTGACACCAAACTTACATATGCCCGCATGCTTGCAGTCTCCACTTAACAGTAATAGGTTAAGGAATCTAAAAGCCCCACAGGGAATGCTGCAGACATAGGTTTTCTTTTCTTTTTCTCAGTTATCCTCTGATATGCATATGCAATTATATATGCATCCTATCATAGGCTAGGATGCATATATAATTTTAATGGCCTTATTAGAATAAATGGCTATACTAATAAGTATTTTAATTACCCTTCTATTATTAAAATTATTAAATATTATTTAAAATTATTAAAATTATTAATTATTATTAAAATTTCATAGTTTCCAATTCTTCACCATAATAAATACTTGGATTATTCTCTCTCTCTCTCTCTCCATATATATATGTGTGTGTGTGTGTGTATATATGTATATATATGTACACACACACACACATACATATAAGTATATATAGCTTTGAGTAAATTTCTGTCCTTTGGACAAACTGTGAGAAAGAAAACTGCTATGTGAAAAGATTACTTTCTCAGGAAAAACTTTTCTTATCAGTACTACCCAATATATGGATTAAATAAACCTTTCCTATGTGCTCCCACATGTAACCTTACACTTTTTCCATCACTGCATTTAACATATTGCATTTCAATAGTTTATTATGTCCTCTGTATTTTCAGTTAGAATGAAAGCTTCATGAGGGCGGGAACTATGTTTATCTTATTCTCTGCTTTTTGTCAGTACTTAGATGATCGGCATGTGCCATATAGTGAATAAATATTTGCTAAATTGCAGTCAAAATGGATTAATGTATAAAGAACCTAGTCACAAACATGAATTCCCATTTTTTTTTTAATGTGCTTTCTAATACATTGTAACTAAACTGCAATTTCTGGGGTTTTGTTTGTTTTTTTGAGGCAGTCTCACTTCGTCATCCAGGCCGGAGTGCAGAGGCATTAACACACATCATCACAGCCTCAACCTTCTAGGCTCAAGCAATCCTCCTGCCTCAGTCCCATAAGTATCTGGGAGTACAGGCACGTCACCACACCCAGATAATTTTCATATTTTCTGTAGAAATGGGGTTTCACTGTGTTGCCCAGGCTGGTCTCAAACTCCTGAGCTCAAGCAATCTGCCATCCTTAGCCTCCCAAAGTGCTGGGTTTACAGGCGTGAGCCAACATGCCCAGCAACTGCATTTCCAATTACCAATTATTTTACAATTATTTCAGGAAAAATTGGTTATACTTTATAACTGAGTAATTCTATTTCTAGGAACTCATCCTAAGGAAATGAATTACCCCAAAGAAATGAGTAGACAATTACATAAGTACTGATGTAATAAAGAGATCAATCATCAATATAGTGTTACTTATAACAGCAAAAATGTATATATATTAGAATCAAATTTATAACAAAAGGCAGATTTAGATTTTCTAAAAACTGAGGAATAAAATATTGGGAAAAATTTATGCACTCAAAATAATGACATGGAAAATTTATATCATATTTTTAAGAAAAAAAGCTATTTATAACACAAAACACAATTCTAATTTTTTTTTTATACTTTAAGTTCTGGGATACATGTGCAGAATGTGCAGGTTTATTACATAGGTATATATGTGCCATGGTGGTTTGCTGCACCTATCAAGCTGTCATCTAGATTTTAAGCCCCACATGCATTAGTTATTTGTCCTAATGCCATCCTTTCCCTTGTCCCCCACCCCCAACATGCCCCCGTGTGTGATGCTCCCCTCCCTGTGCCCATATGTTTTCACTGTTCACCTCCCACTTATAAGTGAGAACATGTGGTGTTTGGTTTCCTGTTCCTGTGTTAGTTTGCTGAGAACGATGGTTTCCAGCTTCATCCACGTCCCTGCAAAGGACACAAACTCATTCTTTTTCATGGCTGCATAGTATTCCATGGTGTATATGTGCAACATTTTCTTTATCCAGTCTATCACTGATGGGCATTTGGGTTGGTTCCAAGTCTTTGCTATTGTGAACAGTGTAGCAATAAACATTCATGTGCATGTGTCTTTATAGAAGAATGATTTCTAATCCTTTGGGTATATATCCAGTAATGGGATTACTGGGTCAAATGGTATTTCTGGTTCTAGATCCTTGAGGAATTGTCACACTGTTTTCCACAATGGTTGAAATAATTTACACTCCCATCAACAGTGTAAAAGCGTTCCTGTTTCTCCACATTCTCTCCAGCATCTGTTGTTTCCTGACTTTTTAATGATCGCCATTCTAACTGGTGTGAGATGCTATCTCATTGAGGTAAATGGCCATACTGCCCAAAGTAATTTATAGATTCAGTGCTATTCACATCAAGCTACCATTGACTTTCTTCACAGAATTAGAAAAAACTACTTCAAATTTTATATGGAACCAAAAAAGAGCCCATATAGCCAAGATAATCCTAAGCAAAAAGAACAAAGCTGGAGGCATCACACTACCTGACTTCAAACTATACTACAAGGCTATAGCAACCAAAACAGCAAGGTGCGGGTACCAAACAGATATATAGACCAATGGAAAAGAACAGAAGCCTCAGAAATAACACCACACATCTACAACCATCTGATCTTTGACAAAACTGACAAAAATAAGCAATGGGGAAAGGATTTCCTATTTAATAAATGGTGTTGGGAAAACTGGCTAGCCATTTGCAGAAAACTGAAACTGGATCCCTTCCTCACAAGCATGGCAGAAAGTAAAGGAGACACGGAGGCATGTCTTACATGGTGGCAGGCAAAAAGAGGATGAGAGCCAAGCGAAAAGAGTATCCCCTTATAAACCCATCAGATCTCGTGAGACTTATTAACTACCACAAGAACAGTATGGGGGAACCACCCCCATGATTCAATTATCTCCCACTGGGTCCCTCCCACAACATGAGGGAATTATGCGAGCTACAATTCAAGATAAGATTTGGGTGTGGACACGGCCAAATCATATCACCTCTCCATTATCCATCAACATGATTCTCAATCATTAAAATCCTGTTCCACTACCTTTGGTCACACCTGCTTGGCAAAAATTCAGTTTTGTCTCAATCCAACTGACTGTTGGATTCCAAATACAAAATACCAAGTACTGCATGGAAAAAAAAAAAAAAAGATGCAGTATTAATTCATGGTTAACAATATCAGCAGGACCCTCAATGCTGTCTCAATACATTTTCCTGGTTTCTCATCTCTCTGTCTGCTCCTTCTTAGTCTCTTTTGAGGGTTCCTTTTTCTGCCAATTCTTTAAATACTGGTATTCCTCAGCATTCTTCCTCATATGTCCCACTCTACAAGCTTTCTTTGTGACCGTGTTCATTCCAATGGCTTCAGTGACTAGCACAAATTATTGCTAAGAACTCCTAAACCTAGAAGTCTAAACAACATCACCTATATGCATCACCCAGACACAAATATTCCACTGCCTTCTGGATTTCTTTCAAGATCTCTCCATGTAGAAATCATGCAATCCCTTTCAGGCTACTTTGCCCATTACAGAAATAATTACTCTCTGTATTCTACTGGGTTTTTCTGCATTATTCTGTCTTATCTCAGTGAAGTGCATCATCATCAAATACCGATTTCCAGCTTGCAACCTAAAGTGAATTTTAATTTCTCTTCTCCTTTAACTCCCACACCCATTCAATCATCAGTTACTATAAATTCTGGTTAGCTCTCCACTACTTCACTCCCCTACCTTAGACTAAGTCACCTATAATTCTTATGTGAGTTACTGCAATAGTTACCAAACTATCCTTCCAACCTCTAGTTTTGTCTCCTTTGGACCTAATTTCTAGAACCTTTTCAAAATATGATCCCATTTTTATGCACCAGCCCACTATATTTATTAAACAGTACCTACCACAACAACCCAATGAGGTAGGGTTTATTAATCCCTTATAAATATTGCTTACTATTATTTCTTATTCTTAGCACAATGCCTGGGATATACTTGGTGCTTAACAAATGCTCAAGTGACAGAAATTTCTCCTTCCATCTAAGATGATGTAACATGAATGGGTTTACACTCCTGCTTGAAATAACCCTGTTCTCCAAAAAAAAAAAAAAAAAAAAAAAAAGACAGAATTTATTTAAAATAGTTTTCAAGATACAAAACATCAAAAATGGATAATGATTCCAAAGAGTTGGGAAAAAAATGAGGTGAGCCCTACGACTGTCTCAGTTTACTATTGTTTTGCAATAATTAACAGGCCATGGTACAGGGAGGGGGAACCCAGGAGAAGGCCAGGAAAGCCCCAGAGTAGAGAAGGTAAGAGATGAGAATCCAAGAGAAACCAAGGTAGCTAGAGTTATATAATAAAATACCAGAGAGAAGAGAGCTACACAGGATTGTAGAGTTAACTTAAAATTTATAGCACAATATAAGTACTTCAATTTATAGCACTATATCATATATTAGAAATGTTTCAAATCAATAATCTTAGCTACCACCTAAAAAAACTTATAAAAAGAGCAAAATTGAACCCAAAGCAGAAAGAAATAATAAATATTGAATTAGAAATCAATGAACGAGAAAACACAAAAACAATAGAAAAAACAGTAAAACCAAAACCTGCTTCTTAAGATCAATAAAACGTATAAATCCCTAATCAGATTCATCAGTACAAAGGCAGAAATTATAAATATCAGGAATGAGGGAGGAGACACCATTACAGATATCAATAAATAAGGGAGCATTATGAAAAACTTTATGCCATTAAATTTTACAACTTGAAATGCAAAAATTCTTTTAAAAACTAGGGAGGATCGCTCGAGAAAAAATAACTTGAATAGCCAGCCCCAAATTTAAACCTCCCACAAGCCAACTCTAGGACCAGATGGCTTCACTGGTAAATTCTACCTAATATTTAAGGAAGAAATAATACAACCGTACAAAAACTGTCAGAAACGTACGCATATCAAAACTTATCAAATGGTATAACACTAAAGATATGCAACTTGTTCTGTGTCAATTATGTCTCAATAAAGCTGCTTTAAAAATATTCAATTGGTCAAAGAAAGTGCAGGAGGGAAAGACAGATTCATCGGAAGCTAAAGAGAAGTAGAGAATGGGAGTTAACTAAAAAATGAAACAAAAATAAGATGAAGAGACAAGCGAGAGAATGATATCAAAGAAAAATGACAGAAAGAAGGAAGAGGGGAGTTGAGAAGTATAAACAGAGAAGGATCCAAGTTGGAAAATAGGACATAAATTCAGAATGGGGATTAGAAACAGCATAGAAACACAGAGGACACAGTATAAAAGCTCTGGAACTATTTGAACATTTGTTTATCCCCCTACTTCCCAACCCCATGGTTAACGAATACATAAGGTTGCATGCTACTGTTTGTTTGTTTAAATTACAGCATCAGAGCCATAGCACACAACTGACAGAGAAGATAAGGTGATACTGTATTTGCAAAGTGAATAAACATATTACGTTAGAAATTCCTCACTTCTTCCATAGCCCTGTAACTTATAATGAACTACAAAGAAGTACAAATATATTTCCTCAGATAATAAATTTTGTAGTTTTCCTAATTACCTAAGGAGAAATTTTCTTTTCTTTTTCTTTTTTTTTTTTTTTTGAGACGGAGTCTCGCTCTGTCGCCCAGGCTAGAGTGCAGTGGCCGGATCTCAGCTCACTGCAAGCTCCGCCTCCCGGGTTTACGCCATTCTCCTGCCTCAGCCTCCCGAGTAGCTGGGACTACAGGCGCCCGCCACCTCGCCCGGCTAGTTTTTTGTATTTTTTAGTAGAGACGTGTTAGCCAGGATGGTCTCGATCTCCTGACCTCGTGATCCACCCGACTCGGCCTCCCAAAGCTAAGGAGAAATTTTCAAACACTTTGGAGAAATTTTCAAACACTTTCTAGGTTTTTTAAAATGCAAAGACTATAATTGATTTTGCCAAAATATACTTAAGGAAGAGAGAATCACTAAATTACGTATAATTAATAAAATAAAACTCACTGTAAACAGACTACTCAAGACATTAAAGTCTTTAACGTAAAAAGTTAGAAAAATATTGCATTCCACACAAATACACTCGTGAAAAGCTTACCTGTATAGTCGCATTTCACTCAGCTTTATTGTTATCAAATCAATAACAGGTGGGGGAGAGCTCTGGCTCTCTGTTATCATATGAAAGGTATTTGTCATTGTAATTAGCCCAAAATCAGCAACAAAAACATTTTCAGAAACTGGAGACTGCGGGATGACCACAACTGGGGCTTTGATGTTAATATCCAGTGCCATTCTGGAACTCCTTCGTGCCAGTTCTTTTACACCAGTAGCAGCCATTCCAGCTGCCTGAACAGTTGCCTCAGCCAAGGCTTGTTTAGCTGCCTGAAAATTATCTATAAAAGCCTGTAACATAACAGAATTATATTCTTAAGGTTATTAATAAATAAGACATTAAATATATATTGATATTTCTGGTTTCACCTCCATTAAAAAAAAAAAAAACTTTTACTTGATACAACCAAACATTATTTATTCAAAGTCTTACTGTCTATATTAAATCTTAATTTTCTGCCACAAAAACTGAGAAACACAAAGACAACAGATAAAATAAAAATCTAGTCCTCAGAACAAAGCTAAATGGGATCGCTGGAATGTCTTACAAATATCTATTTCCCTTATCTCACTTTCCCTAAAGGGAACAACCCTATTTCTCTATACAACCTCAGTGGACAGAGAGCTCATTTATGTTTGTAAGGTAAAAATAAATAAATAAAATATGTTTAAGAAGTTTCAAAATAATTTTCCAATTTCCAAATTCCAAAAATATACTTCAATGACATAAAATATAATTACCTAGATTTATACTCTTATACTTAATTTTCATGTTCAAAGAAAACCTAACATTTTAGTAATTTCTAAGTATAAGTACAAGAGGGTTCAAGTGACATGATTTTTTTGGTTATAAAAATAAATTAGCTACTCAAGAGGCGGAGGTAGGAGGATAACATGACGCCAGCAGTTCTAGACCAGTTTACGCAATATAGCGAGACCCTGTCTCTAAAAAAAAATTAAAAATAAAAAAATAGCAGGGACCTCTTGTCCCTGCTAATTTAATCTATTTGGGAGGCTGAGGTGGGATTTGCACGAGTTTGAGGCTGCAGTGAGCTAGGAGCACGCCCCTGTATTCCAGCCTGGGGTGCAGAGCAAGACCCCAACTCTAATTTCTTTTTTTTAAAGAGAAGAAATTCAACAAGGAATACTTGTTTATCTTTACATTTTTGTATGCGAAAGGATTTTATGGCTATAGAAAAACTGCATGATAACCTAAATTTAAAAGATCACAAAACAGCAACATTATATGGAATTAACTTAGAATTATGAAATAACAAAAGAGGGCTCCACGTTCCCAAATACATTCAAATGAATACACAAATACTTTTCTTGCTTATAAGAATTGCCACACTTGGCCTATTTATTCCACTACAACCTTAGATTTGATTACCTAGTTCACACACTAAAACACAGAGACAGCATTTTAAAAGAATGAATAGTGATGTCACGGAGACAGGTATGACACCCACAGGAAAAAATATCAGCTGACAGCAAGGGAAAAACAAAAACCGAAACAAGAAAAGCAGAAATAAGAATCGAAATGCCTTAGGATGGAGTCATATAGGGGTTAAATCTAACTCCTTAAAGTCCCTGATATTCACAGAATGACAATGCAATCGAAAATATGATTTTCTTGGGTCGGACATAATGCCTGTAATCTCAGTGCTTTGGGAGGCCATAGCAGGAGGATCACTTGAGGCCAGGAGTTCAAGATCAGACTGGGCAACAGAGCAAGACTCCATCTCTATAAACACTTGAAGAAAAAAAAAAAAGGCTTGGTGGTATGTGCATGGTGGTATGTGCCTGTAGTCTCAGCTACTCAGGAGGTTGGGGCGGGAGGATCACTTGAATCCAGGAGTTCAAGGTTACAAAGAGCTACAATCATGCCACTGCACTCCAGCCTGGGTGACAGAGCAACACCTTGTCTCTAGAAAATTAAAAGAACCTTTTCTTAATGATGACTTGAGACCAAAACAAACTTCAATTATATATTCAGTATTTTAAAATTATAGTTGCAAGTCAGGCAAAACGAAGACTTAGGCCAATGACATATAAAATGAAGGTTCTAATTAATATATAAAATATGTATGATATATAATGTACATATACTTAATGTTAATATATAAAATATGTATTTCAATTAATTGGAATATTCCCATGTCAAAATGATGTTATATAAAGAAGGAACTACACATTTCAGTCATTATGTATAATAAATGGTACCCAGAAAATTATTTTAAAAATCAGAAAAAATTTCAAGCAGGGAATTCTTATTAGTCTTCATCCATATTTGACATACAGCAATTTCCAACTAGTGTAAAATAAAAAATAATTTAATACTTACCAATATAGAACATAGAAATTTTGTGACAAAAACTACTTCAATGCAACCAACTACTAAATTAACCTGAATGTCAACCACATTCATATCTGTGTATGCAGAACCAGCAGTTGCATCCATGTAAGAAACCATTTTGAAGCTGAAAACTTCTTTTCCAGTGATATAAACAGCCTTAATAAGAGAAAATTTAATTATCACAATCGATTTTTGAAATGAAGTGTTTTCAGTACAAAATAAAACAGTAAAAAATAACAAAACATAGTCAGAAAATCTCTCAAGTATTCACAAGCCAAGCACAAATGAGGCAACAATTCAATTACAACAGCTTTATTGGAACCTACACTACAAAGTTTTACAAATTGGTGGTGGCTATTCCCTTTGTGGGTCATAAAATCAAGGTAGTAGTTCTGGCTCCAGCTTTTTTCCTTTTTTCTTTTTTTTAATGGAGAAGAGAAGAGGAAGTATCTGAATATGTATTTTCATTCTGCAAGTATACTTTTGTAATGAGAGCAACTATGTATTTCTTGATTCACTGACAAAAATTTGAAAAACACTGTACATCTACACCTTACTGAAATCTATTCTTGATTTGAGGTATGTGAATAGATTTTTCTGGATTCTCCAAAGGAGTCTCCTCCTATTGCTATACTTCTGTTCCTTATCAGGTTGTAAAGGGCCATCTTAATTGCCAACCAGAAATCACCTCAGTGGTTAAAAATCTCAAGCTCTGCAACAACAGTTAAAAATGGTGGAGACAACAGGAGATGTAAAATGTTAAAAAAAAATTTGGAAGAGGGACAGAGCACTAAGCTCACAGCTTTCTCAATTCTCCTAAATACTAGAAGCAAGCAAGAACAGGGAGCTGAAGAGCCATCAACAGGCACATCAGTTACAACTACAGAACAAAGAATCCTCCAGAACCAGATGTATAAGTGACCTCTGAAGGCTGAGGTACGAGACAGGGCTGAAAAGAAGTCTACAATCCTGCTTCTGCCTAGGGTGCACAAAGCTGGAATGAGGGCCCCTCCAAACCTAAAAAAAAGGAAAAAAAAAAACCAAAACAGATAAACTATGGTATCACAACTTTCTTAAAACTATTAGCAATCTGAGGTCACAGGACAACAAAGGTCCCTAAAAATCTAAGGACAAACAGGTACCTTCAGGGAGAGACAGAAAATAAGCACCAGTTCACTTGTGGTAGAGAGGAGAAAGAGATGTCAGATACTATACAATATAGGTAAGAATAATTCAGTTAAAATGATAAAGGATAAGTGTGGACTAATGTGAGATGCAGAATCCCTGGGAGCCACACACATGAGGAGCTCTTGAGAAAGATGGGGGCGGGGTGCAAGTGGGAAACAAGAGAAAGCTTTCCTTGGTACAACCCTGGAAAAGTTGAGAAGCCTCCACTGCAGAAAAGGCCCAAAGCACCACCAAAATTATCATCTTCTCAAAACAATAGCCATAAGAAACTACTAAACCTTGTTGCCCTCAGGGCACAGGTGAAAAAACAGTATCCTAGGGACAACAGTAAAATAAAACTCTGTATCTAGGGGAAGAACAAGAACTCTCCTGGGGCCAGATGATTAGCGGTCTCCCTCTGCTAGGGGAAGGGAAGGACAGTCAATCCCACATAGGAAATATGAGAGATATCAATCAGATACTATGAGGAGGAGGGACAGGATGGCCAAGAATACTCCATTTCTGAGACTCATAGAAACAGCCCTGGCTAGGACTGAAAATGGACCAGGACACTAACAAGCCTATCCAAACCACTTTGCCTTCTCCCCAAATAGCACCACCAAGCTCACAAGCACTAAGAAACAAGCAGCAGGAGCCTCTAACATCTAGGACAGAGCTAAGAATGTGGAAAGCGAATTTTCTGAGGTACAAGAGCAGAAGAAAGGTCAAAGACTCAGCACAGAGCAAAATCTGAGCAACACAGCCTCCACCCACCCTAAGCACAAGCTACAACTAAAGGAAACTGAAGCAGTAATGTAGTGAAGGAAATCATATTAATCTAAAATTCAAACCAAGCTAAGCTCAACCCCCAACCCCAAGCTAATAGCTTAGCAGAAAAGAGGCATCCCCATTTCCAGACATAAATACTATATTTACATCAGTCTCTATTATCCTATACATCAGTGGTCCCCAGCCTTTTGGTAACAGGGAGCTGTTTTGTGGAAGACAATTTTTCCACAAGAGTGGGGCTCGGGGGTTGGAGGGTGGGGAGATGGCTTGGGGATGAAACTGTTCCACCTCAGAGCATCAGGCGTTAGATTCTCATAAGGAGCATGCAACCCAGATCCCGCGTATGCATAATTCACAATAGGGTTCACCCTTCTATGAGAATCTAATGCCCCCGCTGATCTGACAGGAGGCGGAGTTCAGGCAATAATGCTCCCTCGCCCACCACTCAACTCCTGCTGTCCGGCCCAGTTCCCAACAGGCCACAGACCAGTACCATTCCACAGCCCAGGGGCTGGGGACCCCTGCTATACATGATACGATGTCTGACATTCAATCAGTAATTATGAGATGCCCAATAAAAGCAAGGGAAAAAAATCAAACAAATAATAAAGGAATCAACAGAATCAGATTCATCTATAACAACCATGTTAAAACCAAAATTTTTAATTTTAATTAGTACGATTAATATGGTAAAGGCTTCTAGTGGAAAAGGAAAATATGCATGAATAGATGGTGAATATTACTATGGCAGAGAAAATGGAAAAAAGAAGAGCCAAAAGGATATATTAAAGGTTAAAAAAACATGGCAACATAAGTGAAAAATACCTTCAGTGGGTTTGTCAGTACTTTCATCAGAGCCAAGGACAAAATCAGTAGATTTGAAAATAGGTCAAGATAAATTATTCGAATTAAAATGCACTAAGAAAACAATGGGAAAAAAACTTGAACAGAACATCCAAAGGCTGTGAGACTAAAAACAGAAATCTAGTAAGAATGTTAGGAATTCAAGAACAGGAACAGGGAACAAGTGGAGGAGGACAAAACAGGGGAGCCGGGGGGTGGGGGAGACAGAGGGAGACAGAGGCAGAGAAACTATTTGAAGAAAACATGAAAAATAATGAAAGCCATCCAAGTAGCTCAGAAAAGTCCAAACAGGACAAATATCAAAACACAATTAAACTCATCTAGACACACTATATATAAATCCTGAAAGCAGTCAAAAAAGATGACAAGTTATGTACAAAGGAACAAAAATAAGAAATGTCATAGACTTCTCATCAAAACTATGTGTAACAAAGAACAATGAAATCACATCTTTTAATAGTTGGAAAGGGGGAAAATACTATCAACCCAGCAAAAATGTCACTCAGAAAAATTAGGGTAAAATAAAGGTTTTTCCTACCTCCCTTCTCATCTATACCCCAAAAGCTGAGAGAATTCGTTACCAGCAGACCTGCATTATAAGAAATGGGAAAGTGCCAGATGCGGTAGCTCATGCCTATAATCCCAGTACTTTGGGGGGCCGAGGCGGGTGGATCACCTGAGGTCAAAGAGTTCAAGACCAGCCTGGCCAACATGGTAAAACCCCATCTCTACTAAAAATGCAAAAATTAGCCAGGTGCAGTGGCGCGCATCTGTAATCCCAGCTACTTGGGAGGTTGAGGCAGGAGAATTGCTTGAACCCAGGAGGCAGAGGTTGCAGTGAGCTGAGATTATACCACTGCACTCCACTATCTCAAAAAAAAAAAAAAAAAAAAAGAGAGAAAGTATTTCAGAGAGAAATACAAACAATAGACAGAAACTACATGAAGTAGTTACAGAAAGAGTTGCAATGAAGAAAAATGTAAAACATCTTTAGAAAACTAATTGCTCCAAAGAAAACTGACTAAACCAAATCCAGTAGGTACACATTGTGAGTTTTCAACATGTACCAAAATAAAGCAAATTATGATGATACCAAGAAAGACAGGAAACAGGAATTGGAAGTATGGTATTGTAAGATTCTTACACTATACGTACAACAATAAAATATTATTGGAAGATAGACTATGATTAAATATATATACATTGTAAAACCCAAGAGAAACCATAAAATAAGTGATAATCAAAAATCAGGCCAAAAGAAGGAATACAAAGAATAGGATAAGCAAAATTGGAACAATCAGAGATATCAGATTACAATCCAATCATATCAATAGTTTTATAAAATAGTCTAAACACAAATTAGAAGCCAAGAGGTTGTCAGATTAGATAAAAAAGATCTAAATATACACTATCTATAAGAAACCCATTTTAAGCCAGATGTGGTGGGATGCACATATAATCCCAGTTACAGGGCTGAGGTGAGC
This sequence comes from Chlorocebus sabaeus, assembly GCF_047675955.1. Lineage (NCBI taxonomy): Eukaryota > Metazoa > Chordata > Mammalia > Primates > Cercopithecidae > Chlorocebus > Chlorocebus sabaeus. Next base: position 20,355,688 of record NC_132915.1, read on the forward strand.
TTAAACACAGGAGTTCAAGAATACCCTGGGCAACACAGTGAGACTCTGCCTCAAAAAAACGCAAGCTCACTTTAAACAAGAAGGCATCCATTAAAAGCTAAAGGATAGAAAAAGATAGACCATGCAAATCTAACCAAAGAAACCCGGAATGGCTATATTACTACCAAAGTAGACTTCAGAACAAGCACAGTTACCACAGATAAAGAGACACATTACATATTCACAAAGGGGGCATAAAACTCATATATATTTATATGTACCTAACAAGAGATCGCCAAAACATATAAAGCAAAAAATTGAAAGAACTGAAAGGAGAAATAGGCAAATCAATGGTTGTAATCAGAAGCTTCAACACAACCAGTAAACAGAAAATCAGTAGCCTGAATAATTATATCCACCAAGCTACTTGCCCAAATGGAACATTCAACCCAGCAATTGCTAAAAACACGTATTAATTGCAAATACATTTGAAACGTTCACCAAGATTAATCATATATGTTCTGGGCCATAAAACAAACATCAACAAATTTAAAGGAACTGAAACGGTTTCTCCTCTGACCATAATGAATTTAAACTAGAAATCAGTAACAGAAAGGGATCTGAAAATCTCAAAATATTTAGAAGTTAAATAACATACTTCTAAATAAACAATGGGTAAAAGAAAGTCAGAAGAGAAATTAGAAAATACTTTGAATTGAATGAAAATAAAAAACAAATATATCAAAACTTACAGGATGCAGCTAAAGCAGTGCTTAAAGGAATACTTACAGCAGCAAATGCTTATAATAGAAAATAAAGACGTTCTCAAATCAATAATTTAAACTTCCACCTTAAGAAGAGCATATTAAATCCAAAGCAGGCAGAAGGAAGGAATTTTAAAAGAGCAGAAATAAAATTAAAAACAGAGAACATTCAATTGAAACAAATGCTAGTTCTTTCAAAGTATCAATAAAATTGATAAATCTCTAACCAGACTGATCAAGACATAAAGAGAAAAGACAAAAATTACAATCTCACACGCTAAGGAAAAAAAAAAACACACAAGTGAAAGACTACGTAACTGCATGATTCCATTTATATGATACTTTGGAAACTGCAAAACTATAGGAACAAAAACCAGTGTAGTGATTCCAAGGTGCTGGGATGGGGAGAAGGGCTAACCTCAAAGGGCAGTAGTGAATTTTTAGGGGTAGCAGACCCATTATATATGCTGAAAGTAAGTTACACAACAGTATTTGTCAAAACTCACAGAATTACAACTAAAAAAGGTAAGTTTTACTGTAGGTAAATTGTTTCAATAAATCTGACTTTAAAAAGTAAAAGCTAAACCAAAACAGAAACTAATAAATAATTCTACCCAAAGGTTACTGAGGCCCCTACAACCTCCCAAAATATATCAAGCATCTTCCTGCTACAAGGCTTCTATAATTGCTCTTTCCTCCACCTGGAATGCTCTTTTGACAGAGCTCAAATCCACAGTTCAGATTTTTTGTCGAATGTTTCTACTGTAAAAAAGTATTTCTTGATAATTGTAATACACCACGTGAATTACCCTGTCACATTACCCTGCTTTCTTGGTTTTCAAAGCACATATCACTCTCTAATATTGTTTTATATTACTGATTAACTACTATTTATTCCACGTGGAGAAGGGTTTTTTATCTTCTGCTGACTATAATATCTCAAATAGGCCAGGCGCAGTGGCTCATGTCTGTAATCACAGCACTTTGGAAGATTGAGGCAGGTGGATCACCTGAGCTCAGGAGGTTTCAGGGCAGCCTAAGCAAAATGATGAAACCCCATCTCTACAAAAATCAGCTGGGTGTGGTGGCGTGCACCTGTAGTCCTAGCTACTTGGGGGACTTGAGATGGGAGGATCACCTGGGCCAGGGAAGGTTGAGGCTGCAGTAAGCCGTGATTGTGTAATTGGAGAGCGAAAGAGAGAGAAAATTTTATCTATATATATTATGATTATATAATATATAAATTAGTTGTTTCTTAATTTACTTACCAGTATTTATACATATATAATTTACATATAAATGTATAAATTCTATATATATATAAATACTGATAAATTAGTTAACAAAAAATTGAATATCCTCTGCAAGTTACATGAGTAGGGCTATATGACTGTTCCTCTCTGAGTGCAACAGAACAGATTTGCTCAAGACAGAGTCTAGAGCAGAAAGGCTGCGGTCTAGGAGACTTCAGGTACAGAAAAACAGTTAATAAAACACCATATCAAAAAATCGGTATTTTAAGTAAAAATCTATAAATGATGCGGCCTCCACTTCTTTCAACCAATTGGCTCCTGGAATCTAGGCTGTCAGGCTTATACTTACACTATTTTTCTCAAAGGAAACTGACTAGCCTCAGAGCAAGAGATGCTCTCAATTTGAGAAGCCATAAAATTGCTAGACCAGTTCCTGACCATCTACTGTGATGTCTGCCTGTCCAAAGTCCCTACATAAAGCTTCAAATTAGCTTTGAATATCTGGGGGAAAATGGCAAAGTTCTTAGAAGCAAAAGAAAGTCAAACTGTCATCAGAACTGTCAACACCAATAGGAGGCCGTAAGACATGGAGTAACATTTGTTAAGATCATCTAGAAAAGAAAATTCAAGTTAAGGATTTAAAATCCACTCAAACTACCCTGCAAATATAAATGTCAAGGATTATTGTTCCTAAGAGCTCTGCCTAAGAAATCTACTGGAGAATAAACTTTTGAAAAGTCAAAATGATTGGTGATGCTGGCATAAAGACTAGTGAATTCTCCCATTTAATAAATGAAGAAATGTCCCTACTGCGTCCAGACTTCCCGTCAGCCTCCCTGGTGGGCACCCCTCGAAGGTGTTTTGTTGTGTTGTCTCCCCAGTGCTCCATCTGACCAACATGCCTGCAGCAAGAAAGTGGCTATTTTGGCTTAAGGCCACTCTCTCCTCAAGACCAAATTACAGGAAATAACGACAAATAGCTTCTAACATCAAAAAAAGAAAGATACCCCAAGACAGTGCAAAACAGAAAAGAAAAAAAAAGACAGCTACACACTATGTGCCTCCTTTGCAAATACACACCACTAACTATGAAGTATCTTGCCAACCCCTACTCCCAAACCCTGAATCTCACTGTGCCCTGAGATTTAAATATTGATTTAAGGAAACACAGGAGACAGTAACATGTTAAATAGCATGAAAACATAATCAGCAAGATAGAGGCTATGGAAAATTGTTCAGAATAAGTAAGATAGCAAAAAATGGCACACACAAGGGCAGAGAAGAAACTAAAGGAAATTCATAAACTATAACAGACTTAAGTGGTATATCGATTAAATGCAGTGAGTGGATCTCCTTTGGATACTGAGTGCCATATGGAAAACAAAGTGAATCCCAGTCTCAACTATACACGAAAAATATTCTCACTGATAATTCCATCAAACATTTAAGGAAATAATAATGCAAATTCTATTCAAATTTTTCAGAAAACAGAGGAGGAGAGCATTTCCCAACTCAACTTATGAAGCAAGTATTGGCCTAATAACAAGGCCAGAAAAGTTGAGAATTAGAAAGACTTGTATACCCATTACCAAGAATTAAGCATTAAAACTGGATTTTTTTAAACCTTTACTTTTAAAATATTTTTTATGAAGAAGATATCAGAAACTAATTTACTATGATATGTTTTCATGAGACTATCAGGTCAGCCAGTATCCTTTTTACCTCATGGCATATATAAAAAGAGTATTTGTCCAGTGGTGCTATGGCAAATGGAGGATGCTGCTCCAAGACAAATGGGCTGGGGGTGCCAACCTTTAAAGTTGAGGGGCTCAATGCTTCAGTATGCTTAAAACTGACACAATAGTATATATCACTGTACAAGGCTTATGAAACTGATTCATAATCAGGTCTGATTTCATAAGGTCAAAAACCTTATGCCTCTCTGGTTCTTTGACACGTGGAAAGTTACTAAACAAGGCAGTTTGTTTAAATATCATGTACAATGGAATCAAAGTCAAGAAATAGGGAAACGGAAATGAAAATCGGGCAAGAAGACAAGAGAGAAAGATTTTTTTAATTTTGTAACTTTTTGTAAACTGAATTTTTAACCATGTAGATATATTAAAAATAAAATTACAGGCCAGGCACAGTGGTTCACGCCTGTAATACCAGCTTTTGGGAGGCCGGGGCAGGCAGATCACTTGAGGCCAGGAGTTTGAGACAAGCCTGGCCAAACACAGTTAAACTCTGTCTCTACTAAAACTATAAAAATTAGCTGGGTGTGGTAGTGTGCACTCGTAATCCCAGCTACTCAGGAGGCTGAGGCACGAGAATCACTTGAACCCAGGAGGTGGAGGTTTCAGTGAGCCAAGATTGCACCACTGCACTCCAGCCTGGGTGACAGAGCAAGACTGTCTCAAAAAAATAAAATAATATAAAATAAAAAATAAATATAAAATTACAGAGACAAAAACCAATGGGTTGGATCATGCTCTCAGTTCTGCATAACTTTTCATAGATACTTTATTTCTGTGAGCTTTACTTTCTAGATAGGGAAAATGAAATGGATAATCTATTTCTTAAATACTCTGATACTGTGAGTTTTAAAATAAAATCATGGCTTCTGGAAAATTTCTTGCTCCTTATTGCTATGAGTCATTTCTCGTTGATGTTGGAACTGTTTTGCTATCCCATGAAACAAGCCGTAACAAGAAGATATCAGAAATAAGAATGTTTTAAACATAAAAATCAGGTCATCACTATATCATTAGTATTACTGGCAAAATCTACTTATCTATTTCCTTTCTTCTTGACATATTCCAAATACTGACTTCCCGACTCAACAAGTACTTCAGCTTTTCCTGATCCTACTATTTGATATTCCTTTAACCTCCTTAAATACATAATCCTACCTGCTTCAGGTAGGATGTTGCCTGTTCAACTCTGTAACAGGAACCTTACTGTTTTATAACCAGTAACAAATTACCTAACCTTCAACAACTCATCATCCAGTTCAAAGGACTCTCTTAACATTATTAAAACAACTATACTAGTGATCATTGATAAGAATAAGTTTTATTAAAAAAGCTCACTTCCTCAGACTTCAGACCCTCAAATGTATCTAAAATGCATTATGAGATTCAGAGTACATGAAGAGAACAACAACAAAAAAAGTGAAAAAGGTATTTACTAGATTCTCTCCCAAAACTTTGTTCCTGCAGCATTATTTATACTTATCTCATTTATGAGATACTGCAATCCTCATTTGACAAATAAAGAAACAGAATCCAAGATTAGGTAACCTGCTAATGGTCACACAGCTACTAAGGAGTAGAGGTAAGAACCCAATCATGCCTGACTCCAAAACCCACACGCATAATAAGCCACATTACTCAATTCTGACAACTCTCTAAATGATACCTATGACCACTCCTAAAGGACAATCCTATTTAATGATGTACTATTACTTAATTTAAAAAATTCTTACCTTTTTGTATACAGCTGTTATATCAGAATCTAAAACAATTATATTCCTTAGCTTTGCATTTATTTCAGTTTCTGAAGGCCTCATAATCATCTCAGAATCAAGCCCTAAGGGAACAAAAGAATTACTAACTGCCTTTTCTTTCATTTAATGTCTTTTAATTTGCTTTTTGTGAAATTTTGTTACCTTCAATCTTAATTTCAGAAATGTTACGTTTCTGATCTTGAATAAAGATCTGTAAACATGATAATTCTGCTAAAATCTGCAAAGTAATGATATCTTCATTCGTGGATAGTTTCAAAGCTGCAAAAAAAAATTCATATGGTAAAACATGAGGAAATATCACCACAAATAGTGATATTAGAGAAAACCTGATCTGCAAGTCAGCTGAAAGCAAGGTATGATATTCCCCATTGAATTGAAAATTCTAAAACACAATCAAATCTAATGAAAACAAAAGCAAATAGACAAAACATTGTTTCTAGAAGACACTAAACATTTGAAACTAAAACACTGTAGCTATAAATTTCAAAATTTTTTGAGAGCCAGTAATTACTAGGTGGTACTTGTCATTATCAAAATTGCAACTTTTCACTGCTTCGAAAGTATTATACTCTGATTTTAAAATATGCTCTGATACTCTTTTTGTTTTTTGGGTTTTTTTCGAAACAGAGTCTCACTGTTACCCTGCAGTGGTGCAATCGTAGCTCATAGCTTGCTGCAACCTTGAATTCCTGGGCTCCAGTGATTCTCCCGTGTCAGTCTCCCAAGTAAACTGGGTCTATAGACATACACTACCATGTCCAACTAATTTTTAAAATTTTGTTGGAGACAGGGTCTTGCTATGTTGCCCAGGCTAGTTCGAACTCCTGGCTTCAAGCAATCCTCCAGCCTCAACCCTCACAGCGCTCGCCTCCCTGCACTGGGATCACAAGTATAAGCCACTGCACCCAGCTGACATTACTCAAATTTTGTTAGTCATATTTGTCTAATCTAAAATAATGTTATGAAATGCATTAAATTTTAATTTAAATCTAATCCTCCTACTGGGATCGAGGTGGGAGAAAAAAAAATTTTTTAATCTAATACTCCTACAGTATAATCTTAAACTAAAACCAATTATTATATATGATAAACGAAAGCAACATTTTCTTCAGCAGTAGTTTCCTTTATTTTCTAAAATTATCCTAGCATATAATGAATCCTTCTAGATATTAACCTAGGCAACAGAATTCTGAAGCCAATATTTGAAGTTAATGATAAAGTCAGAGTCTAGATTTATTGACCTACATGATTAAAAAAGAAAAAAAAGTTGATGCTAAATTTTTAAAAAACATACCTAATTTTTTAATGACATCTCCTTTGTCTTCAGTCTCTGTAGTGGACACTGGGGCTGATTTTTCCTCTGATTGCGGAAGGATATTATGAAGATAATTTATTGTATTCAGAAGTGCTTCAGTGTGTAAATGAATATCCAAAGAGGAAAAATTTACCTAAAGAACAAAGCTGATTTTAGTGATAGGTCAATAAATATTTGCTTGCCAGCTGTCTACAAGGCACTATGCTTTGTGGCATAAAGGATACAATTTATAGTATTTTCTTATCTTTAAAGATCTTACAATTCCAGTTAGAAAATAATTTCCATAAGAAATAGAAATACAGTATATAATTAAAAAATAAATTATCTACTCATACCTTAATCAATTGTAAAACATTGTTATAGGTACTTTTCAAGTTGGGTACATTCTTTTCAGCCTATCCAAAGAGAAAACATATCTGTTAGAACATGGTAGGAAGACATACAAATACAATTACATTATAGTCCTAATACACATTTATATGATTTTCCAGCTGTTCATATACATATATATACATATACACACACATATAATTACCTAAATAAGCAACTGCTTCACCAGAACAAAAGAAAATGTAAGTATGGGACTCTTTGGCACATAGCAAGTATTCAATAAATGTTACGTACTATCATTCTTATTATCAAGAGAGGAAATGTTGGATATTATCAAGTGTGGAGAATAATCATTCGGTCATCAACAACTCTGTACGGTTCTTCCTAATTCTTCCTGTATTTAAAAACAAAATTTGTGACAGAATTGTCCACCAAGTATCCAAATACTCTGTGTTTTCTTTTTCTTTTTAAAAAATTTAATATTTTTGATTGACAAATCATAATTATATACACTTATGGAGTACAATGTGATGTTCTGACATATGTACACAATGTTAAATGATGAAATTAAGCTAACTAACATATCTATCACCTCACTTTCCTATCTTTTTTTGTGGTGAGACATTTGAAATTCACTTTCTTGGTCGTTTTGAAATAAACAACACATTATTATTGACTACAGTCCCCCTGCTGTATAACAGATCTCAAAAATTATTCCTCCTGTCTATCTGGAACTTTGTGCCATTTGATTGACAACTCTCTATTCCCTCTCCTTCCCTCCCTCCCATCCCTGCTACCCTCTGGTAACCATCACTCTGCTCTCTACTTCTATGAGTTCATTTTTATTAGATTCCACACATAAAGAAGATCATGAGGTATTTGTCTTTCTGTGCTTGGCTTATTTTGCTTAGCATAATGTCCTCCACATTTATCTATGTTGACGCAAATGACAGGATTCCCCCCCTTTTAAAGGCTGAATAGTGTTGTGTTTTGTATATGTACCATATTTTATTTATCCATTTTCTTTAGGTCTAGAACATTTTTGTTATATAAAAGCTATATAATGCATATACTACAACAAAAATCCTAAAATATCTAGTCAATAATGGATAGCAAAAGTGGTTTTAAAAGTAATGAAATGCTTTCTGCATTATTATTATAAAGTAATTATTAAAATAGTCTGACACATATAAAAATAAGTCAGCAGAAACATAGAAAAATTAGAAATATACCATAGTACATAGAAAAGCTTAACAGATGATAAAATGAATATCATAAATCAATAAAAAAGGAATGGAGTTATTGACCCTAGGAATATCAGGTAACTTCACAAAACAGTGGAAAATAATGGGAAAGCATCATCTTGTATCACATATAACAATATACTCTATCAAGACTAAAAAGTGTGTTTCTTTCTCAGTACCCCTGTTGAGAGAAAAAAAAAATCAAACTCCAGGTCATTTCTACTTAGAATATAATCTTCTTATTTTGCTATACAAAGTATTTATAAATCATAGCTATTTAATACAAGATGACAAAATCAAAAAAACCTTAGTATTAGGAGTTACAGAGATTATGTTAGAGTGAATATTAAGCAAACTGAATAATACCAAACTTACAAAACTTGATTATAACATTTCAGCTGCATACTTACCATATTAAGCAGATATAAATGAAACTGCTTACCTTTACATATTCCAGCGTTAACAGGTCTTCCATTGTGTTATCCAGGGTTGTAACCAAATAAACTGGTTTCCTGTTTTCATCTAAAAATAATTTTTTTAAAATTATCTTTTCATAGGAAAGGTAACTGAAAATAAATGCAAGCAATCTTACTAATTATGTAATTGCAAAAGAAGGCTTTCCTGTATGAGTTCTGGACCTTGGATTCTACCTTACTCAAGTCAAGTAAATTCTTTGTTCTTTAAACTCTAAAAATGTAATTTCTCTTCACAATTCCCTTACCTCCTCATGTGCCACAACACTGAAGTCTCATACCCTTCTAAACCTAGATAGGAGGTAAGGTAAGAAAAATAGGAATCAATTAAAGAGAAACCAGAATGGTTTTTACGAAGAATGAAAGGGCAGGAAGAGAATTCTGGCCCTGGATCACTGAAATAACTAAAAAGGAAATCATCAGAGTCCTTGAAAACCCACCTGTTCAGAAGACAGAACAGGAATGAGATGAAACAAAGTTTTCTGTATATTAGTTTAGATTAAAATAAACCCTATTACCATGTAATCAGTCTTTATTAGTTATATTGATATGGACAGGAGACAGGGAAATACTGGGTAGAAAAGGGCAGTTCCCCAGCAAAGGCCCCACCCTCAAGCCTAAAGACCAGAGGCCCTAAGGGAGAACAAGCATTTCTGTGTTTGCACCTGAAAAGCTGCCTTTTGGCCCACCATACCCACCATCCTGTGCCCATGTAAGCCCAAGGCCTTAGTGGGCACAGATACATGCATCTGAGCATTGAGAAGAGCAGAGGAACAGAGTGGTGGAACATGGCAGAGAGTGGCAGGGTAGCATGGCAGAGAAAGAGAGAAGAGGAAGGACATCTGGATGCCGAGGGGAGTTCAGCTAGGGGCAGTCAGAGAAGAGTCCATCTGCTGGACGGCCCAACCTTAGCGGGAAGACCACCTTCCCACTCCATCCCCCACTTCCGGCTCCTCATCCATCTTGCTGAGAGCCACCTCCACCACTCAATAAAACCTTGCACTCATCCTTCCAGCCCATATGTCATACGATTCTTCTGGTACACTGGGCAAGAACTCAGGCCATCACACTGGCCCCCTGCCCTTGTGATAAGGAAGACAATCTATTGAACTGATTAACAAAAGCCGTCTGCAGATGGCAAAGTTGAAAGAGCATACTGTTAACACAGCCCCCTGGGCTTTGGGAGTTGTAGACACCTACCCCTAGATGCTGCCCTGGGGCCGGAGCCCAAAAGCACTCCCCACAGCCTCTGCACCTGCCCATGTGCATGCTCCCCCTAGAGATGTGCACACCCCTGTGGCACGTCCTGCAAGGCGGATTAAAGGAACTCTCCCATTTTAATATTACTGTTTCTGCTCAAAATGTGCTATACTAAGAAAACCACTGTAGAAGAGAATTCATAAAAAGCCTTTAAAACTCTCATCACCAAATGACTTACGGTTGCTAGAAAATTAGTTTCTAAAGACTGGAAGAAAGGACTACAAACTAATACAATTCCTGAGGAAAAAAATGCCACAAATTGCACAGACTCCTCCAAACCCAATGCTTAGCACATAAATCTGTTTTCTACTGCAAGTGCTAGCCACACTTGAAGCCTTAAAAAAGTTCCCACTTTGTTTACACATTTATTCATTCATTGAACAAGCATTTACTGATCATTTACTTTGTGCAAGAAACTGCTATTCACTCCCTCTGAGAAAACAGAAACAAAAATATTACAGAAATAAGCACAATAATAACTGTATACTCTTTTTTCTGTTTGCAAGGGTTTTTTAATCCTTTGTTCTTGGGAAAACAAACATAAGAATAAACATAAAAATCAGTAACTGCTATAAAGTTTCTGGGTTATTAGGGAACACTGTCCCACTGGTTTACTTTTCTTTCCAATTACTAGAGCAAACTGTTTCTTGATGATTTAGCAGTCATGTTCCTTGGTATTTACCCAGTGAAACTGAAAATTTATGTCTACACAAAAACTTGCATTCAAATGTTCACAGCAGCTTTATTAACAATTGGCAAACCTTGGAAGCAACCAAGATATCCTTCAGTACATGAATGGATAAATAAACTGTGGTACATCCAGACAAGAGAATATCATTCATTGCTAAAAAAGAAATGGGCTACCCAGTTATGCAAAGACATGGAGGTAACTTCAGTATATATTACTAAGTAAAATAAGTCAATCTGAAAAGGATATATGTGATTCCAATTATGTGACATGCTGGAAAAACTATGGAGACACTAAAAGGATCAGCAGTTGCCAGGGGTTACAGTGGGAGGGAGGGACAAATAGGTGGAGCACAGAGGATTTCTTAGGGCAGTGAAACTACTCCACATGAGAAGGTAATGGTAGATGCATGTCATTATACATGTCCAAACAGAAAGTATAACAGCAACAGTGAACTTTAAATTGTGGACTCCTGGTAACAATGATGTGTCAGTGTAGGTTTATCAATTGTAACAAATGTACCACTCTGGTGGAGAATGTTGATAATGAAAAAGCCTATGCAGATATGGGTACAACGAGTATATGGAAAACTTCTGTACCTTCTGCTCAATTGTCCCATGAATCTAAAACTGCTCTAAAAAATAAAGTCTATTTAAAAAATTTTAATTCCACCTCTGCTCATACATAATATTACTATGCTACAAAGGAGTTCAATGAAATGAAACTGGTGTCCTAAGAATTCCCTCTACTGTTCACAAATATCTTTCAAGAAAAAATCCAAAAAATAGAAATGAAGAAATATAAATACAATCCTCCTAATTACCTAACAGGAAACAGAACACTTCCTTAGGGATCATATATCCATTATGATTCTGGAACACAAAAGGTTTGCAGTAAACAGAACACTGCCCTCTGCCCCCAACAAAGATACCTACACTCTAATCCCCCAGAATCTGAGAATATGTTAACTCATACGGCAAAAGGGACTTGGAAGACGTGATTAAGGTTAAGGTTTAAGGTATATTATCCTGGATTATCGAGGTGTGTCCAATCTAATCACTGGAGTTTGAAGAGTGGAAGCAAAAGGCAGAAGAGGAGGTTAGAGATATGGCAACATGAGGAATATCTGATGCCTTGTAGTGGTTAGCGGCTACGTGCAAAAAGCAACAGAGGCCTAAGGGCAGCTATCTGCTAACAGGCAACAAGAAAACATAGACTTAAAGCATGTGTAAATGAATTTTGCCAACACCTGACTGAACAATGAAATGGACCCTCCTCTAGCACCTCCTAAAAGGAAGTCCTACTGACACCTTGAGTTTTGCCCAGTGAGACGTGTGTCAGACTTCTGCCATACAGAACTTTAAGATAATAAATTTGTGTTGCTTTTAAGCACGCTAAGTTTGTGGTAAATTGTTAGAGCAACAATAGGAAACTAATTCAGTGTTCCAATACTCAGTTAAGTAGATTTAAAATTCAACCATTACCATCTGATTTTCCATAATGAATAAAATTATCTTCATTTTATCTTCGGTGTACCCACCAGATTACCAACAATAAAAGTTAAAGATTAACTAAAAAAGGAATGGTTCTCTGAGAATATTTTGGCAAATGTACTGATTCAGAGCCTAAAGAATTGAAAACTCTCTAGCAGGTAGTCAAACAATGAAATTAATTTATTTATTTTAAAAAATAGAGATTCTCACCCAAGTATTCTGGGCATTTTAAGCAGAACTCTTTCAAAAAGGCACTTGCTTTCAAATCGTATGTTCTAATCTCAATTTCTGTGCCCAATCCTAAAACATGAATTTCTACCACAGATAGTTCACAATCTCCAACAAGGTGATAAAACTCGATCAAAACCTGGAGAAGAAAGAAAAAAGAAACTACCAATACATAAAACAAAAACATGTTTAGTGCATAGTGGTTACATGTGAATATATGAGGTATACATACAATTGATATATTATTATCTAAAATTTAGGAGAGATTTTATACTGACACAGACATACAATACACACACAACATAAATAACTGTTTTCACAAAAACATGTATTGAATACCCACAATATATCATTTAAACCCTTCACTCTTGATTAAGGAAGTTAATCTTATTTTAAAAAAAAAAAAAAAGGAGTGAGGAAGAATCACACAGCCAAGTCAAGATTTAGTTTAATTAGGGTGAAAAAGATAGTGGGATGAAAAAGATAGTGCTTATTAACAATGAGACTGTATCGTAATCTGTAAATAGTAGAAACAGCAAACAAATTAAGCCATGTCAATTTCACCATAGTACCTACCTTTGGTACTTCAAATCGTATTTTAAACGTAGTCATATTCACTGAACAATCCTGCTTTTGTAACTTTCTGGTTCGAATACTTTTAACTCCAGTTGGGAACTGAAGAGGTTCTTCCAAGGGACTACATGGTGCATCAAAAAATTCCTCCTCTGAATCTAAATTTCACAGAACATTATTTAAGTCAATAATTAAAATGATCAATTTAACAGTATTTCAGTATTTTTCTGAAATAAATATGAACACAAAAACACTAAGGCTCTCTTTTAAATATAAAATATAAACATCAGAACAAAAATAAATTGAAAATAATATAGACATTACTGTACTTTTTTATTGTCAATTTTGAACAAAGGGATACTGTACTTTTAAATAACATTCTTGGCGACTAAGCAGCATGGAACATTATAAGATGTAATCTTTAGCTTAAGAAGCCCATCTTTTGAAATCATTAGTCTATTTTAAAATCGCTTAAATTTTACAGGAAATGCCAATGCCAATGATATACACACCATGAATACTCAAAGTAATGTGTTAATATGCTCACTCTACCTGGATAGTGTAACAGGACTTAGGTATAAACTCTGCAATGTTAGCAGCAGAGTTTGTATGAAGTAAACTGAGATCAAGCACTGCTTTGTATACGTATATACATACAAATATAGTATATGTATATACACGTTGATGTACATACACACACATATTGATATTAAAAAGGACTAAAAAGCATTAGATAACTTAGTAAAACCAATAAAACAAGGTTTAAATGAAACAATCAGAAGTATATCCCTAATAAACTAAGATTGAAATTAAAGTAGATGATCTCACAAACAACTTCTCTCTGGTGACTATAAAAAAAAAAAAAAAAAAAAAAAAATTGTTCTCTAAGAAACCAAGAATCGGCCAGGCATGGTGGCTCATGCCTGTAATCCCAGCTCTTAGGGAGGCTGAGGTGGGCGGATCACGAGGTCAGGAGATCGAGACCATCCTGGCTAATACGTTGATACCCCGTCTCTACCAAAAATACAAAAAATTAGTCAGGCGAGGTGGTGGGCGTCCGTAGTCCCAGCTACTCGGGAGGCTGAGGTAGGAGTATGGCGTGAACCCAGGAGACAGAGCTTGCAGTGAGTCAAGACAGTGCCACTGCACTCCAGCCTGGGCGACAGAGCAAGACTCCGTCTCAAAAAAAAAAAAAAGAAACCAAGAATCGACATGGCAATTTCTGTTATTTAACATTTATCAATTTTTAAAATCTTAAAAATATAGACATACACCTTTTCTTTCTAATATGGTCATTAAAAAGCAGATATTTGGTATCAGAATAGTTATAAGTTTTTATATGTAAATGTAGATAATTAAGATGATTCTCCTTTAATAATATTTTTAAAAATGTTTTAAATATACTATAGCAAAATTTTCCAAATAACTAAAAAACACATTAGAAATTAAGACATCTATGAAGTTTTGTGGCATTTTTTAACTCACTGCCAAATAAAGATAATTAACTTATTAGTGGTCCCTCTCACTTTTTTTTTTTTTTTTTTTTTTGATTCCGACTCTCCCTCTGTCGCCAGGCTGGAGGGCAGCAGCACGATCTCTGCTCACCGCAACCTCCGCCTCCTGGGTTCAAGTGATTCTCCTGCCTCAGCTTCCCGAGTTGCTGGGACTACAGGTGTGCGTCACCACGTCAGCTAATTTTTGTACTTTTAGTAGATACGGGGTTTCACCATGTTGACTAGAATCGTCTCAATCTCTTGACTTTGTGATCCACCGGCCTTGGCCTACCAAAGTGCTGGGATTACAGGCATGAGCCACTGCGCCCGGCTGGTCCTTGTCATTTTGAGTTCAACTTTATACCAAAACAATCCCATTGCAAAAACAACTTTAAGGAATTGTGCTATTTCAAGTAAATTTTAGTTAAAATTTCCTGAAAATATACAAATATTTGCTATTGCCTGAAATTTCTTCTATGACTATTGAAGACCAAAATATGCCACTCGAAAACATGACTTTTTGGCATAAGGATTATTATACTGAGTCAATTATTTTGAGAAACAGTAGACAGGAAAAGCTCTAAAGACAGAACCTAAGTTTCCCTTTTGTAAGGGAAATTAACATTTATAAGAGAAATCTACCCTGTAAAGGTATCTTCCTTTCTGTTCCAGGGAAGATGACTCTTACTCACAAGACATTCTTATCAAAAGAGAAAATACTGACAAATCTGCGTAAGAAACTTTACCCTTGTGCACCATACGTTTTCTGGTCGCCTTCCCATATACCTTGCCTCCCCAGCAACCCCTATCCCTGAAGCTCAAAACCTCTTTTCCTTTGTTTAAGCCCAAACTGATATATAAACCCAAATTTTAATCACCACCTTGAGTTACTCATCCCTGAGTTTCTTGCATGTACCCGTGAAATACAAATGCCAGTAAATCTGCTTGTTTTCTCATGTTAATCTGTCTTTCGTTCATAGAACCTCAACCAATAACCTAGATTTTAAAAGGAAAAGGTATTTCCCTTCCTCTATGTGGTCCTTTGAGAAAAATACGCCTCAAAACAGAAATTTTAATACAGTAAGAAAAATATCCTTAAGCAGTTTCATTTTACCATCTTCAGAAACAGACGGAAGTTCCAAGAGAGGAATTATTTTCTGTGAAATCTGTGATGTTCCCAAAGAAGTAGATGTTTGAATCTGAAAGAAAAGTAATTCACTGTTGATTAGCGCAAAAATGTTTATTCACCGCTTATTCCAAAGATGTTTATTCAAAGTTCTACAACAGTTTTGACAAAGAGCTATCCAATTTGAATTAACTGAGAACATATCAGGTCTAAATTAGAAAAATAAATTATAAAACGCAGATTTTAAAGAAGTAGTTTTACAATTTTGAGGCTAAATAAAAATTGTGGAACTGTTGTAATAATGTCCTTGATGAGGCTTTGAGTAGAAAGAGATCTTATATTTTAACTCAACATAATATTAAATCAGGACATCTGTGAGGAACACACAAGTCACAATACTTAAAGCCCCTAGAATTGGGGAATTTAGTTTTATTTTTAATCTCTGAAAGGTATTTCAGGAAATTTACTTTTTTACAGTTTGGGGAAATAGAGCATATATAAAAACAAATCTTACAGTTTAAAAAATAATAATAAAAGACCCATCTGAATTTTCCAACCCAGCCAAGTAATAAAACATTACCATATCCTGACCTAGAAGCACCTTCTTATGTGTTCCTCCTGGATCTCATTCCTCCTCGTCACGTTCCCTACCTCTCATCATGATCTTGCTTTTATTTAGTTGTTTGTACTACAGCACCTATGAATGATTATCTAAATAATACATCATTTACTCCTGCCTCTTTCCAAACTGTAGCATATATGACATACATTTTCCCGTGACTTCCTTCTTTTACAAAACAATGTTTAAATTTTAGCCACACTCATAGTTTACTGAACTTTACTGTGACACTGCATTGCACTGATGAATAAACCACTACTTATTTGTCTACCATACTGTTGGTGAGCATCTGTGTTGCTTACAGAGTTTTGCTTTTGCTTGTATGCTTCTCATATATTCTAGATACAAGACTGGACTTGTAAAAATATTTTTGCAAGTATTTTTCCCAAGTGGATGGTTAGATGGTTTGCCTTTTCACCTTTTTTTTTACAAGTCTTTCAAAGAGCAGAAAAATTTAATTTTTATAAAGTCCAATTTATTTTTTTTCCTCCTGATATAGATGCTTGTGGCTAAAACTTCCCCAAAGCGTAAAATTACATATGTTCACCTTATTGAGCACTATCAGACCATTTTCATAAGTGGTGATAAGACATTACACTAATACCAGCAGCACAGTTTCAGTATCTCCATATCCTCACCATGCTTAGGGTGCTCAAAGATTTTAAATTATATCAGTCTCACTGGCCATGTCATCCTAGTTTTAAATATAATTTCACAAATACATAATGGTTACATATCATATCAAACACAAACAGCTTCCTTGGTTATTTATATTTCCACTTCTGCGAAATTCAGCTCATTTTGGAAAGCAGCAGCAGCATTTTTTTTTTTTTGAAGTACATTATAATCTACTGCACAAAGTACATGAACTCTAAAGTTCAATACATTTTCAGAAAGTAAACACACTCAAGCGACCAACTACCCATGTCCAGTACGAAACATTACAAGCAACTCATAAGCCTCCCTTAAGCTCCTTGCAATCATTAGGCATCCCCCGAAAAGTAACAACTATGTTACCTTAATTTCAACTTTTAATGTTTTGAAATTTTTGCATCTTACATTTATTAGTGAAACTGGGCTATTATTTTCCTCTTCTGTAATGTAGTTGTTAGGTTTTAGAATGCAAGTTTTGTTAAGCTCTTAAAGGAATTTGCAAGTAATCCTGCATTCTATTCCCTAAAATACCCTGGAGTCTTGAGGGAAGCTCCCCCCATTCTCGATCACTGCCCATCACTGCTACATGTACTAGTATTTTTTTTGCTGAGTAGTATTCTACGTATAAATATACTATTTTTTCTTATCCATTCACTTCTGGATAGACAATTGGGTTTTATGCAACTTTTTACTATTATGAATAACCCTACTATGAGTATTCTAGTTCAAGTCTTTTGGTGGGCATATGACTTCATTTCTCTTGGGTAAAAACCTAGGAGTAGAATTCCCAAGTTATATGGTAAGTATATACTTAACCTTATTTTTAAAATCTACCAAACTATTACAAAGGGTTATGCTATTTTCAAGTTTCACAAGTAACGTGTGAGAGTTTTAAATCCTTGTCATGGCAATACCTTGACACGGTATTATCTTTCTTCTTATTTTTAGCCATTCTAACCATTGTGCAGTAGTATTTCTATGTGGCTTTGATTTGCATTTTTCTGGTGAGTAACAAAGTCGAACATCTTTTCATGTTATCTGTTTAGTCATTTATTATTGAGCTGTTAGTCTTCTCATATATTCTAGATACAAGACTGGACTTGTAAAAATACTTTTGCAAATATTTTTCCCAAGCGGATGGTTAGATGGTTTGCCTTTTCACCTTTTTTTTACAACGTCTTTCAAAGAGCAGAAAAATTTAATTTTCATAAAGTTCGATTTATTTTTTTTCCTCCTGTTATATTTGCACTTTTTATATCCTAAGATCTCTTTACCTACTGCAAGGATTCAAACATTTTCTCCAACATTTTTTGTTCCAGAAACTATACTTGTGGACTTTATACTTAGGTCTATGTTTCATTTCAAGTTAAATTCCACATATGATATAAGATAAGGGTTGAAATTAATTTACTTTCCACATGGAAATCCAGTTGTTTCAGCACCATATGTTGAAAAGTTGATCCTTCCCCCACTTAGCTAGGCTGGCATCTTTGTAATAAATCAAATACATATTAACCATATATTGTACAATTATTATTATTATTTTTTTTTTTTGAGACAGATTCTCCTTCTGTCACCCAGGCTGGAGTGTAGTGGCACAATCTTGGCTCACTGCAACCTCCACCTCCCAGGTTCAAGTGATTCTCGTGCACAGCCTTCTGAGTAGCTGGGACTATCGGTGTACACCACCACGCTAATTTTTATATTTTTAGTAGAGACGAGATTTCATCATGTTGTCCAGGCTGGTCTTGAACTCCTGGCCTCAAGTGATTTAACCAGCTGCAAGGAGAAACAAGACTGTGCCTTCAACATTTTACTTAAAAATCTCCACAGCTAAATATCCAAGTTCATCACTAGAACATAATTTAACCAAGATCTTTGCCACTTTATAACAAGGACCACATTCCTTTCAATGTCAAATAACATGTTCCTCATTTCCACTTGAGGTCTCACCAGAAACAGCTTTAACGTCCATATTTTATATCAACAATTTATTCAGCGATAGAATCTAGGTTTTTTTCTAACAAATACCTCAAAATTCTTCCAGTCTCTACCCATTACCCAGTTCTAAAGCCACTTCCACATTTCTAAGTGCTTGTTAAGCAACAACTCACTGCTTGGTACCAAAATCTATATGAGATAGGTAGAGCTGCCATAACAAAATACCACAGACTGGGTAACTTAAACAACAGAAACCTATGTTCTCACAGTTCTGGAGGCCACCTCTATCGTTAGCTTACAGATGACCTCCTTTCTGTGTCCTCACATGGGCTTTCCTCAGTGTGCATGCATCTCTGGTGTCTCTTTGTGAGATCAAATTTCCTTTTCTTATAAAGACACCAGTCAAACCACTCTAGTGGTCTCATTTTAACTTAATCACTGCTGTAAAGAATCTATCTGTAAATACAGTCACAATGTGAAATAGCAGAGTTAGGGTTCAGTATATAAATTTTGAGGGATACAATTCAGCCCATACACTATGTACAAATTTAACAACATATATTAACGAACAGATGCTTAAGCTACAAATCACCAATTTTTAAAAACTTAAAAAGACCTAAGCAAATGGAAAGATACACTATGTTAATGAATTGAAAGACTCAATACTGCTAAAATGTTAATTCTCCCGAATTCATGACACAATTTCTATCCAAATCTCAGCAGGAATTTTTGTGGAAATTGATAAGTTGATTCTAAGAGGCAAAAGAATCAGTCGAAAACATTTTGAAGATACAAAAAGTTGGAGGACTAACCTTTCTGGATTTCAAGACATTAAGCTATAGTATAATTAAGACAGTATGATATCAACAAAAGGACAGAAACAGATGGAAATGGTAGACACAGAAATCACTGGAAAAGAACAGTCTGAAATAGACTTACACAGTCTATTTATAGTCTGTGTCATATATAGTCAACTCAACAGTAAAAGAATGGTCTTTTTAACAAATAAAACGGAACTAACTATAAATGCAGATGTAAAACTAGAAAGAGGATCCCATCACATGCACCACATAGAAAAATTAAATGGATGAGAGACCTAAGTATAAAACCTAACTCTAAGAAATTTCCAGAAAAAAGACATAGGGAAAAATCTTCTAGACCTTAAATTAGGCAAAAACTGCAGGGATGTGATACAAAAAGTTCAATATCTGGAGAAAATATTGCTAAATTCAATAGTATTAAAATTAAACTTTTGCTCTCCAAAAAACAGTTAAAGAAACAAAAAAACTCACCAACAGACTAGGAAAAGAATATTGCAAAACACTAAAGTGAACACTAAAGTGTTCAGGAGTAATGGGACATTAACTCACTTTTTTCTTTTTTTCTTTTTTGAGACGGAGTCTCGCTCTGTCGCCCAGGTTGGAGTACAGTGACTCAATCTTGGCTCACTGCAACCTCTGCCTCCAGAGTTCAAGCGATTCTCCTCTCTCAGCCTCCTGAGCAGTTGGGATTACAGGTGCCCACCACCATGCCTGGCTAATTTTTGTATTTTTAGTAGAGACGGGGTTCCACCATGTTGGCCAGCCTGGTCTCGATCTCCTAACCTCAAATGATCTGCCTGCCTCTGGCTCCCTAAGTGCTGGGATTACAGATGTGAGCCACCACACCCAGCTAGTAAGGTACTCTCTAATAGACTGAGGATAAAACTTGTTTACACTGGTGGCTGGCAAGATGGCTGAATATGAACAGCTCCAACCTGCAGCTCCAGGCAACATCAATACAGAAGGCTGGTGATTTCTGCATTTCAAACTGAGGTACCCAGCTCATCTCATTGGGACTGGTTAGACAGTGGATGCAACCAACGGAGGGTGAGCTGAAGCAGAGTGGGGCTTTGACTCACCCAGGAAGTGCAAGGAGTCAGGAACTCCCTCCCACAGCCAAGGGAAGCCCTGAGGGACTGTGCCATGAGGAATGGTGCACTCTAGCCCAGATACTACACTTTCCCAGCGTTCTTTGCAACCCACAGACCAAGAGATTCCCTCAGGTGCCTACACCAACAGGGCCCAGGGTTTCAAGCACAAAACTGGGCAACCATTTGGGCAAACACCAAGCTAGCTGAAGGAGCTTGTTTTCATACCCCAGTGGCACCTGGAATGCCAGCGAGACAACCATTCACTCCCCTGGGAAGGGGGCTGAAGCCAGTCTTGCTCAGAGGATCTCACTCCCATGAAGCCCAGCAAGCCAAGATCCACTGGCTTGAAATTCTCACTGCCAGCACAGCAGTCTGAAGTCAACCTGGGATGCTTGAGCTTGGTGGGGGACGGGGCATCCCCACTGCCAAGGCTTGAATAGGCGGCTTTTCTCTCACAGTGTAAAAAAAGCCATCTGGAAGTTCAAATTGGGCGGAGCCCACCACAGCTCAGCAAAGCCGCTGTAGACAGACTGCCTCTCTACACTCCTCCTCTTTGGACAGGGTATCTCTGAAAGAAAGGTAGCAGCCCCAGTCAGGGGCTTATAGATAAAGCTCCCATCTCCCTGGGACAGAGCACCTGGGGGAAGGGGCAGCTGTGGGCACAGCTTCAGCAGACTTAAACATTCCTGCCTGCCAGCTCTGAAGAGAGCAGCGGATCTCCCAGCACAGGGCTCGAGCTCTGCTAAGAGACAGACTGCCTTCTCAAGTGGGTCCCTGACCCCCATGCCTCCTGACTGGGAGACACCTCCCAGCAGGGGTCGACAGATACCTCTCACAGGACAGCTCTGGCTGGCATCTGGCGGGTGCCCCTCTGGGGCGAAGCTTCTGGAGGAAGGAACAGGCAGCAATCTTTGCTGTTCTGCAGCCTCCAATGGTGACACGCAGGGAAAGAGGGTCTGGAGTGGACCTCCAGCAAACTCCAGCAGACCTGCAGCAAAGTGGCCTGACTGTTAGAAGGAAAGCTAACAAACAGAAAGGAACAGCATGAACATCAACAAAAAGGACATCCACACAGAAACGCCATCCAAAGGTCACCAACATCAAAGACTCAAGGCAGATAAATCCACAAAGATTAGGGAAAACCAGCACAGAAAGATTGAAAATTCCAAAAACCAGAATGCTTCTTCTCCTTCAAAGGATCACAACTCCTTCCAGCAAGGGAACAAAACTGCACAGGGAATGAGTTTGCAGAATTGACAGAAATAGGCTTCAGAAGGTGGGTAATAACAAATTCCTCTGAGCTAAAGGAGCATGTTCTAACCCAGTGCAAGGAACCTAAGAACCTTGAAAAAAGGTTAGAGGAATTGCTAACATAAATGACCTGATGGAGTGGAAAAACACAGCATGAGGACTTTGTGAAGCATATACAAATATCAACAGCCAAATCGATCAAGCAGAAGAAAGGATATCAGAGACTGAAGATTGACTTAATGAAATAAAGCATGAAGACAAGATTAGAGAAAAAAGAATGAAAACGAACAAAGCCTCCAAGAAATATGGGACTATGTGCAAAGACCAAACCTACATTTGATTGGTATACCTGAAAGTGGTGGGGAGAATGGAACCAAGTTGGAAAACATTCTTCAGGATATTATCCAGGAGAACTTCCCCAACCTAGCAAGACAGGCCAATATTCAAATTCAGGAAATACAGAGAACACCACTAAGATATTCCTCAAGAAGAGTAACCCCAAGACACATAATCGTCAGATTCACCAACGTTGCAATGAAGGAAAAAATGTTAAGGGCACCCACAGAGAAAGGTTGGTTTACCCAAAAAGGGAAGCCCATCAGACTAACAGCGGATCTCTCTGCAGAAACCCTACAAGCCAGAAGACAGTGGGGGCCAATATTCAACATTCTTAAAGAATAAAGCAAGTTCTTAGAGACCTACAAAGAGTCTTAGACTCCCACACAATAATAGCAGGAGACTTTACACCCCACTGTTAATATAAGACAGATCAACAAGACAGAAAACTAACAAGGATATTCAGGACTTGAACTCAGCTCTGGACCAAGCGGACCTAATAGATATCTACAGAACTCTCCACCCCAAATCAACAGAATATACATTCTTCTCAGCACCACTTCGCACTTATTCTAAAATTAACCACGTAATTGCAGGTAAAACAAGCCTCAGCAAATGCAAAAGAATGGCAATTATAACAGTCCCTCAGGCCACAGTGCAATCAAATTAGAACTCAGGATTAAGAAATTCACTCAAAACCGCACAACTACATGGAAACTGAACAACCTGCTCCTGAATGACTACTGGGTAAATACTGAAATTAAGGCAGAAATAAGTAAGTTCTTTGAAACAATGAGAACAAAGACACAACATACCAGAATCTTTGGGACACAGCTAAAGCAGTGTTTAGATGAAAATTTATAGCACTAAATGCCCACAGGAGAAAGCGGGAAAGATCTAAAATTGACACCCTAACATCACAATTAAAGAACAAGAGAAGCAAGAACAAATTCAAAAGCTAGCAGAAGACAAGAAATAACTAAGATCGGAGCAGAACTGAAGGAGACAGAGACACGAAAAACCCTTCAAAAATATCAATGAATCCAGGAGCTGGTTTTTTAAAAAGATTAACAAAATACATAGACCACTAGCCAGACTAATAAAGAAGAAAAGAGAGAAGAATCAAACAGACACAATAAAAAATGCTAAAGGGGATATCACCACTGATTCCACAGAACTACGGACTACTATCAGAGAATACTATAAACACCTCTAGACAAATAAACTAGAAAAATCTAGAAGAAATAGATAAATTCCTGGACACATACACTCGCTCAAGACTAAACCAGGAAGAAGTCGAATCCCTGAATAGGCCAATAAGAAGTTCCAAAATTGAGGCAGTAATTAATAGCCTACCAATGAAAAAAAGCCCATGAGCAGATAGATTCACAGCAAATTCTACCAGAGGCACAAAGAGAAGCTGGTACCATTCCTTCTGAAACTACTCCAAACAATGGAAAAAGAGGGAGGGATTCCTCCTTAACTCATTTTATGAGGCCAGCCTCATCCTGCTACCAAAACCTGGCAGAGACACACACAAAAAAGAAAATTTCAGGCTAATATCCCTGATGAACATCAATGTGAAAATCCTCAATAAAATACTGGCAAACCAAATCCAGCAGCACATCAAAAAGCTTAATCCACCACAATTAAGGTTGGCTTCATCCCTGAGATGCAAGGCTGGTTCAACATATGCAAATAAATAAACGTAATCCATCACATAAACTGAACCAATGACAAAAACCACACGATTACCTCAATAGATTCAGAAAAGGCCTTTGATAAAATTCAACACTCCTTCAAGCTAAAAATTCTCAATAAACTAGGTATTCATGGAATGTATCTCAAAATACTAAGAGCTATTTATGACAAAGCAACAGACAATATCATACTGAATGGGCAAAACCTGGAAGCATTCCCTCTGAAAACTGGTACAAGACAAGAATGCCCTCTCTCACCACACCTATTCAACATAGTATTAGAAGTTTTGGCCAGGGAATCAGGCAAGAGAAAGAAAGGGTATTCAAAAAGGAAGAAAGGAAATCGAATCGTCTCTGTTTGCAGATGACATGACTGTATATTTAGAAAACCCCAATGCCTCAGCCCAAAATTTCCTTAAGCTGATAAGCAACTTCAGCAAAGTCTCACAATACAAAATCAATGTGAAAAATCACAAGCATTTCTATACACCAATAACAGACAAACAGAGAGCCAAATAATCAGTGAACTCCCATTCACAATTGCTACAAAGAGAATAAAATACCTAGGAATCCAACTTACAAGGGATGTGAAGGACCTCTTCAAGGAGAACTACAAACCACTGCTCAAGGAAATAAGAGACGACACAAACAAATGGAAAAACATTCCATGCTCATGAATAGGAAGAATCAATATTGTGAAAATGGCCATACTGCCCTAAGTAATTTATAGATTCAATGCTATCCCCATCAAATTATCATTGACTTTCTTCGCAGAATTTGAAAGAACTACTTTAAATTTCATATGGTACCAAAAAAGAGCCCGTATAGCCAAGACAATCCTAAGCAAAAGAACAAAGCTGGAGGCATCACGCTACCTAACTTCAAACCATACTACAAGGCCACAGTAACCAAAACAGCATGGCACTGGTACCAAAACAGATATAGACCAATGGAACAGAACAGGGGCCTCAGAAATAATCCCACACATCTACAACCATCCGATCTTTGACAAACCTGACAAAAACAAGCAATGGGGGAAGGATTCCCTATTTAATAAATGGTGTTGGGAAAACTGGCTAGCCATATGCAGAAAACTGAAACTGGACCACTTCCTTAGACCTTATACAAAAATTAATTCAAGATGGATTAAAGATGTAAATGCAAGACCTAAAACTATAAAAACTCTAGAAGAAAACCTAGACAATACCATTCAGGACACAGGAATAGGCAAAGACTTCATGACTAAAACACCAAAAGCAATGGCAACAAAAGCCAAAATTGACAAATGGGATCTAATTAAACTAAAGAGCTTCTGCATAGCGAAAGAAACTATCATCAGAGTGAACAGGCAACCTACAGAATGGGAGAAAATTTTTGCAATCTATCCATCTGACAAAGGGCTAATATCCAGAATCTACAAAGAACCGAAAAAAATTTACAAGTAAGAAACCAACAACCCCATCAAAAACTGGGTGAAAGATACAAACAGACACTTATCAACAGAAGATATTTATGCGGCCAACAAACATATGAAAAAAAGGTCATCATCACTGGTCATTAGAGAAATGCAAATCAAAACAACAATGAGATGCCATCTCATGCCAGTTAGAATGTCAGTCATTAAAAAGTCGGGGAACAACAGATGCTGGAGAGGATGTGGCGAAACAGTAATGCTTTTACACTGTTGGTGGGAGTGTAAATTAGTTCAACCATTGTGGAAGATAGTATGGCGATTCCTCAAGGATCTAGAACCAGAAATACCATTTGACCCAGTAATCCCATTACTGGGTATATACCCAAAGGATTATAAATCATTCTACTATAAAGACACATGCACATGTACATTTAATGCAGCACTGTTCACAACAGCAAAGACTTGGAACCAACCCAAATGCCCATCAATGACAGACTGCATTAAGAAAATGTGACACATATACAACATGGAATACTATGCAACCATAAAAAAGGATGAGTTCATGTCCTTTGCAGGGACATGGATGAAGCTGGAAACCATCATTCTCAGCAAAGTAACACAGGAACAGAAAACCAAACACTGCAAGTTCTCACTCGTAAGTGGGAGCTGAACAATGAGAACACATGAAAACAGGGAAGGGAATATCACACACCGGGGCCTGTTGAGCGGTTGGGGGCTAGGGGAGAGATAGCATTAGAAGAAATACCTAACGTAGATGCTGGGTTGATGGGTGCAGTAAACCACCATGGCACATGTATACCTATGTAACAAACCTGCATGTTATGCACATGTATACCATAACTTAAAGTATAATTAAAAAAAAAAAGTTATTAACACTATTTTTGGAATGTTCCAAGTTTGAAACCACTTCAAAATAAAAGCATTTAAACATGAGTAAAGAACCCTCTGTACCCCCCAAAAATGGAGGGAAATGTGAATATATTTTTTTCTTTCTGAAATTCTCTCAGAAAGGGAAAAGTCACATGATACAAATCTAGAAATCATGAAGGAAAAAAAAAGTGACTATGTAAAAAATAAAATGCTTTTGCCTGGCAAAAATAAATTTATATATGAGATAAAAATCAAACAACAAAATGAGGAAAAAACAGGAATTTTAAATGACAAACAGGTTATTTCCTTAATTAGACAACCATAACCCAATAGAAAAAAGACATGAACAGCAGTTTCCAAAAACAGAAATTAAATTAGTAAATTTAGGAAAGTATGTTCCACTCATTTAAAAAAGCATATCAAAACCAGAAGATAACATTTTTCACTTCAAATAAAATTTTAACATTTGCTAATACTCAGTAATGAAACCAGAGAAAGATATTCATTTACTGTTAGCAAACTGTAAGTTAAGCAAATTTGGACTGGGCACAGTAGCTCACACCTGTAATCTCTGTACTTTGGGAGCCCAAAGCAGGCAGATCACTTGAGGTCAGGCTTTTAAGACCTGCCTGGCCAACATGGGGAAACCCTATCTCTGCTAAAAATACAAAAATCAGCTAAGTATAGCGGCACGCACTTGTAGTCCCAGCTACTTGGGAGGCTGAGATGGCACAACTGCTGGAACCTGGGAGATGGAGGTTGCAGTGAGCCAAGATTGCGCCACTGTACTCCAGCCTGAGCAAATGAGGGAGACCTCGTCCCAAAAAAAAAAAATGTTTTTGGCAAAATAATCAAAATTCAAAAATCACACACTCTTTTATTCAACAATTCCATTTCTAGAAATTTATTCTATGAATAAAAGTATAAGCAAATATATATATATATATAAGTATATATATATGAGGAAGTTCAAAGCAGTATTTTTCATAACTATAAACGGTCATAATGTGACTATCCATCAAAAGGAGATATATTAAGCAAAAGATGGTATATGCAGAAAATGAAATACTATATCACCATAAACAAATGAGGTAGATCTGTATGTGCTAACGTAAACATTTACCTAAGGCATATATGATAATAATGGTAAAAATAATACAGATTCAGAATAGTGAGTATAATGATTTCATTTAATTTAAAAAATATAAGAATACAGGCCAGGCACGGTGGCTCACACCTGTAATCCCAGCACTTTGGGAAGCTGAGGCGGGTGGATCACAAGGTCAGGAGTTCAAGACCAGCCTGGCCAAAATGGTGAAACCCCATCTCTACTAAAAATGCAAAAAAAAATTAGCCGGGCGTGGTGGCAGGCACCTGTAATCCCAGCTACTCAGGAGGCCGAGGCAGAGAATTGCTTGAACCCAGGAGGCAGAGGTTGCAGTGAGCCAAGATTGCACCACTGCACTCCAGCCTGGGCGACAGAGGGAGGCTCTGTTTCAGGAAAAAAAAAAGAATATATACATGTATGTGTACATACACATGCTGCATACACACACACATGCATATGCATGTTCTTGTGCATGTCTGTACTAGTATATGCCATAAATATTTTTTGAAAAACTAGAGAAGCAGTAGTTAACAGTGTTATCGCTCAGGAAAGGGATTGGAGGCAGCAAAAATTAGGAAAGTCGATTTATTATTTTATATCTTTCTTAACTATAATTTTTACCATTTCAGTTTCTCTCTTAAAATGTAATTTTCTTAATGTCTATTCAAAACAAATTGCAAACTGTCTTACATAAAATTCCTGTGATTGTTTCAAATACTATTAGTGGACTTCCTTAATTCATGTTTATATTAATTTTGAAAATCACATTACCTGGAATGATTTGACAGGGGCAGATACTTCAGTTACTGGTTCAGGTTTTGGAATGCTTTCAACCAATTCCATAATTCCTTGTAGTTTTTTATCTGAGATTCGTAAAGAAATAAGAGGTAACTTCCCAAAAATCTTGAATCTGTTTTGAAAAGATAAAAATAAGTAATTATAAAGGAATTATTCTGATTTAAGTGCACTAATTAAAAAGACTGTTCTCAAATTATCTGAATCAAATGTGATTTTAAACACTAAAAATCTCTACTCCAATTTCTGTCTTACCTTATTAACCAGTCTCATTAGATGGGCTAACCTCATTATTTTTCAGAAGTTTATGTTTTTATTTCATGTAATGTTCTTCTACTGTTTACTGTATACAATTGACAATTACTACCAATCAAGTGTTTCCCATGTGACAGGCATTGAGGAAAGCACTTTACATGCATCATTGGAAACAGTCCTCACAATCTATGAGGCAGACAACCTATTTTTGCTCTCTATTTATTTTAAGTTCCTATATGTATATGGTTCCTATAAGAAAACTAAGGTTTGGCAGTGCAAATAGCCTGCTCACGAGACTATATAGCAAAGATCATGGGACAAAATCACATCAGAGTGCTTTATTATTCTTTTAATTGCCTTGACAGTCTCCTTTGAGAAAGAGAGAAAGAGAAAGTTTTCACTATCAGAGAGAGAGAAAGTTTTCACTCCCCATTTTTATCCCTGCATTTTCCCTAAAAATTATTTTTCCATGTATGCATACTGATTACTTACATTATCTTTCTAAAACTGTACTGGAGTCCTACAGAAAATTACAAGCTTTCTTTTATTTCCAATACCCTAAATATTTGTAATTAATCACAAGCAGAGTAGTTTAACTTCATTAAACATTATGAATCGATCATCTTAATGCACTTAAACTTATTTTCACTTTCTTGAAAAATCTGCAAGTTGTGCAATCTAAAGATGCTGGGTACCAAAACAGTACCTACCAAACAGCAAGTATCCTTTTATTTGCCTTCAAATTAATGCAGCTCAATTTTCAAGGGAATGTTCCTGACACTCGTGAAGTTCCAGGATTTAACATATCATATCCACTTTATATTGCTCACAATATTATAAAATAGAAACCAAATAAATTCTAAGATTTCATCTTTCTAAGTTAAGTCATTATCATTTCTGGCCTGTATTTTAATTATACTAACCTATAAGCTGGTCCGAATCTATAACCATTATCAATCTTTATTACATTATTATAGATATATTATTATAATCGGCTATTTTAATTCCTGCTATGCTATACATATTCCCTGCATCACAAGACTTAAATTCTTCCTAATCATATACTGATAGAGCAAGTCCAAATGAAGATAAAAGTTGCACTTTTCTCCCCTCAGAGAAAGATCACCTACTTTTTCCAGTACCCTGTAACTTACCAAGAAGGAAAGTATTTAAACTATGCTTAAAAATGTCAATTCATAGTCATATGTTTACAACAAGAAATCACACAGATCTTTAATCTTTATCATCACAGAATGAAAAACTTCACAAGAATAGTAGAAAAGAGTAAACAAGCAGGGAACATAAGGAGGGAGGAATGAAAAGACTTAAGCCTTTTCTCTAAAATTGAACCATATCTAAAGCTGGATTTGAAAAAAAACAAGGGAATACACAGCATGGTTTTCTTTCCTTCTGTCTCTTAAACCAAATTCCAGGCATTCCTCTTCCGCAAGACTCTCAGTGCATGCTTTGATTTTCTAAGAAAAGAAAATCTAGGAGAGTAAGATTTAGGGCCCTGGACAATGCTTGTTACAGAGTCACTATGAGGTAAAGGTCAACAAAAAAGGGTGTAGGTCTCTCCCTTTTACATGTTAAGTATAGTAAATATTAAAAACAATGTTCATACCATGTACCATACAGGAAAAGGCCAGGGTCTCTCTAATTCCCTCTATTCTTCCTGGTACACTTTAACTAGGCATGAAGCCTTCTCATGTAGCCTTGCTAGTAGCAACTCTCCTGGAAGTGTTTGGATGTTAGATGAGAAAAGCCTTTGGTTAAATTTTAAAATACATCTGTGCCTGAGGTTTGAATATTTGTAAGAGAGAAAAAAAGGTGCTGTTATAAGGAAGAAGTTAAATGGCTACCTACAGTCTAAACTATTTAGAAATAAATCATCTAAATGGCCCAGTCTTAGTTCAAGAGACTTCTCTACTTAGGATCTCAGGCACATACCTTCAGCTAACAATGAAACATAATAATCCCAGTAAACATAAATACATGGACAAATATAAAGCAAACGTTACTGGAATTTTGGTTTATAACTCTACTATTTATTTTCTACATAAATTAAAAGACAAATGCATAAGAAATAATTATAATTCTTTGTTAATGGGTATAGAATATATAAAAATATAATCTGGGACATCAATAAGATAAACTGGAGGGGGCAAAACAGGAAACAAGTAGAGTTTTTGCATGCAATTGAACCTAACTTGGTATCAACTTTCTTTTTCACTTTTTAAACTTTGTGTCACCCAGGCTGGAGTGCAGTGGCATAATCACAACCCACTATAGCCTCAACCATCTGGGCTCAAACTATCCTCCCACCTTAACTTCCCAAGTAGCTAGGACTAAAGGCATGCACCACTACGCCCAGCTAATTTTATTTAATTATTTATTTACTTATTGTAGAGACAGGGTCTTCCTATGTTGCCCAGGCTGGTCTCAAACTCCTGGCCTCAAGCAATCCTACCAGCTCGGCCTCTCAAAGTGCTGGGATTACAGGCATAAGACTATGCAACCTGCCTCAAAAGTCTTAAATAGACTGTTATAGCCTGGGCAACACAGCAAGACCCACCTCTACAAAAAAATTTAAAAATTAGCTGAGTGCAGTGGTGTGTGCCTGTAGCCCCAGCCACTCAGGAGGACAAGGCAGGAGGATCACTTGAGCACAGGAGTTCCAGGCTGTAGTGAGCTACAATCACAACACTAGCCTAGGCGACAGAGCAAGACCCTGTCTAAAAAAACAAAGAAATAATAAATAGATTGTTATAACTTGAGGATATGATACATAATCTCCATGGTAATCACAAAGAAAACATTTGTAAAATGTACAAAACTGGAAATGACAGAGGAATCAAAGCATGTCACACACAAAAATCCACTGAACACAAAGGGCAGCATTAAAGGAGGAAACGAGGAATTAAAAAAGCTATAAGACATACAGAAAGTAAATAACAATATGACAAAAGTAAGTCCTCCCCTTCTGTATTTACTTTAAATGTAAATATATTTTTTCTTAATTAAAAACTTAAAGTGACAAAATGGATTAAAAAACAGGATGCAAGTACATACTGTCTACAAGAGATCATGTTAAATCACAGAAAACACACAGGTTAAAAGTAAAAAAAAAAAATGAAGAAAGATATTCCATGCAAATAATCACCAAAAGAGAGCAGGAATGCCTATAACAAAAACAGCCAAAGTAGACTGCAAGTCAAAAACTGTTACAAGCAATAAAGAAGGACATTATATAATGATAATGAAAGTATAACTTCACCAAGAAGATATAACAATTATAAACATGTATGTGCCAAACATCAGAGTTCGAAAATATATAAAGCAAGCACTGACAGAATTAAGAGGAAGAAACAGACAGTTCCATGATAATAATGGGAGACTTCAATATCTCACTGTCAATACTGAATAGAACCACCAGGAAGTAGATTAATAAGAAAACAGGGGACTGGACCAATAAAATTGACTAACTGGACCAAAATGATGTATATAGAACACTCCATCCAGCAAAATAGACATTTTTCTCAAGTGCATATGAAACATTTTCCAGGACAGATTATATGTCAGGTAAAAAAACGAGTGTCAAAAAATGTCTAAACAGTGAAATCATAAGAAGTATCTTTTCTAATAATGATGAAATGAGTCTAGAATGCAAGAGTAGAAGGAAAAGACGTAGAAGTCACACGTGTGTAGAAATTTAAAAACGGATAAACAAGCAATGAGATCAAAGAAATCACACGGGAAGTTAGAAAATAACTCAAGACAAATGAAAATGAAAATACAACATACCAAAATTCATAGGATGCAGCAAAAGTCTGCCAAAAGGGGACTTTATAGCTGTAAACACCTACATTAATAAAGAAGAAAGACCTAAAATCAATAGCCTAACTTTACACCTTAAGGAACTAGAAAAAGAACAGCAAACTAAACCTAAAGCTAGCAAAAATTAAAAAAAAAAAAAAACAGATGAAAGCAGAGATAAATAAAATAAAGTACAGAAAAACAATAGAGGAAAAAATCAACAAAAATGTGAGTTGGTTCTTCAAAATGATCAAGATTGAAAACCTTTAGTTAGATTGAGAAAAAAAGAGAAAAGACAATTTAAATCAGAAATGAAAGTGGTTAACATTATTACTCATTTTACAAAACAAAAAGGGTTGTAAGAGAGAGACGATTATGAACAATTTTACACCAACAAATTGGATAATCTAAATGAAACAAATTCCAAGAAACACAAATCTACCAACACTGAATTATGAAGAAACAAAATCTGGATAAACTACTATGGAGATTGAATCAGTAATCAAAAACCTCCCAACAAAGAAAATCTCCCATGATCTTCAATAGTGAATTCTACCAAACAATCAAAAACCGAAGAGGCAGGAATCCTTTCTAATTCATTTTATAAAGACAGTGTTACCCTGATATCAAAGCCAGACAAAGATACTAGAAGAAAATAAATCTGCAGTCTAATATATCCGAAAAATATTAATGCAAAACTCAACAAAAGCACAAGCAAACCTAAATCAATAGCTCATTAAATGGTTTATATATCTTTTACTCTTGGAATTTATTTATTCCTGGAACAAGAAGATTTATTCCTAGAATAAAAGGATTTTTTGCTGGACACAAGAAATATGATTTAATATATAGAGAGCAATCAAGGTAATATACCCCATTAAGAGAATGAAGGAAAAAAAAATCATCTTAATCATTTTTCACATGATCACATGGTCATCTCAAAGCAGAGAAAGGATTTGAAAAAATTCAACACATTTTCATAACAAAAAGTTAGCAAACTAGGAACAGAAGGAAACTACCTCAACATAATAAAGGCCATCCATAAAAACCCCACCGCTGACATCATACTCAATGGTGAAATACCAAAAGCTTTTCCTCTGGGCTCAGGATTAAGGTGAGGATGCCAACCTAAACCACTTCTACTCAAGAGAGTGTTAAAACATTCTAGACAGACCAATTAGGCAAGAAAGAGAAAAAAAGGCACCCGTATCAGAAAGGGAAAAAAACTACCTCTGTACACAGATGATAGGATCTTATATGTAGAAAATCTTAAATCTGTTAGAACTTTAGAATCCTAAAACTTAGAACTGTAAACAAATTCACAAAGTTGCAGGACATAAAAATCAGTTAAGTTCCCATACACTAACAATAAACAATCCAAAAAAAATTTTTTTAATTCATTTACAATAGCATCAGAAAGAATAAATTTAAGAAATGAGGCAAAAGACTTTAGTACTGAGACCCAGAAAACGCTGTTGAAATCAAAGAAGACACAAATAAACAGAAAGATAGTCCATGTTCATGGACTGTAACAGTCAACATTATTAAGATGTCAATACTATTCAAAGGGATCTACAGATTTGATACACTCTTTATCAGAATCTCTATAACATTTTTTGCAAGAAAAGAAAACTCCATCCTAAGATTCATATGGAATATCGAAGAATCCTGAATAGCCAAGACAATCCTGAAAAAGATTAAAGTTAAATAACTCACATGTCCTGATTTCAAAACTTCCTACAAAGCTACAGTAATCTAAATAGTGTGGTACAGGAAAATAAAGACATAGAGACCAATGAAATAAAACAGAAAGCCCAAAAATAAGCTCTTGCTATATGGACAAATGATTATCAACTAGGGCACCATGGCCACTCAATGAGAAAAGGACAGTCTTTTCAACAAATTATATTGAGAAAATGAGATATTTGCATGCAAAAGAATAAAGGTGGGTCCTTATTCTACATACCACATACAAAAATTAACTCAAATGGATCAAAGATCTAAATAAAAGAAGCTAAAACTATAAAACTCTTTAAGGTAAACAAAGAAGAAAAGCTTTATGACATTGGATTTCGTAATAATTTCTTGGATAGGACACCAACGCATAGACAACTAAGATAAACTAGACAATAAAAATTTTAAACTTTTAGACATCAAAGGCCACAGTCAACAGAGTAATAAGGAAACCCAGAGTGAGAAAAAATATTTGCAAATCATATATCTGACAAAGAATTAATATCCAAAATATACTTTAAAACTCTCACAACTCAGGCGGGCGCAGCAGCTCATGCCTGTAATCTCAGTACTTTGGGAGGCTGAGGTGGGTGGATCACAAGGTCAGGAGATCGAGCCCACCCTAGCTAACACGGTGAAACTCCGTCCCTACCAAAAATACAAAAAATTAGCCGGGTGTGGTGGCACACGCTTGTAGTCCCAGCTACTCAGGAGGCTGAGGCAGGAGAATCACTTGAACCCATGAGATGGAGGTAGCAGTGAGCCAAGATCACACCACTGCACTCCAGCCTGGGCAACAGAGTGAGACTCCATCTCAAAAAAAAAAGAAAAACATAAATATCCACATTAAAAGATGGGCAAAGATCTTGAATACATATTTCTCCAAATAAATACATGAACGGTCAACAAACACAAGAACAGATGTTCAACATCACTAAGCATTAGGAAAATGACATCACTTCACACCTATTAGGATGACTATTAAAATAAAAAAATAAAAATAAAAAAAAAAAAACAGAAAATACCAAGTGTTGTAGAGGCAGTGAAGAAATTGAAACCCTTGTGCTGGTAGGAAAGTAAAATGGTGTAACTGCTATAAAAAACAGAACAGCACTCCTCTGAAACTTAAACACCAAACTACAATATAATCCAGCAATTCTACTTCTGAGCATATACCCGAAAATACTGAAATCGGGGACTTAAGCAGATATTTTGTACCTCAGCATTATTACAACAGCCAAACATCATTAACAACACAAATGTCCACTGAAGGATGAATAAATAAAACAGAGTGTATACATATAAGGAATATTAATCAGCCTTAAAAATACATGAAATTCTGACATATGCTCCAACATGGTGAATCTTGAAGACATTATACTAAGTGAAGAAACCCAGGCACACAAAATCTAATTTTCTATGATTCCACTTATGTGACGTACCTAAAATAGTCAAATTCATAAAGACAGAAGATATAATGGTTGTTGTCAGGGGCTGGGTGCAGGGCGAATGGGGTGTTACTGCTTAATTGGGTATAGAGTTTCAGTTTGGAAGAGAAACAGTTCTGGAAATGAACAGTGGTGATGGTTGCATAACAGCAGCATGTGTGAACCTACTGACAATGAAGTATACTCTTAAAAATTGTCAAAATGGTAAATTTTATATACATTTTACCACACACACATTAAGTATGGTATTTCCCTAGCTACAGAATTACCCAGAAAATCCACAGTCACACGCAACAAACAATACATACTTGGGCATCCTTACATCCATGAAAACCATGGCCTTAGACAGTTCCAAATTGAAGTGCATGGGTACCAAAATATGCTGGGTAGATACATTGAGTTTTCGTGCTTCTCTCCAATTATCACCTAAGTACAGAAAATGGTTCATATTTAATAACATATTTAATGTAACTATAATATGAAAAACACACAAAACCTAAAATTACTATTAATACTTTATAGTCACACATTCCATTATATGAGAAAATTTCCCCACATCTAGGTAATCTTAATGTCACATTCTCAGGTACACACAATCAGTAGGTTATCAAATCTACTGTACACCCACTGACAATCACTACACCAACCACATACCTTACCCAAAAAAGTAACATGGCAGGAAGGCAATAATGCAAAAGGTAGTAAAAAGTGAGGTTCTTTAACAGTAACTAATAAAAGCTATCATTTATTAATTTATAATTTCTACTCTTCTAGGCAATATTGAAATGTTAATTCTCAAAATGATATATAATAATCCCACTTTAGAAAACTGAGACTCAAAAGAATTTATAACTTGCCTGTGATCAATCTGCTAGTGATAAAATTGAGGTCTACTAACATATGACCCCCCCTGGCAACAATCACTGCAGAGTTACAAGCCTAAATGTTCCATAAGGGAATGGTTAAATAACTGAGATCATAGCCATATAGCGTCATATAGACAATAAAAACCATGAGTTCAAGTGACCAAAATATTACTGGTAAAAGAAAAAAAATCTGGATATAAAACTATATAAATCGTGTAAAAAAAATACATTCACAAATGCTTCCAATATAACACCAAACAAGCACATCCCACATATTCACAGGCACATACATTGAAAAGCATACTAAAAGAATATGCAACAAAATATCAATGGTGTTCTTGCCTAAGCAGGAACATAAAGGTTTATCTTTTTGGTTTCTGAATTGTTCAGATTTTCTAAAATAGGTATAATCAGAAAGAAATAACTTTAAAAATTCATAACAAGATTAATGTGATCTCAGTCATATAACGCATTTTCACATATACTATCTCATTTGAACCCAATAATTCTATGAGTCATAAAATTCCAGTCAAGGAAAACCAAACCCTGTAATTTATTCCCTGAAAAGAATTTATGGACTTTAAAAATAATGTACTTTTGCCACCCACTATACCTTTGGGTTTCCTCCACCACAATTAGAATATGATAAAAATACAAACTACGTTCAGTATCCTGAAGCAAATATAATTAAAGAAATAAAATGTTTCAGTCAAATTAACAATTTTGAAAACAACTACTTTGGATTCTCATTGTTTCTCCTTTTATTGGTTAGCTCAGGTAATTAAAATCTGACCGCATACACACACATAGATCTCTACATATGGATCTCTTCAACAGATCAAACTTTATTGAATTATCTGCATGTTCACTAACACTCTAGGGATTCAAAAGCAGTATAACAGAATGAAAAGAAAGCTGAATGAGTCTGGGGTCTCTTCCTAACTACTTAAAAGGCTCTTGTCATGTGAATTTCTGGCTTTGACTTCATCTTAAAAACTAGCTCTAAATCAGAGACTCCTGACTGGTACACCACAGTGAATGAGACACAAGTATGCCAAGGAGAGTGACCCTCGTCAGTCTTTGTATGGCTGTCCATAACTGTCAGAGTCCCCAGGCTGCTTACTTCTGGCCCTGAGCAATATCTTCTGGTTATCCAGCTGTGTAGTAATACCAATATCATTTTCAATATGGGCCAACTTTGGTCAAAGGCTGAAAAACACTGATATAGATCAGGATTTCTCGACCTCAGCACTACTGATATTTGTCATGAGGGACTGGCTTGTACATTGTAGGATGCTTAGTAGTATCCCTCACCTTCACCCACTAGATGCTAGGAGTGCCACACACGCTCTACCTGTGACAACCAAAGATGTCTCCAGATACCAACAAATGTCTCTTGAGGGGCAAGACTGCTCCTGGTAAGAACAGCTAACCAATATTTACTATCATTTCTAATTCAAAAATATAGAAGTTCTAACACATTTAGGAGGAAGGTCTTCAAAGTGCCTGAAAACCTAATTAATCACTTCAACAAAATCAATCAACAAATAATGCATTTTATACTCACCAACTCTACTGTAAAGCAGCTGTATGCTTGTAAGTTGAATATCAAAGGAATCATAAGCTATATCCATTATCTCTTTAAGATTGGCCTCACCTTGTTTCACATCTGGTAATTCAGAACGACTTTTACTTGTCACCTTCAAGTTAATTTTAATAGTTTAGACTATGCAAAATACTTCAAAATGTAAGTATAAAGTTTTAATTTTTAGACCTATAATACAAAATGTTAATATGAGAGGATAAATTCACAAGTAAGCATACACAATAAGGCTATTAGAAAGGTCCTCATCCATGAGATATATAATGAGAGAGAGAAAGTAAATTTTTACATATTAGGATATATTTCCCATTTACTTACATTAAAAGAAAGAAACCAAGATGGTCCTAAAGAATAACACATGTACAAATTTTTTTAATGTGATAAGAGGCCTTCTCATTAAGAGCAAGATCAAGAGACAAATTTAGCTTATAAAATGTTCCTGCAGCATGATGACAAATACTGAAATAGCTTTACAATAAGAAGTAAAAGAGTCCAGAATTAAATAGGATAACTGAATTTTAGTTCCAACTCTGCCATTTATGCAACTCCAGGCAAGTTATATTTGCATCTCTCCTTTCTTGGCATACTGTGCACATTACTTTTCTCACTTAAACATCTTGGAGATGACTCCACAATAGTACATAAAGCTCTTACTCATAAAAATACATGTGTGTACACATATATTTTTTAACTTTTTTTCCCTCTATATAGCTCATGTGAAGTAAACCCTCAAAAAAAGATTATCTCTGTTTGAAAAGTAATCAATTTTAGGTAACAGGTTAAGCAAATTGCCTAAAATCATAAAATTAGATATCCTTACTCCTAACCTTATGCTTTATTATACCACACTGTCCTTGAAACAACTGAAAATTCAAATATGAATAACAAGTTGTATAAATTTTATTATAAATATATACCCAGTGGGTGTTTACACAATTAACAAATGCAGAATTTTAAAAAATAGGATAAGGGAAGATGTCAGTACCAACGACAGGCACGTATTTTTGTTAGGTGGCCAGAAACAGCATTCTAATATTATCCACCTCTCTTGATTCTTTAAATTGTGATAGATATTCCTCTATATTTAATGATTTACAGCAATGCTGTCTAATAGAACTTCTACAATAATGGAAATGTTCTCTATCAATGCTTTCAAATACAGGCTGGGCACAGTGGCTCACGCCTGTAATCCCAACATTTTGGGAGATCAATGCCAGTGGATAACTTGAGGTCAGGGGTTCGAGACCAGCCTGACCAACATGGTGAAACCCCATCTCTACTAAAAATACAAAAACTGGCTGGGCATGGTGGCACACACCTGAAATCACAGCTACTTGGGAGGCTGAGGCAGAAGAATCACTTGAACTTGGGAGGCAGAGGTTTCAGTGAGCTGAAATCACGCCACTGCACCCCAGCTTGGACAACAGAGTGAGACTATGTCTCAAAAACAAAAACAAAAAATACAGTAGCCACTAGCCACTTCTGACTATTAAACTCTTAAATGTGGCTAATATGACTAAGACACTGATTTTATTTAATTCTAATTAATTTAAATAACCACATGTGGCTGGCCAGTGGGTACTATAGTGAAGAGTACAGATCTAGAATACCACAAAAAAATGTATTCTCTTCTGGAAATTTGGAAAGGAAAAAGTATATAATTAGGAAAAAAGGGCCAGGCGTGGTGGCTCATGCCTGCAATCCCAGCACTTTGGGAGGCCAAGGTAGGCAGATCACAAGGTCAGGAAATCAAGACCATCCTGGCTAACAAACCCTGTCTCTACTAAAAAATACAAAAAAATTAGCCAGGCATGGTGGAGGGGGCCTGTAGTCCCAGCTACTCGGGAGGCTGGGGCAGGAGAATAGCATGAACCCGGGAGACGGAGCTTGCAGTGAGCTGAGGTCGCGCCACTGCACCCCAGCCTGGGCCACAGAGCCAGACTCCGTCTCAAAAAAAAAAAAAAAAGAAAAAAAGGGAGATGACTTAGGTAAACAGAGGAAGACCATTTCTCAATTTAGAATTATTTAATACAAATATTAAAATGTCTATGTATATATAATTTTACATACAAAAAATTTCAGAAAGATGAAGATGTATTTGATTGTTTCCAGAATTCTCTCTCATTCTATATACTTTAAGTAATCAAGTAATAGATCTAAATTGAGAAAGAAATAAGCTTCTCAAGCATGACTCTCAAATACTAAAATATAAATCTTAGATTTGGGCCAGGTGTGGGGGCTCACGCCAGTAATCCCAGCACTTAGGGAGGCCAATGCAAGTGGATCACTTTAGTACAGGAGCTCGAGACCAGTCTGGGCAATATAGTGAAATTCTGTCTCTACTAAAAATACAAAAATTAGGCGGGTGTGGTGGCGGGCACATGTAGTCCCAGATACTCAGGAGGCTGAGGCCTGAGAATCACCTGAACCTAGGAGGCAGAGGTTACAGTAAGCCAAGGTCACAGTACTGTATTCCAGCCTGGGCGACAGAGTGAGACTGTGTCTCAAATGAATCAATCAATCAATCAGTCAATCAATCAGTCAGTCAATCTTAGATTCTAACCTGACCCTGCAGAGTTTAATTAGTCATTTTGTCTTCATAAGTGTAGGAAAACTACCTAATTGAGACTTTACTTTATTTATCAGAAAGGAAGATTTCTCAAATCTTACTTATCTACCACAAATACAGGAAAAAACCCAACAAATCAAACTGTCTAAAAAACAAAATACATTTTAAACAACGAAACACCCTAAATGCTATATCATAAATCAAATATTATTAGTAGATACCTTAAGATGACCAAGGTCCAAAAGAAGCAGATTTGATGTAGGACTAAAAATTCCATCTTGTGGGACAATAATATATGAAGCCTTCAAATTAATTCTGAGATCAAGAACTTTCTGTGTTTCAATAATATACAGTAGTCCTGGAAAAAATGTAAATATTTTCTATGAATACTTTTCACAAATTACTCGAGAAATACAGAATCACTAAATATATGAACTGATAAAACAATCTTAATGTAAAATTAGTATTAATTCTAAAATGACCTCAGCAAAATACTTCCAATATAAAATTTAAAATATCTACCAATGCATGCACTCTTATTTAAATATAGTTGAATACAAAATTGGAGTGATTCCTCAAAATAAATTTTTTAACCTATAAACTCAATTTGGGTAAAATTGGGAAGAAAGATATAGACCAAAAAAAAAAAGTTTCAGTGGCATAAAACATTTATTCACAACAACTCTTAGAATCTACATAGATACTTCTCAAATCATAAACTTCATAGAGCTACACTTATCATACTGAACAATAATACTTGATCTTACTATTATTCTGAGAATATAAAAAATCCTGGATTATCATATCACCTTCAATAAAATCATATGTAAACCAGAAAAGGCAACAAACCAGAGTTTCCCATTCTCTAGGTCCTTCATTCACTTGGAGTTTTTTAGTTTAATAAATTTAATTCATTCACTTGCCTGTGATTAGTATACCAAAGTCATCTATTTTATGTCCCTAAGTCCAGCGTCAGCTTTTAAATCTAAACAAATTATTTTCTATGAGATGAGAACCCTTTCTTAAAGAAAAAATTATATGAGCAGCCATCAAATCAGTTTCAGTAAATAAAAGATATTTGACTTACAAAGTTTAAAAAGATCTGACACTCAAACAAAAAGGCACATTTTTTCACACACACACACACACACAAAATGTAGGCAGGTCGGTACCTTTTAATATAACCTTTAAAGTTAAGAATTTATCATTAAAGAATACATGTTCAAATTAAAGAATATGTCAACAATTTTAATGTACTTAAAATTACAAATAAATATATATACACA
Source organism: Chlorocebus sabaeus (assembly GCF_047675955.1). Lineage (NCBI taxonomy): Eukaryota > Metazoa > Chordata > Mammalia > Primates > Cercopithecidae > Chlorocebus > Chlorocebus sabaeus. Next base: position 20,397,634 of record NC_132915.1, read on the forward strand.
ATTATAAAGCTTAAAAGCAGACACCGAACAAGTGTCAAGTACCAACACATAATCATCTTGATATACAAGCCAACAGAAAGAAAATGAATAAATTAAAAGAAATTAAAATACCTTCTGTTTTAAATATCTATTTAAATTAAAATAGAAAATAAATAATCTAAGTCTGTGCTACAGTTTGGTATTTCACCCCTCCAAAACTCATGCTGACACCTGATTTTTAATGTTGAAGGTGGGACCCTAATAAGAGCTGTCTGGGTCACGGGGGCAGAGTCCTCACAAGCGGCTGGGTGCTGTCCTCATGGTAATGAGTGAGTCCTTGCTCTGTGAGTTAGAGCTTGTTGTTTAAAAGAGCCTGGCACCTCCTTCCTTTCCCTTGCCATGTGATCTCTGCACATGTGGGCTCCCCAACCCTTTCTGCCATGAGTGGAAGCATTCTGAAACCCTCACCAAAAGGAGATGCTGCAGTCATGCTTCTTGTACAGCCTGTAGAACCATGAAACAAATAAACCTCTTCACAAATTACGCTGCCTCCAGTATTCTTTATAAAAATAACACAAATTATATCTGGGACGGCTCTTCCCTGAAATATGAGAAACTGTTATCAAAACTGTGTCATCTTTAAGGGATTCCAGTGGCCTTGCCCAGGCAGCCCAAGCAAGACTCTAGTAGAGAGAGGAAGAAAAAACCTTGGCATTTCCCATAGCCTATAAGAAGCAAATTCAAGTGAACTGTCTAAATGAGGATGGGAGGTGAGGTGAGATAGAGGTTTGAAAACAGACTGACAGATCATCAAAAATTCTGAAGATCATCCAATTAGCCTGAAACTTAAGAGCAGAATTGACTCAAATAGTTATTCATTCTTTTTCTCCAAATGATTTTGATTCAAACACAGATGGCATGATTTTACTAAAGTATTAAGAAGCATCCAGAAGGGTCAATCTGACATTCAAGATTCTCCAGAGTCTGTCTGTTAAGCATTTCTCTATCTTCATTTCCATCTCTAGTCTAAGGATTCCTCGTGTATTCTGGCCTCTACAAATCAAAGTTCTGGTACTCCTTGGAAGTTCTACCATAAGCCTTAGTTTCAACAAAGCCTTTCTTGATGCCAGGACACAATGATTTCTCTAAGTTATTTTCAATGGAAGAGAGTGGAGAGTATTTTATTTTGAGCTTAAGTGTATTGGGTCTCTCCCCTATTTTCCATTGCACTTACAACAAAATCCTAACTGCTTAATATGATTTTCATGTTTGCATAATCAAGAATACGCATCTTTAACATCCCTCCGCTCTCCCCTCACTCATTACATTAGAACCAATTCAGCTGTCTACAACTTCCAAATTCACCCAATTGTTTGCTAAGTTAAGCTCTTCACAGTTGACCATCACCTTGAAGGCTCTTTCTTATACCCTTTAGCAGTGTGGATCCTACAAATATATCTGGTCTTAATGTTGAATTTTCAGAGATCTTCTCTGACACTACCACCAAAACTAAATTGGGGCATCTATCATTCTCATTTCCTTAACAGCATTTGGGCTGATTATAGAATTGTTTCCTCACTCAGCTCCAAATTCACCCACTTGTCTGCTCTGTGAAAGTAGATCTGAGTTGCTTAAATGATTTTTCTTTGCCAACTAGCACTGAAATAGATAACGAACACAGGAGAGGCACTGCAGGACAAAAGAGTTTGCTTCCTGGTTCCAGTACACTCATTGAGCAATATCCTGCAACACTGCGCCTTCCACCAACACAACGCATGCCATGCACAAGGGTCAACAGCACTCAAAAGCCAGTATTCTGCCCCTAGAAGCCTCCTCAGGTGGTTTCACAGCAGAACGAGGGCAGTGAGACGTTGCCCCATGAATATTTTTCCCTTTTCACCTCAGAGGATGGATTTCCAGAAAGTTTTAGAGAGCAGGTACCAGAAAGATACCAGCATGGCTTTTCTGCCATTCAGTGACTCACAGAGGTTCCTTCTCCAACAAGGTGTGGATTTCAATTCTCAGGAAGAGAGAGACCTCTTTCTAGGGAACACTGTCTCAATTCTATATTCCTTGTAACTACTCTTCTTAAATACATGTATTTTTGGAGACAGCATCTCACTCTGTCACTTAGGCTGCAATGTAGGAGTTGCTATCATAGCTCACTGCAGTCCTGACCTCCTGGGCTCAAGCAATCCTCCAGTCTCTGGCCTGCCAAGTAGCTGGGACAATAGGTACACGCCACCAAACCTGACAAATTTTGTAATTTTTTGTAGAGACAGGGTCTTACTATGTTTTCCCAGCTGGTCTCCAACTCCTGACCTCAAGTGTTCCTCCCAGCTCGGACACCAAAAGCTCTGGAATTACAAGTATGAGCCACAGCACTTGGCCCCTTGCTATATTCTTTAAATTTACTCTTTGGAGTAACAAAACAATCCCTCATTACAGTTAATAATTCATTACATTAAATATACCTATCAAAATTACTGTGTGGTTTTACTCTCCTGATTGGATTCATACGGCATTAATCAAAATTTTCCAGTAGATTGCTCTTAGTTTTATATTTGTCCTATCCATAAAAGTTTAACATCCATCAATAGGCAAGAACTACATCCATTCTGATCATTGCTATGTTCCCTAAAACCTAGCACAGTGTCTGACATATAGATTAGACTCTTGATATATATTTAAATGAGTAAATAAATGAAGTAACTGAAAGAAAATGATTTGCTATGATCCTATCAAAGAACCTTGTACTCTGAAAGAAGAGTTTTAGCAAATGATCACATCTGTTTTCCTGCCAGAGATAAAGGATAACTAGTCGAGCAGGTTCTGTAAGCTCATGCCATACTTGACAACAAAAAGACCTGAAAGACCTTGAGTTCCTAGAAAGGAAGGGGAAAATAACAAGCTGAGCATCCCTAATCTGAAAATCCAAAATCAAAATGCTTAAGGATCTAAAACTTTTTCAGCACCACAATAACATGATGCTCAAAGATCATATTCACAGAAAACGCTTCTTAGAACACTCTAAATTTCATATTTCCCAATTAAGGATGTTCAACAAGTAAGTAAAATGCAAATATTCCAATATCCAAAGAAATCTGAAATATTTCTGATCCCAAACATTTCTGCTAAGGGATACTCAACCTACAATACAAGAAAGAAACCAGGATATTAATAGAGGAGAATGTAACAAAATAAAAGGAAGAAAGGAGGAAAATGAGGGAAGGAAAGAACCTAAGTAACCTGAGTCATTATAACATATATGAGTCTCTTCACAAATAGGTAAATTTTAACTTTCTAGAAAAAATCCAAAATACGTTAAATTTTAAAAATTAAGCACAAAAACCTATCATAGAAGCTTTCCATTTTTTTCATAGAATTAGCATTTTTATACTATTGGTGTAGAAAAGAAAACAAAGTTGGAAGAACAGACTTCAAATTTTAGAGGTTATTATGTACAGAAGGTAAAATACTGAAGACTTCCACTTTCTAAAACATGTTTCTGTAACATGTGAACTTTATATTGTGGATATTTACTGTTTGATAATTTTTTTAAGTAATAAAGTTTAGGAAAACAAATCTTGAGATAAAAATATCTCGAAATCTGGATGTCTGTAGTGTGTTTCCAATATGATTAATTTGTATTTAACTATGAGTTTCTATCAATCAAGAACAACTGACTAGAAGTAGCCTGATCTTATGCTTTGGTTTCTACTCAGTATATAATATACCAATATACACAAGGTGAACTAGAAATGGAATTCCCAGATTTTAACAAAGAATACAGGAATAAATGCAAACCCTACAGTTTCTAGAGGTAAGGTATTCACGTACGATCTAATTTAAAACCATTCGGATATAAAAATAGTAGAGAAAAATGAGCAAAAGCCAGAGAAGAAAGACACATGTATTTTGAAGAATCACACTTTTCCGTGAAAAAAAAGAAAAATTAATAATGAATCAAGATGCATATTACAATATAGCCTAACAAAAGACAACTAGTTAGACATTTCCTGAAGGTCTTATCAAAATGTGAAGTGATTTCTTCACTCACTTATCTAAATTATTTTATCTTAGGAGAGAGAACAAAGGAAAATGACAGATACTGCATCTCATATCTACCAACAAGGATAAAGTGAATATAATAAAAATGGCAAGAGAAAAACTATAATTTCATGCCAGATTTTATAGCCACCAAAACGGGACAAATTCTGAGTTCAATTAGAAGTGTACTCCAGACTTAACAAAACCAGAATTTTAAAACTTTGACAATGAAATTGGATCTTACTCCAATGAGAATTTCAGCCTTTCAGAACAGAGGAAACAGAAGATAAAGATGGAGAGTCTAGCAAGAGTTCTCCTCACAAATCTGAAATACTAAAGGACACTCACTCAAAGAAAGAAAAATCCTGAAGTTAAACCTTCCTCTCCCTAAAACACACTCACAGGGGGATGCAAACAAAGGCCCTGAGAAAAATTAGAAGAAAAAGGTAATACCTCTGTGAATTGTAACTATGATATATTCCTCAAGGAGGTATGTAGCCCAACAATTCTTTGGCAGTCCGGAATATTTTAAGCAATGAATTTAGTTATGCCACCAACATACCCAAGGTACCTGGCAGAAGAAATATAAATCTTCCCTGAATGAAGGCTCAATTATCTCAGGCTTCAGAGAATTCTCCCAAATAACATTCTAAGGAAAATGAGCAGATTACAATGAAAAATTACCAAGCATAAAAAGACACACATTACCATGAGTAAGAATCAAAAGAAACAAAAGACAGAAGATAGGAAAAAGAGAACCACAAGAGCCTTCACATAACGGACTATCTGGAGAGAGAGAATTAACTGGTGAGACAGAATATAAAATACTGTACTTATGATCTCTAAAAAAAAAAAAAAAAAGACGACAAGTGTAAAGATACCCATGGGAAATACAAAACCAAAAAAGAATGACAACACAGATTTTAAATTTAACCAAACAGAATTCCTAAAGGGAAAAATATAATCACTGATACTAAACTTAATGAAGAGATCTGATACCACATTGGACATGGCTAAAGAAGGACTCAGTAAACTAGAAGATAAATTAGAAGAAATGACCCAGCATGTAACACAGAGAAGAACAGATGGAATGAAAGCAGGATACAGAAGTTAAGGAGAATGGAAGATGGAGTAAAAAAGGCTAAAATTCATTTAGCCAGAATTCCAGAAGAGAATATATGTAAAGAGTTAGTGGCTAAGAATTTTCCAGATAGATTTTCTGGAAATCATTAAAATTCATTAAAAATCCCAGTACTCAGATTCATGAAATCTAATGAATCCCAAAAAGGATATATAAAGCAAATCTATAGCTGGATACACCAAATTGCAACAACAGAATACAAAAGATAACGAGTTCTTGAATGTAAAAGGGTAGGTAACGTACAAAAAAAAGCAGACACACTGACACCTGAATTCTCAACATCAGTAATGAAAACCTAAAGACAGAATGGCCTCTTCAATGTGTTAAGGAGAAAATGAACATCAACCTTTAATTCTATATGCAGTAGTATCATGCCAAACTAATATGCAATGGGGCATGGTGGCTCATGCCTGTAATCCCAGCACTTTGGGAGGCTGAGGGAGATGGATCACCTGAGGATAGGAGGTCCAGACCAGCCTGACCAACATGGTGAAACCCCATCTCTAGCAAAAATACAAAAATTAACTGGGCATGGAGGCATACCCCGGTAATCCCAGCTACTCAGAAGGCTGGGGCAAAAGAAGTGCTTGAACCCAGGAGTCAGAGGTTGCAGTGAGCCGAGATTATGTCACCGCACCCCAGCCTGGCTGACAGAGCAAGACTCTGTATCAAAAAAAAAAAAAGCACAGATTTGCCACCAGCAGATTCTTACAAGATAAAATATTTACAAGGGAAGTTTACAAATGAACTTCCAGGCCAGGAACGGTGCCTCACTCCTGTAATCCCAGCACTTTGGGAGGTCGAGGCAGATGGATCACCTGAGGTCAGGAGTTTGAGAGCAGCCTGGCCAACATGGTAAAATCCCATCTCTATTAAAATTTTTTTTTAAAAATAGCCAGACATTTTGGTGGGTGCCTGTAATCCCAGCTAGTCAGGAGGCTGAGGCAGGAGAATCGCTTGAACCCAGGAGACGGAGGTTGGAAAAAAAAAAAAAAAAGATGAACTTCCAACAGAGAGAAAATAAAATCAGATAACAAGTGTAGGTATAAGAGAAATGAAGAGCAAAGAAGGTAGTAAATGCAAAAGTAATTCTAAACTACCATGAACTATACACATATAGTCCAATAAAGTTTTTTTTAAGTAAAAAAATTAGTATATGGGGATGGTATATAAAGTTCAACAGTACTAAAGTCCATATAATGACTAGGAGAATATAAAATTTTTCCTTAAATTTATATTTTTATAAAAATGTATACTGTAATTTCTAAAATAAAGAGAGACAGAGAATATTTAACTTCCCGATAGAATGTAGGGAAGGGGGAAGAAAGGCATCCTAGAATTTATCCAAAGGAAGGCAAGAAAAATAAAACAAGGAAAACCAAATTCAAAAGCACAAAATAGGATGTTAGACATAAGCCTAAATACATTAATTAAATGCAAACAGTAGATATAAATAAAAAATAAGGATCATAAATCTAGATTGGAAAAAATCCTATTACCTGTTGTTGACAAGACACATCTGGGGAAAAAGTAACATATAGGGAAAAAGTAAAAATATAAGAAAAAATATACACCAGGTAAATTCTAACAAAAAGAAACTTTGTACTTCATGCTGATATCAAATCAAAAATAAAATAAAGTAAAAAAGTGCAAAGGGAAAAAAATTGAAGCATTAAAAATATAGGTGGTCAACTTTACACAGATGAAATATTTGGTTTATAGGAGGAAAAATAATTTACTCCTGCATGTACTTAATGACAGCCTTAACATTTATTTTTTTTAAATTTTTGTTATTATTTTGTGTGTGTGTGGCAGAGTGTCGCTCTGTCGCCCAGGCTGGTGAAACCCGGTCTCTATTAAAACCCCATCTCTATTATGGTTTTGCCATGTTGGCCAGGCTGGTCTCAAACTCTGACCTCAGGTGATCCAACCGCCTCAGCTTCCCAAAGTGCTGGGATTACAGGCGTGAGCCACCATGCCCAGCCAAATTTATTTTTTTAAACAAACTGACAGATCTATTAGAAATAGAAAAATCTACAATTGATAACGAGGCATTTTTCATGTATTTCTCTTAATAACTGTTAGAACAAGGTAACAAAAGGAGAAAAAAAATTCAGTAAGGATACAAAAAATTTGAAGTGCATGATTAACAATCCATACCTAATGAATAGGTACGGATATGAAAAGACAGGCTTTTCAGCATATGAGGAACATTTTTTTTTTAGCATCATATATAGAGTTAGAAAACAAGTCCCAACCAATTACAAAGCATTAAAATCATACAGATAATCTCTATGGTCAACTATTTAATTAAAAAGTTCAATCTGTAATCTTAAATTTTCCTACAAAGAAATCTCCAAAACCAAGTGGTTTTACTGTTAAGCTCTGCCAAATATTTAAGGAAGAAATAATACCTGATCTTATTCAAACTCTCCTAGAGAATAAAAAAGGATAGAACTTTTTTCCCTGAGGCTGATATATCAAAATCTGGAACGCATTCTAAGAAAGGAAAACAAGAGGCCAGTTTTTGTCATAAATAGTGGTCCAAGTATCCTCAGCAAAATTCTGCAACTAACTTAAATGTGGTTACTAGGTATCAACTTTCTGAGTGTAAAAAAATGATTATGGTTTTATCTGCCTTTAAACATAAAAGTACTAAATTAGTTTCTGTTAACTAAAACCAGTCTAGAAAGATCACAAATTTAAAATAAACTTTACTAAAAATATTCTACCATAAATAAAAGTTTAATATAGGATACAGTATTTAATTCACCAACATTAATATTGGCATTTACCTGTTGCTGTCTTATTGCGAAATTCTTCCAGTTTTGTCAATGTTGCTGAAGTGAGCTGTGCTAGATGTACCTCTTTTGGAGGTCTGAAGAATTCCACTATACTATTCACTGTCCTCTGTTAAAACAAACATCATTATCACAAACTCAAAGCAAACTAAATTATATTAAAACTTAGTAATTTTTAAAAATGCTTACTGCATCATATATGATTTCTAAAGGTTCAGCTTCTATGATACACCTCTGAGTAACAGTTTCATCTAATGGATTTATCTCAAATGTAATTTGGAAGAGTGACATTGCATCATCCAATGAAGACAGGAGGCGGGGTTTTTCTGAATTATCTGGTAAGCCAGTAATATGAAATGAATCTATTTTAGTTTCAAATCTGCATTTAAAAAAAAAAGAACAAAAGTTAGTAATCAGTAAAACTGTAAAGGATTTTTACAATTGAAAATGATTTAAAATATTAATGAAGACAACTTCACTTTGCATTTCTGACTCCAGTCCATTCCCATCAAAGAAGATAAACAATGTTTCCTCTAAATTGACATAGATTAATTCACAAAGAATCCTATTTGTGTTGATTTCTATGTAAAAAAGTTATAAGCTAAAATTAAAATGACAGTAAATCTATAATGCTTAATGTAAAACTGAAAAGTTTTGCACATATAACACAACTCCACACACGTTTTATTCTAAAAATAAAAATAAACATTTAAAGGCCAGACATGTGGCTCACAGCCATAATCCCAGCATTTTGGGAGGTTGAAACAGGCGGATAACTTGAGGTCAAGAGTTCGAGACCAAACTGGCCAACATGGTGAAACCCCCGCCTCTACTAAAAATACAAAAGTTAGCCAGGCGTGGGGGCATTCGCCTGTAGTCCCAGCTACTCAGGAGGCTGAGGCAGGAAAATCGCTTGAACCAGGGAGGTGGAGGTTGCAGTGAGCCAAGGTCATGCCACTGCCCTCCAGCCTGGGCAACAGAGTAAGACTCTGTCTCAAAAAAATAAAACAATAAAATAAACATTTAAAAACCAAGGACGAGGCAGGACTTCGAGAATGACTATGTGAGGAGCTCAGCAACTCTTCTCCCCAGCAAACCAAACAGGGAAAGAACAAGTGAAAATTATAAAATCTCTGGAAATTGATCTAAGGGCATACAGCAAACAGAAAAACTTTTATTCAAGAAAATCTAGGCTGGGCACGGTGGCTCACGCCTGTAATCTCAGCACTTTGGGAGGCCAAGGCAAGGGGATCACGAGGTCAAGAGATTGAGACCATCCTGGCCAACATGGTGTAACTCCGTCTCTACTAAAAATACAAAAATTAGCTGGGAGAGGTGGTACATGCCTGTAATCCCAGCTACTCAGGAACCTGAGGCAGGAGAATCTCTTGAACTCAGGAGGCGGAGTGAGCTGAGATTGTGCCACTGCACTCCAGCCTGGCGACAGTGTGCACTCCATCTCAAAACAAACAAACAAAAATCTGCTGAAACTTGATAAGAACAGGGAGAGCCTGTGGCATCTGAGCTATGATCATCTTCCATCTCTAATCCCCATACCACGTTACAGAAAATCTACATTAATATGGGTGCAGCTAAGAAGATATCATCACACAGCATTCTCCTCTTTATGTCTGTCTTCAAATTGTCTTCCCTAGTCTGTCTTATTTTCTGAGTCTGTGTCCAAATTTCTCTTTTCTTTGAAGAGCACACATCATTCAGTTAGAGCAAACACTAATACAGCATGAACTAATTTTAACTTGATTACATCTGCAAAGACTATTTCCAAATAAGGCTGTATTTGCAGGTACTGGGAATTAGAAATTGACATAATGTTTTGGATGACACAATTCTACCCACTACAGTAGGTAGACAAATGGAAAACTACATCTTCAACAATCAACAACAAACCACGGAGGGAGGGAAATCTAGTTTCCACAGCTACCACATTATACCACTCAAAACATCAAGTTTTAAACAGAAAATGTACAAAGCATACACAGAAAAGAGAAGACTAGACATTATGTTCACTAAGCCAACATGTTAAATAAGCTGTCTTACACTCAAAAACTAAAGAAAACCAGGAAAACAACATTTGAGCACAGAATATAAATCAACAGAAATTATTACAAAGAACCAAATAGAAATTTTGAAGGTGGAAAGTACAACAGCCAATATGAAAAATTCACTACAGATGTTCCTTGATTTATAATGGGGTAATGTCTCAATAAAATCATTGTAAGTTGAATATGTCATAAGTTTAAAATCCATTTGATACACCTAGCCTACCAAGCATCATAGCCTAGCCTACCCTACCTTAAATGTACTCAGAATAGTTATATTAGCCTACAGTTAGGAAAAATCATCTCACACAAGGCCTATTTTACAATAAAATGTTAAATAGTTTACGTAATTTATTCAGTACTGTACTGAAAAGTGAAAAACAAAGGTTGTATGGATACTCAAAGTAAGATTTCTACTAAATATGGATCACTTTTGCACCATTCTAAAATCAAAAAATCGTAAGCTGAACAATCATGATTTGGGAACCATCTGCAGAGAGGTTTAACAGAGGATATAAGCAGCCCAAAGAAAGAACCATCAAACTTGAATATAGGACAACTGAAATGATTGAGTCTGAGGAGCATAAAGAATAATGAAGAACAATGAATAGTGCCTAAAGTGGGAGACCATCAAGTGGAACAACATATACACTACGGGACTCTCCGAGGGACATGAGAAAAAGAAAAGACATTAAAAATACTGCGAGAAGTAATGGCCAGAAACTTCTCAAATTTGACAAAGAACACAAATCTATACATCCAAGAAGCTCAAAGACCTCCAATTAGGATAAACTCAGAGACTCACACAGAGACATATTATAACCCAACTGTCAAAAGCCAAAAAAGGAAAACCTTGAAAGCAGCAAGAGAGAAGCAACTCATCACATACATGAGATACTTAATAGATTAACAGCTAATTTCTCCTCAGAAACTATGCAGTCCAAAAGGCAGCAAGATCATGTACTTCAAAGTGGTAAATGAAAAAAAAAGTCAACCAAGAAATCTATATATCACAAAATTATCCTTCTAAAATGAAGGAAAAATGAACACATTTCCAGATGAACAAAAACTGAGTCTGTCATTAGTAGACTTGCCCTACAAGAAAGGCTAAAGGGAGTCCTAAAGGCTGCAATGAGAGGATATTCGATAGTAATTTGAAGCCATACAAATAAATAAAAAACTCTTGTAATGGTAACTACATAAGCAAAGAAAAAAGCCAGTAATTGCATTTTTGGTTTCTAACTCCTTTTTTTAATTCCTCTACGATTTAAAGACAAACACATAAAAATAAATATAAACCTAGGCTAATGAATACATGTATATAAAACAGTAATTTGTGAAAATGATAACATAAAGATGAAGAATGGAGCTGCATAACAGTAGAGTTTTTATACACTATTAAAGTTAAGTTAGTGTCAATTCAAATTTGACTGTCTTAAATTCGGAATGTTAATTGTAATCCCTATGGCAGCCCCGAACAAAATGACTAAAATATGTTTTGAAAAAGAAATGAGGAAGAAATAGAAATATATACTCAAAAAAATTAACAAACACTAAGAAGACAGTACTGAGGAACTGAGGGGACAGAAGGTATAAGACATACAATAAACAAATAGCAAAATGGCAGAACTTCTTACCTACCAGTAAACACATTAAATGTAAATGAAATTAAACTCATCAAAGGAAAGATAGAGACTGGCAGAATGGATGAAAAAAACATGATACAACAATACAGATGCTCCTCAACTTATGACTAATTATTTCCCAATAAACCCATCGAAAATATTCCAAGTCAAAAATGTATTTAATATACCCAGCCTAAGTCAGGGACCATAGGCATACTGCCTAAAAGAGACACATTTTACATCCAAAGACACATACGGGTTGAAAGTGAAAGGATGAAAAAAGATATTGCATGTAACTCGTAACCAAAAGAGAGCTGGGTGGTTATACTAACATATAAAATAATCTTTAGCCAGGTATGGTGTCTCACACCTTTAATTCCAGCTACTCGAGAGGCTGTGGTGGGAAGATCACTTGAGCCCGAGAGTTCAAGGCTGCAGTAAGGCTATGACTACACGATTGCACTCAAGCCTGGGTGGCAAAGCAAGACCCTGTATCTAAATTAATTAATTAACTTAAATATCTTTCAATAGAAAACTGTGACAAGAAAAAAAAGGTCATTATATTTTTATTAAAAGGCTCAATTCATCAAAGATACAATAATTACAAACATGTATGCACCAAACAAAGTCCCCAAAATATATGAATCACACCTTGACAGAATTAAAGGGAGAAAGAGCTCACAATGACACTTAGAAATTTCAATCTCCCACTTCCATTAAATGAGGAACATTTTAGGCAGAGGAACAATCAAGTAATAGAGAACCTGAATAACGTTATAAAACAACCACATGTAACAGACAAATATGGACTACTCTACCCAACAACAACAAGATACATTCTTCTCAAGTGCAAACACATGGAACATTCTCCAGGACAGACCAAATGTTAGGTCACAAAACAAATATCAATAACTTGAATAAGAAAATACACCAAGCATCTTCTCCAACCATAATGGAATCAAATTAGAACTCAATAGAAGAAAAACGGAAACATTCACAATGATGTGGAAATTAAACACTCTTAAAGAAGGAACAAGTTTAAAAAAAAAAAAAAACCACAAGAGAAATCAGAAAATATGTTGAAATGGATGCAAATCAAACACAATATTACAAAACATACAAGATGTATCCAAAGCAGTTTTCATAGGGAAATTTTTGTCTGCAAATGCCTACATTAAAAAAGAAAGACTATCAAACCAATAACCTCACTTTACACTTTGAAGGACTACAAAGAGCAGGGGGACGTGCCCAAGATGGCCGAATAGGAACAGCTCCAGCCTACAGTTCCCAGCATGAGTGACACAGAAGACAGGTGATTTCTGCATTTTCAACTGAGGTACCAGGTTCATCTCACTGGGACGTGTCATGTCGGACAGTTGGCGCTGGTTCGAGGGTGCAGCCCGACCAGTGAGAGCTGAAGCAGGGCAAGGCACTGCCTCACCTGGGAAGCGCAGGGGGAAGGGAATCGGGAATCCCTTTTCTAGCCAAAGGAAATTGAGACACACAACACCTGGAAAATCCCACCCTAATACCAACCTAGTTTGCGCTTCACCAAGGGTCTTAGCAAACGGCACACTAGGAGATTATATCTCACACCTGGCCCAGAGGGTCCCATGCCCATGGAGCCTCCCTCATTGCCAGAACATCAGTCTGCGATCTAACGGCAAGGCAGCAGCGAGGCTGGGGGAGGGGCACCCACCATTGCTGAGGCTTAAGTAGGTAAACAAAGCCCCTGGGAAGCTCGAATTGGGTGGAGCCCACCACAGTTCAAGGAGGATGGCCTGCCTCTATAGACTCCTCCTCTGGGGACAGGTCATAGCTAAACGAAAACAGTAGAAACCTCGGCAGAGGTAAATGCCCCCATCTGACAGCTTTGAAGAGAGCAGTGGATCTCCCAGCATGGAGGTTGAGATATGAGAACGGACAGACTGCCTGCTCAAGTGGGTCCCTCCCTGAGTAGCCTAACTGGGAGACATCCCCAACTAGGTGCAGACAGACACCTCACACCTCATATGGGGGGTACACCCTGAGACAAAGCTTCCAGAGCAAGAATCAGATAGCAACACTCACTGTTCAGCAATATTCTATCTTCTGCAGCCTCTGCTGCTGATACCCAGGCAAACAGGGTCTGGAGTGGACCTCAAGCAAACTCCAACAGACCTACAGCTGAGAGTCCTGATTTTTAGAAGGAAAATTAACAAACAGAAAGGACACCCACACCAAAACCCCATCAGTACGTCAACATCATCAAAGACCAAAGGCAGATAAAACCACAAAGATGGGGAAAAAGCAGTGCAGAAAAGCTGGAAATTCAAAAAATCAGAGCGCATCTCCCCCCCAAAGGAACACAGCTCATCGCCAGCAACGGAACAAAGCTAGAAGGAGAATGACTTTGACGGGTCGAGAGAGAAGAAGGCTTCAGTCGATCAAACTTCTCAGAGCTAAAGGAGGAACTACATAACCAGCGCAAAGAAACTAAAAACCATGAAAAAAGATTTGACGCATGGCTAACTAGAATAACCAATGTAGAGAAGTCCTTAAAAAAACTGAGAGATGAAAACCGTAACACGAGAACTACGTGACAAATGCACAAGCTTCAGTAACTAACTTGATCATCTGGAAGAAAGAGTATCAGTGACTGAAGATCAAATGAATGAAATGAAGCTAGAAGTGTAGAGAAAAAGGAGTAAAAAGAAATGAACAAAGCTTCCAAGAAATATGGGATTATGTGAAAAGACCAAATCTACGTCTGATTGGTGTGCCTGAAAGTGACGGGGAAAATGGAAACAAGTTGGAAAACACTACAGGATATCATCCAGGAGAACATCCCCAACCTAGCAAGGCAGGCCAACATTCAAATTCAGGAAATACAGAGAACGCCACAAAGATACTCCTCAAGAAGAGCAACTCCAAGACACATAATTGTCAGATTCAACAAAGTTGAAATGAAGGAAAAAATGTTAAGGGCAGCCAGAGGGAAAGGTGGGGTTACACACAAAGGGAAGCCCATCAGACTAAACAGCAGATCTCTCGGCAGAAACTCTCCAAGCCAGAAGAGAGTGGGGGCCAATATTCAACATTCTTAAAGAATTTTCAACCCAGAATTTCACATCCAGCCAAACTAAGTTTCATAAGTGAAGGAGAAATAAAATCCTATACAGACAAGCAAATGCTTAGAGATTTTGACACCACCAGGCCTGCCCTACAAGAGACCCTGAAGGAAGCACTAAACATGGAAAGGAACAACAGGTACCAGCCACTGCAAAAACATGTCAAAATGTAAAGTCCATCGATGCTAGGAAGAAACTGCATCAACTAGCGAGCAAAACAACCAGCTAACATCATGATGACAGATCAAGTTCACACATAACAATATTAACCTTAAATGTAAATGGACTAAACAGTCCAATTAAAAGACACAGACTGGCAAATTGGATAAAGAGTCAAGACACATCAGTTTGCTGTATTCAGGAGACCCATCTCACATGCAGAGACACACATAGGCTCAAAATAAAGGGATGGAGGAAGATCTACCAAGCAAATGGAAAACAAAAAAAAAGCAGGGGTTGCAATCCTAGTCTCTGATAAAACAGACTTTAAACCATTAAAGATCAAAAGAGACAAGGCCATTACATAATGGTAAAGGGACATAGGCATGGGCAAGGACTTCATGTCTAAAACACCAAAAGCAATGGCAACAAAAGCCAAAATTCACAAATGGGATCTAACTAAACTAAAGAGCTTCTGCACAGCAAAAGAAACTACCATCAGAGTGAACAGGCAACCTACAGAATGGGAGAAAATGTTTGCAATCTACTCATCTGACAAAGGGCTAATATCCAGAATCTACAAAGAACTCAATCAAATTTACAAGAAAAAAACAAACAACCCCATCAAAAAGTGGGCAAAGAATATGAACAGACAATTCTCAAAAGAAGACATTCATACAGCCAATAGACACATGAAAAAATGCTCATCATCACTGGCCATCAGAGAAATGCAAATCAAAACCACAATGAGATACCATCTCACACCAGTTAGAATGGTAATCATTAAAAACTCAGGAAACAACAGGTGCTGGAGAGGATGTGGAGAAACAGGAATACTTTTACACTGTTGGTGGGACTGTAAACTAGTTCAACCATTGTGGAAAACAGTGTGGCAATTCCTCAAGGATCTAGAACTAGAAATACCATTTGACCCGGCCATCCCATTACTGGGGATATGCCCAAAGGATTATAAGTCATGCTGCTATAAAGACATATGAACACATGTGTTTATTGCAGCACTATTCACAATATCAAAGACTTGGAATCAACCCAAATGTCCATCAGTGACAGACTGGATTAAGAAAATGTGGCACATATACACCATGGAATACTATGCAGCCATAAAAAAAGATGAGTTCGTGTCCTTTGTAGGGACATGGATGCAGCTGGAAACCATCATTCTCAGCAAACTATCTCAAGAACAGAAAACCGAATACCGCATGTTCTCACTCATAGGTGGGAACTGAACAATGAGATCACTTGGACACAGGAAGGGGAACATCACACACCGGGTCCTATTGTGGGGAGGGGGGAGAGAGGAGGGATAGCATTAGTAGATATACCTAATGTAAATGATGAGTTAATGGGTGCAGCACACCAACATGGCTCATGTATACATATGTAACAAACTTGCACATTGTGCACATGTACCCTAGAACTTAAAGTATAAAAAAAAAAAAAAAAAAGAACTACAAAGAGAAGAGCAAATTAAACCCAAAGCACACAGTATGAATAAAATAATATATATCAGAGTGGAGACAAATGAAATACATAAAACAAAAACACCAGAGAGAATGAAAAAAATCAAGGCTGCCACCTTGAAAAGGATAACATACTTAACAAATATTTACCTAAAATAAGAAAAAAAAAAAACACTAAAGATGCAAATATCTATAACTAGAAACGAAAGTGGAGGCATTATGACACACCATAGAAGAATAAAAAGTACTACAAAAGAGTACTGCAAAAAAATAGTACCAGCAAAACAAAGAAATGAACAAATTCCTAGAAATATACAAATTACAAAAACTGCCTTAAGAAGAAATAGAAAATCAGATAACTAATAGGAAGTAAAACCTTTCTATAACCTTAAAAACCTACAGTAAAATTACTGTAACTTACAGATCCTACTTATAAACTATCAGTAAAACTTTATGATAAACTTTAGTATAGTAAAACTTACTATAACCTTTTAAATTTACTTATAGTAAAACCTATAACTAGTAAGGAGTAAATCAGTAATCAAAAACTCTCAACAAAGAA
The DNA here is from genome assembly GCF_047675955.1 of Chlorocebus sabaeus. Lineage (NCBI taxonomy): Eukaryota > Metazoa > Chordata > Mammalia > Primates > Cercopithecidae > Chlorocebus > Chlorocebus sabaeus. The sequence goes on from NC_132915.1 coordinate 20,414,602, forward strand.
GAATTCAGCTGACATGGTTTGGCTGTGTCCCCACCCAAATCTCATCTTGAATTGTAGCTCCCATAATTCCCCCATGTCGTGGGAGAGATCTGATGGGAGGCAACTGAATCAAGAGGGTAGGTCTTTCCGGTGCTGTTCTCATGATAGTGAATAAGTCTCACGAGGTGTGATGGTTTTATAAAGGAAGCTCCCCTGCACAAGCTCTCTCTTGCCTGCCTCCACGTGAGACATGACTTTGCTCCTCATTTGCCTTCTGCCATGACTGTGAGGCTGCCCCAGCCATACCGAACTATGAGTCAATTAAACCTCTCTCCTCTATAAATTACCCAGTCTCAGGTATCTCTTTATTAGGGGCATGAGAACAGACTAACACAAGGACAAAATGGCTTCATTTTGTGAAGTGAATTCTACAAAATATTTAAAGATTAATAACAATCCTTCTGAAACTCTTCATAAAAACAGAAAAAGCATCTATTTAGCATTTATTTAAATGGAAAGATATCCCATGTTCACAGAAGACTTAATATTGTATTATAGCAAGACTACCAAAAGCAATCTACATACTGAATGCAATCGCCATCAAATTTCAAAGAGATACTTTCCAGAAATGGAAAAGTGAATCCTCAAATTCATAAGCTCTTGCAAGCAACTCTTAAACAGCTAAAACATTCTTGAAAGAGTAGAACAAAATAGGGAAGACACTTCCCAATTTCAAAACTTACTAAAAATCTGCAGTAATCAAAACAGTACAATATTGGTATAGTGATAATCACAGTGAAAGTCTAGAATAAAAATGAGATAGAATTGAAGTCCAAAAATAAAGTCACACATCTATGGCTAATTGATTTTCAACAATGGTACCAGGAGTGTTCACTGAGGAAAGAACAGTGTCTTCAACAAGTGTGAGGGGACACCAGGATATCCACATGCAAATGAAATGAGTTGTACCGATGCCTTATGCCATTTACAAAAATTAACTCAACACAGGTCATAAACTTATATGTAAGAGACAGAAGTATAAAACTCTTAGAAGAAAATATTGGAGTAGACTTTCACAACCTTGGCTTAGGTGAACCTTCTGAGATAAGACATCAAAAGTGTGAACAACAAAATATAAAACCAGATAAAGTGAGCTTCAAAAGCAAAAACTTTTGTACATCAAAGGACAGTGTCAATGAAGTGAAACAACAAAATAAAGAATAGAAGGAAATATTTGCAATCATGTACCTGGTGAAGGTTTAGTATCCAGAATACAAAAGAATTCTTAAACTCAACAACAAATGAAAAATATTTAAAAATAGACCCAATGAACTTATACAAAGGGCCAATATCCACATGAAAAGATGCTCAACATCATTAAACAAATTCAAATCAAAACCACAATATGATACTATACTTAACACCCATAAGGATGGTTATACTTTAAAATAAAAAATAAATAAATAAATAAATAAAAACAGAAAATAACAAGTGTTGGGAATGCGTTGGAAAACTATGAATCCATGTACATTGCTGGTGGGATTGTAAAATGATGCAGACCACACCTAACTCACATCTAACATCATAATGGTAAAAGGATGAACACTTCCTTCTAAGAACAGAAACAAGAAGAGAAGCCCACTCTCATCATTTCTATTTAAAATACTACTGGAGGTTCTAGCCAGGGCAATTAGGCAAGAAAACAAAAGAAAGGGCATCCACATTGGAATGGAAGAAGTAAAACTATATTTGCAGATTATATGATCATGTATATAAAAAATCCTAAGGAATCAACTAAAAAAAACTCGTGGAACTAATGAAACAAGTTCATCAAGGTTGCAGGGTACAAGTGGAGTATACAAAACTCAATCGTATGTCTATACACATATAATAATCCAAAATGAAATTAAGAAAACAATTCTTTTATAATACTATCAAAAACAATAAAATACTTGCAAATAAATTTAACATAAGAGGTGTACTGTATCTGAAAACTACAAAACATTGTTCAAATTTTTAAAATATCTAAATAAATGAAAAGACATCCAATGTGCATGTATTGAAAGACTTAATATTGTTTAGATGAGTAGTTGAATAATTTGTGCTGAATAATTTGTTCAGTACACCCAAAATTGATCCACAAAATTCAACGCAATCTTTATCAAATCTAAGCTTATATTTTTGCAGAAATGGACAACAATCAAAATTAATACAGAAGTTTAAGGAAATCAGGACAGCTAAAACAAAAAAAACTGGAAGAGTCATACTTCTTGATTACAAGTTCTACTATAAAGCCACCATAATTAAGACAGCAGGGTACTGGCATAAGCCTAGACATATAGATCAATTGGATTAGAATTCAGAGTCTAGAAATAAATCTTTACATTTATGATCAACTCATAGATTTTGACAAGGCTGCCAAGATCATTCAGTGGGGGAAAAAACATTTTTTTCAACAAATGGTGCTAGGACAACTGAATAATCTCATGAAAAAGAATGAACCTGAACCCCCCTACCTCACACCATCCAATAACATTAACTCAAAATGGATCATAACCCTACATTTGAGAGGAAATAGTATAAAAATTCTTACAAGAATATATAGGAGTATATATTTGTACCACTGGAGTAGGCAAAGATTTCTGAGGTATAATGAAAAGCATGTGTAAAAAAAGAAAATATAAATTTGACTTCACCATTAAGAAAAATAAAAAGAAAACAGTGGGAGAAAATAACTGAAAATTGTTTATCTAATAAGAGATTTGTATCAAGAATATATAAAGAACTCTTGCAACTCAATAATAAAAAAGACAACCCAATATAAAATAAGAAAATAAATTCAACAGACATTTCTCCAAAGACGACATGCACATGAAGTGGCCAATAAGCACACACACACAAAAAAGCTCAAAATCCTTAGGCATCAGGAAAAAGGAAATCAAAACCACAGTGAGATACCATTTCATACTCACTAGAATGGCTGTAATCAAAAGAACAGATAACAAATACTGATGAAGATATGAAGAAATTGGAAACATCATACACTGTTCATGGAAATGTAAAATGGTGAGGCTGCTTTGGGAAACAGTCTGGAAGTTTCTCAAAAGGTTAAATAGAATTAGCATATGAGACAGCAATTCCACCCCAGGTATACACCCAAGAAATTTAAAACCCACCTCCAAAGAAAATATTACTCATGAGTATCCGTAGCTGCAATACTCAGAATAGCCAAAAAGAAGAAACAATCTAAATATCCTCAACAGTTAAATCGATAAACACAATGTGACGTATCCATAATAGAGATTAGTAGGCAACAAAAACAATGTATTAATTCATGCTACAACAGGATGAACCTTGAGAACATCATGCTAAGTGAAAAAAGCCAAACGGAAAAGACCACATATGTATGACTACATTCATATGAATTGTCCAAAATGGACAAATCCTTTCAAATAGAAAATAAATTAGTTGCTGCCAGGGGCTGGGTAAGGGGGCACTTGGGAGTGACTGCTAATGTTTACAGGGTTTCTTTGGGAGTTGTTAAAATATTCTGGAATGAGCCAGGCTCGCACCTGTAATTCCAGCACTTCAGGAGGCTGAGGCTGGTGAACCGCTTTGAGCCAACAAGCTCTAGACCAGCCTGGACAACATGGTGAAACCCCATTTCTACAAAAATTCCAAAAATTAGCAAGGTGTTGGTGGCTCACGCCTGTAGTCACGGCTACTCAGGAGGCTGAAGCTGGAGATTAGTCTGAGCCCAGGAAGCAGAGATTGCAGTGAGCCAAGATCCTGCCACCATACTCCAGCCTGGGCAACAGAGTGAAACCCTGTCTCAAAAAAATAAATAAATAAAAGTTCTGGAATTAGACAGTAGTTGATATGGCTTGGCTCTGTGTCCCCACCCAAATCTCACCTTGAATTATAGTCCTACAATTCCCATGTGTTGCGGGAGGGACCTGGTGGGAGGTAATCTGAATCATGGGGGTGGCTTCCCCATACTGTTCTCATGGTAGTGAATAAGTCTCATGAGATCTGATGGTTTTAGCAGGGATTTCCGCTTTTACATCTTCCTCATTTTCTCTTACCGCCACCATGGAAGAGGTGCCTTTCGCCTCCCGCCATGATTCTGAGGCCTCCCCAGCCATATGGAGCTGTTGGCCCAATTAAACCTCTTTTTCTTCCCAGTCTTGGGTAAGTCTTCATTAGCAGCATGAAAATGGACTAATACAGTGGTGGTGGCTGTGCAACTTTGTAAATATACCAATGTGAAATTACTATATAATACAGTTGTGAAAAAATGAATCATACGCTTCAAATGAATTGTAGGGTATGTGAATTACATCTCAAAGCCATTTAAAAAAAAATAAAACTAAACACTCTCAGATAAAAACCACATTGTTAATACTGTTTCTTTTTGTGTAGTGTAGCTGCTGATCATTTTCGTATTATTTTTTAATGCCCTGTGTTTCACTGCAATGTGGTTTTCTACTGAACATGTATTATTTTAACAATTTTAAAAAAAAACAACTAAGTTTCCTGAAACCACAAAAGGATATATTAAACTATAGTGCTCTTTACAAAAGACTAGGATTTTGACCTAATGTCTAAGAACACAGTGAAGTTTTTTCATATATGATAAAAGAAAATAAATTCATACTTACTTTACTGCTTGCGCTCCTGGTCTTTGCACAATTAAGGTGCTAAATTCTTCTATTACAATATCTATCAGCTCAGCTTTTTGATGATTTTCTCTTAGAACAACAGACATACTTTTCAAGTGGACAAAAAACTTCAAGGCTTCAAACTAAGGTATATTCAGAAGAATAAAATGAAAACATATATACATATATATACACACACACACACACAACACAAATAATCTTATTCTTATAGTACATTCATTTCAAAAACAACCAAATATTTTAAGAACATTTTATCTCTTCAAGAATCATCACAACACCAAAAAAAGAGATAATATTTATCCCTCCCTTAGAAATTAAAATAAATGCAATTATAGACCCAGAAAAAAGATCACAGAACAAGTCAGTAACATATATTTTTGAAAGGATTAAAAATAGACATATGTAACATTAAATTCCAAAGCATAAGGTCAGGTACAGTGGTTCATGCCTATAATCCCAGCATTTTGGGAAGTCGAGGCAGGCAGATTGCTTGAGCTCAGAAGCTGAAAACCAGCCTGAGCAACATGGCAAAACCCTATCTCTATTTAAAAAAAAAAAAAAAAAAAAAAACATTAGCCAGCATGATGGTGCGTGCCTGTGACTCCAGCTATTCAAGAGGCTGAGGTGGGAGGATTGCTTGAGGCCAGGTTAAGGCTGGCAGCAGAGATCACACCACTGTAGTCCAGCCTGGGCAACAGAGTGACACCCTGTCTCTAAATAAATAAATAAATAAATTCTAATGTATAAGGCAAGAAAACATCTTACTGTTTTTGGCAACGTTGGATCAACTGCTGTTTCACTATAGCCAATTGCTTCATAGAGTAAAGATTTTTCTTCAGGTGTCAACATTTCTTCAAGAACTACAAATTATAAAGAAGTGCGTTATGTTCTTAAATAAAAACAATAAAATTAACACAATTTATCTGCCTTTAATAAACAGCATGTGAAATTTACTTTCTTGAATGCTCTTAAGAAATTATAAACACTGAATGTCTGAATGGGGCTGGCCATTGTACAAGTAATTATCCAAAATATAAACTGCTAAATATGTAAGTTCAGCAACATTAATTTATGATATTTCTATTAAGCAAGAGCTCAAAAATGGCTAACTATATTAGACAATTAATAGCACTGTGCTAATCAACACATTTAGTATAAAAAGTAGGTAGTATTAATATTGTAATTTCCTCCCATGTTATAGATGATAAAACTGAGGTTTAGTGCACTTAAATAACGTGCCAGAGACACACTGCTAATAAGTGATAGATCTAAAACATATACCTAAGTCTCTAAACCTCCAAAGCTATACTCTCAAGCTGTTGGTTAAAAATCAAAAATCTTTCCAAGAAACAACTTCAATAAAAATTTACAATGGAGACCACTTTGGAATTTTTATTTATTTATTACTGTGCTATATGCATTCACTAAATCTCTGGGCATAAAGCTCTTTTGTAAGCACTGGTAAGATTTTTTAAATTATTTTTTATTTTTAAACTAATAGACACTTTCAATGTTTTAATAGTTTTATTTGTAATAACTTTATATATAATTACATAAATATACTTCAATGTCTATTTACTTTAGTTAGGCAAAAATGGCAAAACTTTATTTTGACACCCAGTGATTATGCTGTAAAATGAAATGGACATACTTCCAGGTTTAACATCTGGTTGCTGTTCATTAGTATTTTGTTCTGACCAAGACCATAGCCAGCTAAACCACCCTTTATTATCCTCTGGATCTTTTACTCCTTCTTTGTAAATTTTGTATCCAGCTTTCTTTACCTAAAATGAACAAATTTTCAAATAAATGACATATTATCCTTTAGCAACTGAAACAAATATAAGCAAGACATTCTGACAACTTACCTTCTTGAGCAAAATGAATGTAAACAATATACACATTAACAACAGAACACAGTAACTGCAACATTAGTCAAACGTAAGAATTTAGGAGTACCACAGTTTTTCCACCATCCTATAAGAAATGATGATTGAAAAAAAAATAAATTGGCTTTTTACCTTCATAACTGAATATTTGAAAAGCCCAATTATTTAGAAAGACTTTTTCCCATAGAAATCTGTCTGATTTAAATGGATGTACCAAAAAATATTAAATAATTTTCTTATAATACTAAAAATCAAATTGAACCATTTTTTGGAAACAATATGTTACAGTACAAGATTAATAATATCACATCTGTCATATCTATATGGAATTCAAAATTATTTTTACTAATTGAAAAGCCAAGAATTACCTCAACTTCTGCCTGCTGTCTAGCTATAGTTATATTAAGGACATCCAAGGTTTTTTCCAACTCCTGAAAAATATAAACAAAAATGTGTTAACTTTACAAAAATAACTTTACATAAATAACTTAATAAGCACATAATCTATCAAACTGCTGCACTAAAGAAAAGATATAATAGGAAGCAAACAACAGAACACTCATCAATATAATACATATGTTAAATTCTTGGAAGTAATGCTTGAACACATATCAGCATGGAAATTAGTAAATTAGAGAGTAATATTTTGAAAACTGAAATCATACATATTATGCATAAAAGAGTTCCAAACTCTTCAAGTGATAAACACACATTAAAATATGTACATGCATTGTTTAAAATGATTTTATTTGGGTTTAAACTACAGATAAGGGTAAACATATTAGTGACATTTTCAACTAAAATTATAATTACAAGGCCAAGCACAGTGGCTCATGCCTGTATTCCCAACACTCTCGGAGGCTGAGGCAGGCGAATCACTTGAACCCAGGAGTTCCAGACCGGCCTGGGCAACATGGCAAAACCTCTACAAAACATATAAAAATTAGCTAAGCATGGTGGCACATGCTGTAGTCCCAGCTACGTAGGAGGCTGAGATGAGAGGACAGCTTAAGTCTGAGGGGTCATGGTGCCACTGCACTCCAACCTGGGTGACAAAGTGAGACCCTGTCTCAAAAAAAACTACACATAGATATATAATCATAAATCCTTCATATTACATGTACAGCCTGTATGTTACCATTAAGATACACGCATACCTCAGAGATATTGCAGATTCAGTTCCAGACCACCACAGTAAGGCAAGAGTCAGACAAATGTTTCGGTTTTCCAGTGCATATAAAAGTTATGTTCATACTACATTGTAATCTATTAAGGGTACAATGGCATTGTCTTAAGAAAAACTAAATACCTTAATTTTAAAATACTTTAAAAATTTATTGCTAAATTTTTTTTTTTTTTTTTTGAGACGGAGTCTCGCTCTGTCGCCCAGGCTGGAGTACAGTGGCCAGATCTCAGCTCACTGCAAGCTCCGCCTCCCGGGTTTACGCCATTCTCCTGCCTCAGCCTCCCAAGTAGCTGGGACTACAGGCGCCCGCCACCTCGCCCGGCTAGTTTTTTTGTATTTTTTTAGTAGAGACGGGGTTTCACCGTGTTAGCCAGGATGGTCTTGATCTCCTGACCTCGTGATCCGCCCGTCTTGGCCTCCCAAAGTGCTGGGATTACAGGCTTGAATTGCTAAATTTTTTATTGCTAAAAAATGCTAACAATCATCTGAGCCATCAATAAGTTGTAATCTTTGGCTGGTAGAGGATCTTGCCTCAATGTTGATAGCTGCTGACTCATCAGGGTGGTGACTGCTGAAGGTTGGGGTGGCTATTGCAATTTCTTAACCGAAGTTTGCCCCATCAATTGACTCTTCACAAATGATTTCTCCGTAGCGTACAATGCTGTTTGATAGCATTTTACTGACAGAATTTCCTTCAAAATTGAAGTCAATCCTCTCAAACCGCACTGCTGATCAACTAATTTTCTGTAAATTTCTAATTGTCATTTCAACAATGTTCTCATCTTCACCAGGAGTATATTTCATCTCAAGAAACCACTTTATTTGTTCTTCTATAAGAAGCAACTCCTCATTGGTTAAAGTTTTATCATGAGTTTGTAGCCAATTTAGTCATATCTTCAGGCTCCACTTCTAGTTCTCTTGGTATTTCCACCACATCTGCGTGACTTTCTCCACTGAAATCTTGAGCCTCTCAAGGTCTTCCATGAGGTTTGGAATCAACTTCCAAACACCTGTCAATGTTCATATTTTGACCTCCATCCATGATTCACAAATATTCTTAATGGCATATAGAATGGCAAATCCTTTCCAGAAGGTTTTCAATTTACTTTGCCCAGATCCATCAGAGGAATAACTACCTATTTCATAAGGCAGCTATCACCTTACAAAATGAACTTCTTAAATAATAAGACTTGAAAATTAAAATTACTCTTCAATCCATTGGTGGCAGAACAGATGTAGTGTTAGCAGGCATGAAAACAACATTCATCTTCTTGTATTTCTCTATCAGAGGTTTGGTGACTAGGTGCATTGTCTATTAGCAATAACACTTTGAAAAAAATATTTTTTACTGAGCAGTAGGCCTAAGCTTAGGTTTAAAATGTTGTAAACAGATATGGTGTCATCCAGGCTTTGCTGTTCCTTGTATAGAGCATAGGCAGAACAGAGTTAGCATATTCTTAAGGGCCCTAGGATTTTCAGAATGGCAAAGAAGCACTGGCTTCAACCTGAAGTCACTAGCTACATCAGCACCTAGCAAGGGAGTCAGCCTGTCCTTTGAAGCTTCAAGGCCAGGCATTAACTTATTCACTCATGGTATGAGAGTTCAGATGGCATCCTCTCCCAGTAAAAGGCTGTTTCATCTATACTGAAAATCTGTTTAATACAGCCACCTTCATCAACGATCTTAGCTGGATCTTCAGGATCACTTGCTGCAGCTTCTCCATCAGCACTTTCTTCTTCACTTTACACTTTTATGTTATAGAGACAGCTTCTTCCCTTAAACTTCAGGAACCAATCTCTGCTATCTTCAAACTTTTCTTCTGCAGCTTCCTCACCTCTCTGTCTTTATGGTATTGAAGAGAATATGTTTAGGGCCTTGCACTGGATAAGGCTTAGAGGAATGCTGTTAGCTGATTTCATCTAGACCACTAAAATATTCTCCACGTCAGTAAACAGGCTGTTTCACTTTCTTATCATTCATGTGTTCCCTGGAACAGCACTTTCAATTTTCTTCAGGACTCAGCTAACCACTGGGCACAAGCAGCCTAGCTTTTGGCCTGTCTCTGCTTTCAACATGCCTTCCTCACTAAGCTTAATAATTTCCAGCTTTCAATTTAAAGTGAGAGATGTATGATTCTTCCTTATATTTGAACACTTAGAGTCCTTTGTAGGGTTATTAATTGGCCTAATTTCACTATTTTATCTCAGGGAATAAGGAGGCCCAAGGAGAGGGAGTCAGGAAAACAGCCAGTCAGTAGAACAGTCAGAACACGCACAACATTTATTAAGTTTGCTGTGTTAGAATAAAAACTTCAGCAGAATTAAATTTAAGAGTTTAATTGAACAATGAACAATTCACAAAGTGGGCAGCCTCCAGAGCCAGAAGAGGCTCAGAGACTCTGGTGTAGCCACGCGACGGAAGAAGATTTACGGACAGAAAAAGGAAAGTGACATAGAGAAAATGGAAGCGACGTACAGAAACAGCTGGTTTGGTTATAGCTTAGTGTTCACCTTATTTGAACACGGTTTGAACAACTGGCCACATGTGATTGGCCAAAACTTGGTGATTGGCACAAGAGTAGACTAGAGTCTGTTTACACTTCCATTTAAGCTACGTACAGAGAAACCTTTTGGCTGAACTTAAAATATGTAGGGATGCAGCTTTAGTCTAAACTTAACTTAACGGCTGTCTTATATGAATGCAGTTTGTGGCACCTGAAAACAGTTACAACAGTAACAGCAAAGATCACTGATCACAGATCATCGTAACAGATATAATAATGATGAAAGAGTTTGAAATATTTTGGGAATTACCAAAATGTGACACACAGACATGAATAAATGCTATTGGAAAAATGGCGCTGACAGATTTGCTAGACATGGGGTTGCCACAAACCTTCAATTTGTAAAAAACACAATTTGTACAAAAGCAAAGCACAATAAAGCAAAGTATGCCTATATTTCAAGTAGACCCCGACACACTTAAAACTTGTTTTTAATACTTAACACTTTTCATAGTTGTCATAGCTGTTGAAATAAACTGAGATTAGCTAAATCTTTCATCATAGCTATCTTTACATACCCATAATTACTTTTGAGAATTTCATGCTCAAACTATTTTTCCCCCAAGAGAAGTAACTACAACCTATTATTATTTCAGAATAATTTATTCAGGGTTCTCCTATCCAGACTTGGAGGATTCAGGTTACGATTCAAGACTAAGAAAACCTGAACCCATCCCCCAAAAGACTCTAAGCCTAGGCATTCCTAATAGCCCTAGGTCTTCAGAAAGTCTCCCGCATTGAAAATAAAAGTAAAACTCAATCTAATCTATGATTTAGAAATTCATTCTGGATTCAGAATGTTTATATTAACTTCAAGAGACTAACTTCCCTTAATCTCTGTAAGCTATAGTTCACCAATTTGTAAAAGAGTCCCTCTTGAAACATGTCATAATGCTAAGACAAGATTAATACAAAAATAATATCTCAAGATAGATAATTAAATGTAAAATTACTGGTAGAGACTAGAAATACCACAAAAATTAAGAGAAAAAGGGCTCTGTATAAGCAGAAAATTCAGAGATGTTCATGCAAGCACTAAGACTTAAGTAGAACTTCAGGGATGAGCAGAATTGAGTGGGTAGAGAGACAAAGGCAGGTAGCATTTATGAGCACAGATGTGGCTATAAGAATGAGCATTAAATAAACAGAGGACAGGAAACATTAAACTAGTGCATAGTCAGATGGTAACACAGGGGAAAAATGCAGTGGTGACACATAAAAGGCTTTGAAATCAACACAGAGAAGTTGGAATCAATGTAGCAAACACTATTTAGACTTTTGAGGTTAAAAATGACATAATCAATAGAGGTTTCAAGTTACTATTTGCATGAACCCAAATTCCTTCAGTTTGAGAATAATCTCAAATTTCAAAAGCTCACAGGAGAATTTCAACAAATCTTGTATTATCCAGCTGAAGTTCAGAACAGAAGTACAAAAAAGTCTAAGTAAAAGAGAAGAAAAGGTCAATAAAAATTGGAGTGAAAGGTAGGGAGTATTAGTCACTGAAGACCAATAAGGAGTTATGTAGTATAAAACATTCAATAATTTATTTTTAAATGCTAACCTCCAAAGACACGAGAAGTTCACCAGGTGGCTTCTTACTTGTTAACTTTTTTTTATACAGTTCTTTATATTGCTTCATTTTTCCCCTATGTTTTCTAATATGCTTCCACGACCACATCCGTAACCTGGGGCAAACATTTACTTCAAGAACACCATGTATAGCATAAGCCCACCTAGTTAAAAAAACAAAAACATTTAACACCCTCAAGTCAACAGTATGAAACGTAATTGACATTGCTTCCACTCTAACAACATACATAACTATACTACAAAGATTAGGAAAATGATATATTATCTGAGTACTTCCTTTTTACCCAACCCTGTTTGCATCAATAATCCATTTAATATTAATCTTTCCTCTTTCTTAAGTGAAAATAAGCAAAATCATTCCATTTTGTTAAATATGGTTCTACACAAGAACTATTAAGGCATTAACTGGCAAATAACATTTAGTCATCTGAATAATAACTGAAATAGTCAACTGAAAGAGTAATTGTAACTTCTAGAAACTAGGGAATAGCTTAAAAACTGGAATAACAAGACTTTTGAGTTTTAAAATGGGATTATCTTGCATAGACTCCGTAACATTTTTAGGTTTTAAAATACAGGTTTAATAATATTGGTTCAGTGTATCTGATAGGGAAGTTGAGGTCGGGGTTGGGGAGAGAAAATGCAAGAAAACAAACCAGGGTTTGTTTTTGTAATAGTTCTAAATATACTGACCCATCTATAGTAAATGAAAACTATGGTATTTGAGTATCTCAAGTTGTAAACTGTGTTAGGAAGAATCCCTTAAATCAGTTTCATTAACTCAATAAGCTAAAGCGGCTACATACATTTCTAGCTATAAATCAATTATGGTTTGTATCAGACCTTAAAAATAGTATATTTTAAAGATTACTCTTGAAGTCGAGAAATTTATCTGTATGTCGTATTTTTAAAATCTAAAAAAAAAAAAAACTCAAGGCATTTTACCATTCTCTGGCATGGTGGTGAAGAGGCACGTCAGGTCTGAACTTCCTATATGGCATATTTTGTGTCATCATATCAACTGATTCAAGAAGCTCCATAATACTGAAATACTAAAGAATGGAAAATCAAAGCTCTTAAATGTATCACATTTTTTTGTTCAATTGCTGAAGATAAAAGTTACATTACTGACTTTTTAGGGAAATGTTACCATATAACATCATGAATTTTAGTGAAACATTTAAAATCTTAGTTTTGCTTTCATCAAACAATAATTCACAGCTGAAAATTGTATTAAAGAAAATCACCTGTGGTTTATTAAATTCAATTGCTATGTTATGTAACTCAACATCCAAGTTTATTTTGGGGGCAGAAAAGTCAAAATCAGATCGGCGATTCATCACAAGTTTGGCATTAGCAGATATGGGACGAAACACTGAAAAACAATACAAATGGAAAAAAATAAATAAAACTGAGTTATATTTCCAAAGTCTCAAGGCAGTAAAGTGATGAAGTTGAAAACACGGATTTCCATTTATTTTATACCCTTTCTACAATTCCCAGATGTTCACACTGCCATGGTTCAGTCAGATGAACCGTTCCTTAATTAGTGGAGAAGATTCTTTATCTTTTTCCTACTTATAATTCACTGTCTTCCATAAATACAATAAAGGCAAATTGAACTCCCCTTCAAAACACCAATATGATACTTAAAAGCAGAAACATTTTAAGAAAAAAAAATTCAATAAAATAGTTTTAATACAAGTACACAGTTTTATAGAATGAATGAACATTAGAAATGCTAAGAGGATTAACACTGGTTTCCATTATATAATTTCTGAATTTCTGATCAGCTTCTCTAGATCCATCTGTGTTCTTCCTTTTAATTGGTAAAAGGAGAGAAATGAAAGGGAAAGTTTGCCCAGGATTACCTGCTTGGCTCAACCCATAATCTAAGATAAATTCCTCTCAATTCTTTGTGTTTGGTGCCAAAAAGAATAAGAACCACTCAGAAGAAAACCAGTAATAGCAGAATCTAGACAAAGACCCATCATTAAATTATAAGCTAATTTATATATAAAGATGATATATTCCTTTTATTTTAATCATCGATACAGACTAACATTTAATTTCTTAAACATTAAACATTCAAGAATATGTTTGAATATAAACAAATGCTTAAAGATACTGTTCTTTCTTCTGTATTCCTTCTTACACTGGAAAAAAAAACAAAAAAACAAAAGCAATAAATAAATCTAGTGGCTGGTGATGGTGATAGATGCTACCCTGGACCTACAATTCATTGATCCTCCAACCTTTTTCTCTGCCCTACACCTCTGCTTCACATCCTCAGTCCATCCCCAGCCTACTGAAGTTCCATCATCAGTTATTTTAATCATTCCTTTGCATAGATTCCTTAACCTCTCACTTCGTCAGTGTGGAGTAACCTGCTTAACTCCACAGTGCCCCTAAGGAGCTGAACACGGTCTGGGGTAAAAACATACTGCTGGGTCTCACTTTAATGTCATAAATCTCAAGTGCATCCTTAATGCTGCTGAGCAATCACACAGCAGACCTTGAGTTCAAGAATCATCCAAATCCATGCTACAGCCTATTTTTGTAGAGCCAGTGAGCCAAAAATGCTTCACACACTTCTACAGTTGTTTAAAAGAAACAAAGAGGAATGTGTCAGGAACTGTATATGGACGGCAAAATGTAAAATATTTAACTTACTACATGTCCCTTTCCCCCGCCCCCCAAAAAAAGGCAATGTTCTCAAAGTATGGTTTGAACCCTATTCTACCTGAGTGGGTCTCAAACTTCAGTATTCATTAGAATCACCTGGAGAGATTATTAAAACATCAAACTGTACAATGGGAGAAAATAGCTGCAAACTATCCATCAATTATACAGGGGACTAATATCCAGAGTTTACAAGAAACTCAAACAGCAACAACAAAAAACTCAACTCCATTAAAAAGTGGGCAAGGGGCTGGGCGCGGTGGCTCATGCATGTAATCCCAGCACTTTGGGAGGCCAAGGTAGGCAGATCATGAGGTCAGGAGATCGAGACCATCCTGGCTAACATGGTGAAATCCCATCTCTATTAAAAGTACAAAAAAGTAGCTGGGCTTGGTGGTGGGTGCCTGTAGTCCCAGCTACTCGGGAGGCTGAGGCAGGAGAATGGCATGAACCCGGGAGGCGGAGCTTGCAGTGAACCAAGATTGCACCACTGCACTCCAGCCTGGGAGACAGAGCGAGACTCCATCTCAAAAACAAACAAACAAAAAAAGTCGGCAAAGAACATAAATAGACATTTTTCAAAAGAAGATATACAAATGGCCAACATGCATATGAAAAATTGCTCAACATCACTCATCATCCAAGAAATGAAAATTAAAACCACAATGTCTTTTTTATTAAAAAGACAAAAAAATGACAGATTTTGGTGAGGATGTGGAGAAAAGGGATTACTGTTGGTGGGAATGTAAATCAGTACAATCTCTGTGGAAAACAGTATGGATATTTCTCAAAGAACTAAAAACAGAACTACTATTCTATCCAGCAATTCCACTACTGGGTATCTATCCGAAAGAAAAGAAATCATTATCTCCAAAAAAAAAAAAAAAGCGCTTATATGTTTACCACAGCACTATTCACAATAGCAAAGATATGGTAGCAACCAAAGTGTCCATCAACAGGTAACCAGACAAAGAAAATGTGGTACATAAACATCACAGAATACTTTTCAGCCAAAAAAAGAAGAAAATCACATTTTTTGCAGCAACATGGATGGAACTAGAGGTCATTATCTTAAGTGAAACAATGCAGAAACAGAACAACAAATACTGCATGTTCTCACTTGTAAGTGGGAGCTAAATAATGTGTATATACGGACATAGAGCATGGAATGACAGTCACTGGAGACTCAGAAAGGTAGAGAAATGGGAGAGGGGTGGATGATAAGAAATTACTTAATGGGTACAATGTACATTATTCAGGTGATGGATACACTGAAAGCCTAGACTTCACTACTATGCAACAGATCCATGTAAAGATTGTACTCCACAATTTTATATAAATAAAAAATTAAATACAAAAACATTAAATGCTGAGCTTCACCTCCAGAGGTTCTGATTCAGGAGGTCTGGGAAAGGCTCTAGAAATCTGCATGTCTAAATGATGCTGCTAGTTTGAACCACACTTTGAGAATATTGCCCTAGTCAATTCACTCTCTCACTCCCCTAGCATTCCTATTTCATCCTCTCTTTTCCCTCCAAAAACCTCCAACACCCCATGTAATGGTTAATATTGACTGTCAACTCAATTGTATTGAAAGATGCAAGTATCGTTCCTGGGTGTGTCTGTGATGGTGTTGTCAAAGGAGATTCACATTTGAGTCAGTGGACTGGGAAGGGCAGACTCACCCTCAAACTGGGTGGGTGCAATCTAATCAGCTGGCCAGCGTGGCCAGAATAAAAGCAGGCAGAAGAATATGGAAAGACTAGACTGGCTTAGCCTCTGAACCTACATCTTTCTCCTGTGCTGGATGCTTCCCGCCCTCAAACATACAAATTCTTCTTCTCAAACTCCAAATTCTTCAGCTTTGGGACTCGGACTGGCTTCCTTGCTCCTCAGCTTGCAGATGGCCTATTAAGGGATCTCACCTTGTGATCATGTGAGTCAATACTAATAATAAACTCATCTTTATATATACATCTGTCCTATTAGTTCTGTCCCTCGAGAGAACCCTAACATACCTCAGATACTTATTTTTTAATTGAAGAGCTCAGAGGAGAATTTCCATCAACTCTTATCACCATATCTAATCATCTACTCAGTATGAGGACTTCTCTCACAACTAAACTCTATCATATAAATAAACTAACTACGCTCCTATCTGCAGCAAATCTCTCCACTTGCGTACTAGACACCATTCTCTTTCACCTATATCAAACCAGAAACTGTCCCCCGTTTCTCCTGCATCATCAATTTGTCATGTTCTACTGGATCATTCCCATCTCAGCCTATAAACAAGCTGTCATCTTCCCGATTAAATATAAAAATAAACAAAAAGAAAACCTTCATTCCCCCTTCCCTCTCCAACAGGTATGCCAGTTATCAATTTATTACTTCTGAGCTCCAAACATCTCCTTCATAGCCTGCTCTGAAAAATGATTTGGGGATCTCTAAATATGTTTCTTTTGAAGGCAGAGAATGTAGAGAAAAAAAATTTTTTTTTTCTTTTTCCAGCTGGCATAATGTTAAGCTTTATCAGCAGAGGACACTGGAGAGACACTGAAGGAGGAAAGAGTTATGCTGCCTGTTCCAGTATGTTCACTCAATAGGCTCCTGCACGAACATGGCTTCTCTCACACTCAGCTCCTACAGAACCGGCAGCTTCTGCAGTGTCTGGTTCCTCCAGCATGGAGTTCTTCAGCACTGGCCTTTTGTAGTACATGGCAGCTAGAAGCAGCCAGATGCCAGCAACTTCCCCCAGCACCTTGCTAAGGCAGTTTTGTACTGGAGTGCATTCAGAGAGATACCCCTCCATGAGGCTCCCTAGAGGTAGATTTCCAGAAAGTTCCAGAGAGCGAAGTACCAACAGGTTTTGCTGGCACAGCACCACAGAGAATTTCCTGCCATTCAATAAGCCACACTATGTCCTCCAACAAGGTCTACAACTCAGTCCTGAGGTAGGGGGACATTCTCTTTTGGGCACCCCATCCTAGCCCTAGGGTAGGGGATGTTTCTTCTGTCTATATTCTTTAGCATTTTTATGAGACAGTCCCTTGTTACTCCAGTCTCCTCTTATACTTAGTAATTCTTTATATTACATTTGTTCTCTTCAAATTACTCAGTACTTTCTCTCCCCTCATTGAACTCTGATACAGCAGGAAATGACTTCAGGGCAAAGAAGAAATCAGTCGACTTTACCATAATGGATTTGAAAATCATAAACACAGATAACTCATCTGTTCTGAATATGTCCTATAAGAAGAGAATCAAGAACATGAAACCAAATTCAAACCAATAAAAATAATTATTTTAAGAGTGGGCACAAAAAAAGTCACTTGAGTAATCATGAAGGTATATAATACACACAGAAAAGTATCACTGAGCCAAGAAAGGAAATACTTTCAGGAAGGATATTCTATAGTTAATGACATCAGACATGCAGATTCAAGAATTAAGTTATCCATCACCAACTTTTATTAAGTGCCCTCATGGTAGAAGAAACAGCACTTTTTTTGTTGTTTTTGTAGAGACGGAGTCTCGCTCTGTCACCCAGGCTGGAGCTCAGGGGCACGATCTCGGCTCACTGCAACCTCTACCTCCCGGGTTCCCACGTGGCTCACACCTGTAATCCTAGCATTTTGGGAGGCCGAGGCAGGCAGATTGCCTGAACTCAGGAGTTTGAGACCAGCCTGGGCAACATGGTGAAACCCCATCTCTACTAATACAAAAGAAATTAGTTAGGCGTGGCGGTGTTTGCCTGTAGTCCCAGCTACTTGGGAAGCTGAGAAACAGCACTGATTTTTTCTTTCTGTTTTAGTAATTCATTTCTGATTGGAAAAGTAATGCATGCTCATTTTAGAAAATTTGGAAAATACAGAAAAGTATAAATCAAAAAAATTTTAAATGTAGCATGATCTTACTATTTTTAGAAAGGCTGTACTAGCTAGCCTTATTAAATTACATTTGCAATTTTGAAATGTCTTTATAAATATTACCCTAATGCTTATTGAATAATCCTTAGAGGTTTATCATAATTTGTTAACGTCTTTTGTTGGACATTTTTCCCTACAGTTTTGAAATATAATCAAAAGCTTCATAACAATAAAATATGTTAATAAAAAATATAATATTATTTGGTTTTGTATATACATTATAAATACATTTAACTATATAGAAGGAAATTTAATATGAACTAGCACAGTGATAGCAACAATGTTAATTTAAAATTTATACCAATTACTTTAACTACTTTTTTTATCTTATAAAATGTACTTACCAAAATCATAACCTTCTGGAACAATATTTTCATTGACAATGCCATTTCTCAAGTCGTCCTATTAAGAGACAAATTGCTTTTATTTATATTCATGCCAATATGTCTTTTTTTGAGATGGAATCTCCCTCTGTTGCCTAGGCTGGAGTGCAGTGGCACAATCTCAGCTCACTACAACCCCTGTCTCATGGGCTCATGTGATTCTCCTTCCTCAGCCTCCTAAGTGGCTGGGATTACAGGCATGCAGCACTGTGTCTGGCTAATTTTTGTATTTTTTGTATTTTAACACTTTGGCTATGCTGGTCTTGAACTCCTAACCTCAAATGATTCACCCGCCTCGGCCTCCCAAAGTGCTGGGATTACAGGCGTGCGCTACCACGCCTAGCCATATTCATGCTAATATGTCTTTATCCTAAAAAATCCTATTATCTGCAAAAGAAAAATGTTTATAAAAACAATTCTAAAAAACAATTCAAACTTAGGAGGACTTAGCTATGGCAAACTATTAAGGTAGTAGTTAAACAATATCTCACCAAACTACTCTTATAAAAGGATATTCTAAGAACTACTTAGATTTGCAGGTATCACTGGGCGCAGTGGCTCACACCTGTAATCTCAACACTTTGGAAGGCTGAGCTGGGAGGATTGCTTGAGGCCAGGAGTTTGAGACAAACTTGGGCAACAAAAAGTGAGACCTTGTCTCTACCAAAAAATTAAAATATTAGCTGGGCATTGTGGCATGTGCCTATAGTTCTCGCTACTCAAGAGGCTGAGGCAGGAAGGAGGATCGCTAGAGCCCAAGAGTTAGAAGCTGCAGTGAGCTATAATCGTGCCACTGCACTTCAGCCTGGGCAACAGAGCAGACCCTGTCTCCAAAAAAAAAAAAAAAAAGAGATGGGGGTATGTATTCATGCTTGTGCATAGTTACATACATCTTCACCTGTATCTGTAAATTCTGCTAATAGATTGTGCCTAGAAAAAATACTGACTACAGTATGTTAGATAAATGACAATGAATTAAACCTCATTCAAAATATGATACCAACAAATATATACATGCATATCAAAAAAATTTACTTACCAAGGAGTCATCATAATCATTAAGATAAAACATCTGAGACTTCACATTCCAATAGGCAAAAAGGTTATCCAATCGGATTAACTGAAAATAAAATTTATTAGATGTCTCATTTTCTTAGAATTTTTAACATATACTATTTTTAGAAGTCTCAAATAAGTAAGTGAGCCATATCACAGAGTTAAACAAATAAGCACAATTTACATACATCCTTATCTATATATTATCATTTGGCTTTCCAAAATTCTCTTAAGTCCATGAGTTGACAAATACAGTATTTATTTACCTTACGAACTAGTTTCTCAGTTTCATCATGTAAACATGGAACCCAGTATTGATCAGTTGTCTGAAAAGGAAAAAAAAAGAATGGCAGTAAAAAGGTCATTCCATTTGAAATAGCAGAGTGATAAATCACTATCTATCATACCCTAGACCAATGTCCCATGAAAATGCCTTTAAAGACGTATCACTCCATCAAAAAATACTAACTGACCACAGTAAAGTATCTGCTTTCAAGGAAGGAGCTCATTGCAGGTCAGAAAAGCAAACAAAGAAACAGGCAATTTCCAACAGGTAAGTGCCACAGTAGAAGTTAAACACACAGTTCATTGAGAGGACATGGCAGGAGCATCCAATTCAGGGATGTGATGGATAAAGAGATGTTATATATAACCTAATATAGAACATGTAACTAAAAATTATTGATTCTAAGGTCGACAAGGAATATGATTCACATCAGGCAGAGCCCAAAGGTACACAAATATAGGACACATTCCAGCAACTGAAGTAGCTCAGTATGCGAGAGAATATAATGCAAAACAGAGAAAAAAGGTAAAACCAGGTATATTGCCTGAGGTCGGTTTAAAAAGAGTTTATAAGTTGTTTAAGGACAAAACTAAGAGCAATGAAAAACCACTGAGAGGAACAAAGTGATCAGATCTGTATTTTAGAAAGATGGTTTTCATTTCTATGTGGAGAACTGAATGGATAATTAGAATAGTAGTTCTCAAAGTTTAGCATGCATTAGGATCCCCATCCTTTTTGGTACCAAGAGCAGTGGTCCTCAACCTTTTTGGCACCAAGGACCAGTTTCATGGAAGATAACTTTTCCATCAGGGGCACAACCTAGATCCCTGGCATGCGCAGTTCACAATAAGATTTGCAAGGATCCTGTGAGAATCGAATGCCACCACTGATCTGACAGAGCTCAGGCAGTAATGCTCACTCCCAGCCCTTACCTCTGGTTCTGCGGCCCAGGAACCCTGACCTAGAGGGCTTTGTAAAACACAGATTGCTGCATCCAAATCCTAGAGTTTCTAACTGAATAGGTCTAGGCTGGCAGACAAGTTTCTAAAGGTGACGATAAGTAACCACTGTTATCATGGTTACCAATGACCTTCCCACTGCCCAATCCAATGGCTAATTCTCCATTCTTATTTTTCAACTTAATGATAGTATTTGAATAACTTTTTGGAGGCCATTTTTTCTTTTTTCCTTGCAGTGGAGCCACATTTTAAAAAGAAATTGTGGAGTCTCTCTGAGCCTGCTCTGGCTTGGGAGGCTGCTCAATTTTAAAATAATAATAAAAAAGAAATCATACACAAAACCCAATAGATGTAACAAATAAAATAATGTAATGAAATATGATACAGCAGTTAAACTGAATTTTGTTACGTGTGGCAACACAGATAAACGTCAAAAACACTGGAAAGTGCAAAAAAGAACTTATAGAAGAGTCATATAAAACGTGTGTAAACTTTTAAAATCCTACATTTTTAATAGATATATTATATAAAAGTTTTAAAACTTAGGATATTTATCTCTGGGGAATGAGGGGTGGGTGGAAGTAGAGAACAAAAGGGATTTAAACTTTATCCAAAACAGCTTATTCCTATAAAAATATTTAAGACTTTAAGCAAATAGGTTATGTTAACAGGCTCTTAATTTAACAGCCATCCATTCTGGAGGCAAGCAAGCTTCAAAATTCTCTATGTGCTCTTATATTTTTAAAATTCCTTGATTTCAAAAATTAAACAGGAAAACACTATGCTACAATATTAATAATGATATTGAGAAAAACTGATAATTTATGTTTTTCAAGGCTTATAGAAGTTTCAGATATGAATATTTATTACTTGTATTTGGTACTTACTCATTACGAACTTGGAAATGGATTTTTTAAAGTAAGCAAAATTACATCATAATTACCAATAATAATAGGACCTCATATTTCTGAATTTGATTTTCAACCATTTTTTGAAATATGAATCTACATACCCTCCATTCCAATCCAATCAAGGTCCTTTCTGCACCCATTCTACATAGACACCTATTTCTGATGCTGGCATATACAAAGAGCAGTAGTTTAATTAACTATGTTGCACATTTAAATATGGCTAGGATTCTTGTATAAACAAAATACCTGCATGCTGAGATTTTGAAGGGAAATACCAAATGACAGCGGTTTGTCCCGATTTGTGATCTAAAGAGGAAAGAAAGTAAAATTTACTCAGATTTTTAGTAGTTGGACAAAATTCACTTTATAGAAAAAATTGTCCATGTGCAGTGCCTCCTGCCTGTAATCCCAGCACTCTGGAAGGCCAAGGCAGGAGGATTGCTTGAGCCCTGGAGACCAGCCTGGATAACATAGTGAGACCCTGCCTCTACAAAAAAATGTAAGAAAATTAGCCAGGCCTGGTGGGGTGCAACTGTAGTGCCAGCTACTGCAGGGTGGGTGGGTGGCGGTAAGGTGGGAGGATCACTTGAGCAAGGAAGGTCAAGCTTGCAGTGAGTCATGGTCGGGCAACTGCACTCCAGCCTGGCAACAGAGTGAGGCCGGAAAAGGAAAAGGAAAAGGAAAGGAAAGGAAGAAAAAAAAGAAAAAAGAGAAAGAGAGAGGGAAGGAAGAAAAGAAAAGACAAGACAAGAAAAGAGAAAGAGAGAGAGAGGGAAGGAGAGAGGGAAGGAGAGAGGGAGGGAGGGAGTGAGGGAGGGGTAACTTTTTGGGAAGTAACTTATTTCAAACATCCAAAAACATTTTATTATTTCCAGAAAAACTATTATTCCTATATTTTTCCTAAAACAAATAAAATATTAATTATTAACATATTTGTGTTACACGGGAATATTAAACTGCATGTTTTCCAGTTTACAAAAAAATTATTAAAAAAGACTAACAAAATAGGATTATAAAGCAAATAATTATGTGGTTAAGAGAAAACAAATGACTTACTCAGTATCAAGGAATTATTTAAGGCTAGCTCCACTAATTGCTAGACCAGTACTCTATCCAGGAGGTAAACACAGCATACTTTAAATTATTTTAAAAATACATAACTGCTAAATTCATAACTCCCAAGGCATTTCCTTCATGATCTAATGTCTGAACATTTTGGGAAAGTGTAAAATCAAGCACCCAATACTAAGGACTGCAAATTACAACCGTAACTATAGAAAAGAAGGATTACATCATCTTTAGCTCTGTATCCTGTTGGTATTTAATAGGTTGGCCATTAAAAAGCAGGTGTCAATAAACAGTAAAATAACTTACATATAAATATAAAAACAAATATCACACATTAAAATACTTACATCATCTTCATAACGAATATGGATACTGGAAATTTTCACTTGAAGATTTTTTATGATCTGTGTAACTAATTTTTCTGCAAAAGTGTCCTGTTTTTCCGGCAGATGTTGTTCTACAATTGCAAATATTCTTTTTTTTTAACTTGAATGAAAAATATACTCTATAAAAATCCACATATTGAAGTAACATACTTATGCTGCCTTGCTGAAACATACATATATATACATGTAAACAGAACACTAATAGCTTGCTTTCCGGAAGTCTTTCAAAAGCAATTAAACATTTTTCAAAAGCTAGTTTATTGTGCCATGAGACTAAAGCAGACCATGTAGAATTTACTGACATTAAATTTTATAATTTGCTAACCTATGCCTGAGTACAAAAACATATTTAAAAAATGAGATAAAAAATGAAGATTAGTAGGTAAGAATTATAATAGATTTAAATGAGAAAATCCACTAACAACAGCAAAACAGAAATCTCTCTCAAAATTAGTGATACCACCATTAAGCTGTCTGTGTACAGATGTGTAAAACAGCTGAATATCCTCCTCCCCCAGTAAATACAAAATAGGAAATAAGATCTTCTTCCTCTCTCCATTTGAACAAGGATGAAAGAAGTTCATCATCTATTTCATGTTCAGAAAACAGTATTAAGTATCTCAAGTTCCATTACTTTCCAGAGAAATAGAAAGAATCAAGAATTGGAGGAACAAGGTGGCTCACACCTGTAATACCAGCATGCTGGGAGGCCAAGGTGGGCAGATCATCTGAGGTTAGGAGTTTGAAACCAACCTGGCCAATATGGCGAAACCCCGTCTCTACTAAAAATATAAAAATTAGCCAGGCATGGTGGTCCATGCCAGCTACTTGGGAGGCTGAGGCAGGAGAATCATTTGAACCAGGGAGGTGGAGGCTGCAGTGAGCCAAGATCACACCACTGCATTCCAGCCTGGGAGACGAAGTGAGACTTTGTCTCAAAAAAAGAAAAGAAAGAATAAAGAAGAATAAAGAATTGAGGTTCCTAATTTTTTTGAAATATGCCTTTGATAACCATAGTTATTATCCTTTTTCTCCCTTTAAAAATGCCAATGAAAGCTATATTCTTTTTTATTTGTAGTTCTGTCCCTCTTTTCATATTTCTAGTACTATATAGAAATAATATATATAAATCTATCTTTTCCTCTAACTGCCTACTACTCTCTAATTCAGCTGGCCCAGGAGGCCTTAGATAAAGGGAAGTTGAAGATATTAATCATATGTACCTCAAATATACCAGAGTTAAATGAATATATACACATATAAATAGATTATAGAATTAAGTAGACAATAGAATACAAGCTCTTTAAAGACAGAGGATCATATTTTAATCTTTGACTCTCACCACTACCTAATAAAATCTTTTCTTTCATAAATTCATTTAGTCATTCAATTAAATGTTAAGTCTTTCTTTCTCTACCCACTACTTCCTCCTGACTTCCTTATGCAGCTCAGATTCCATGATGCATTATTTTACCAACACCTTAAATTCCTTTGCTCTTTTTTCTCATATTACTCTGTCAATAAAGCACCAATCCTGAACAAAACCAACTATCCATTTTACCTGAAAAGCATGCCAATGCCTATGTCTTGCAGGGTAACAAAACAAAACACAAGATGAGCTTAAAACAAACACCACCACCAAAAAACCAAGTCACAGAACCCTGGAAAGATACAGGAACTGGAAACCCACCAAACAAAAAATAGCAAACAGGGAACATAGTGGAGAGAGAGGAAGATAACACAAGAACTGATTTAAATCTGCATAATGAGCAGTTAAGTTAGGTCTCCTCCCTCTCCTAGCCCAATATCCAGGCAACATCCCTTTCCCACCCTAGTAAGAACACAAGGGTTTATTTTAGAGAAAATGGCCCTAATAGGATCCAAATTTTGTACATGGGAGAACAGGGAGAGCCCAATAACAAAACAGGGAGGTTAAGTAAAAGCCTACAAAATAAACAGTCATACTCAAAGCCACTTTTATTTATTCACATATAAATAAAACATTTATATATAGTCATGATACTATAAACAATGAATTCTGATTTAACCAAAAAGGTGATAAAACTATACAGAGAAGATGAAAAAATAGGGTCAATCTTCATAGTATATCATAAAAGGATGTGTGTGTGTATATATATATTACACGTGTTATATATTATATGTCATATATATGCCAATGAAACACAAGATGAGTTTAAAATATGTAACGTCATTAATTATATGTTATAAAATATATTATAGAAAATATGCATGTTATGTTATATATAACATGTTTTTTATATATAAATAATATCTAAATAAATCAAGAAACAGAGGTGTAAGCACCATATTTAGCAATATAGGTGCGGACCTGGGCCAGGAACAGTTGGTTTTTTTTTAATATGGATACTATAATACTGCTTAGCTTTTAAAGCTATGCATATATATTATCTTGATAAAATAAAAATAATTTTTAAAAAGAAAAGGCCTAGGAGACTTAGGAAAGAGGACTGGAGGTAAGGATAAATGACTACACATAATATAAAGTAACTGTTACAAAGAAAAAACAGAATTACAAGAGATGTTGTAAAGAATTACATGTTAACTCTATTAATGTTTGCCAACAAGTAAAACATTTATTATTGAAGCTTATTTTTTATTAAAAGAAAATCAATGCATTTCAGAGACAGTGAGGTCAGTAAACTTTTTTTTTAATTTTAAGATGTTTAACCATTAAATGAATGACAGAGGAGAAGAAGATAAACAGATGACTAGGTTAAGAAAATGACTTCATGTTTCAAGATAAACAACAGAATATTTACATGCCAAGGCAAAAAACCCACTAGGTGAAAGTATAAAAAGTAGCTGGCAATAAGGATCAGAGAACAGGTGAAAAGGAGTTAGATTTCTGCAGGACACTGCTTCCAATAATGAAAAAGAGGTTGCAGTAATGGAACATATGGTCTAAGTTTAATTGGAAAATATGTGAAGCCAGAGGGTAAATAAACAGATAGAGGCAAATAGAAATATATCAAGAAACTAAGTATCTCCAAAAGGGTGAAGAATTGATATAAGGAGAATACGAAAGCAAAGGCTAGAAAATTAATATGCTCGATAAAATTAATCGCTATCATTAAAAACTGAACGTACCTAGTATGTATGTGTGTGTGTGTGTATATATATATTTAAAATATGTAAACCTAATAATAATAATAAGCTAGACATATTATTTGCCTTAAGATAAATTTCCATAAGGTAAAATTTCTGTACACATAACAAAGCATACAAACTACATTAAAATTCCCCATGCAATGAGACTCTCTCATATTTGTTAAATAATCTCAGCATCTCCAGAGAAAAATAATATTCAATTATGATAAATATTTAGGTCTTTTCCACTTCTCTTATTAGCATTGTTATTTACTGTTTTCTTTACCTTGATCAACTACTTTTTGTTTTGCTTCTTCTATTCTTTTCAGTTCCTGTTGCTTTGCTTCCATGAGTTGTTTCTCTTCTTTTATAGGATCATATTTTATTCCTACAGGAAGATTAAAAAGGAAGAATCATAATTACCTTAAAAATACAGTTATTCCAAAAAATCCTTACAAATAATCATTAATTGGCCAGGCACAGCGGCTCATGCCTGTAATCCCAGCACTTTGGGAGGCTGAGGTAGGCGAATCATGAGGTCAGGAGTTCAAAACCAGCCTGGACAACATGGTGAAACCCCGTCTCTACTAAAGATACAAAAAATTAGCTGGGCATGGTGGCAGGCCCCTATAATCCCAGCTACTCAGGAGGCTGAGGCAGGAGAATTACTTGAACCCAGGAGGCAGAGTGTGAGCTGAGATGGTGCCACTGTACTCCAGCCCAGGTGACAGTGAGAGACTCTATCTTTAAAAATAATAATAAATAAAAAATAATCATTAATTCAAAATCTCCAAAAATGTAGAGTAAAAACCAATTTAATTTGAATTAACAAATATCAAATTTAAATATTAAAATCTCAACAAATTCCCAAAAGTATTTTGAATATAAAGATTTTTCTATCCATAAAAAAGAAAAACTTAAATTATAATTTTTTTAAATTTAACTTACTAGAAGAAGGCACTATGAGTAAATAAATTTCTTCCAATACAGCTTCAACAGGTTGAGTATAAAGGTTTTTCCATGGAATTATAAGTTTAAGATTACCTACATTTTTTTGAAAAGAAAAAAAAAAAAGGGACAAAAAATATTACTCATTCAACCTACATTTAGGGTTAGTCTATTTTCTGTCAGATATTAGAAGAGATCCGCTTAATCACTTTATTGAAAGCTATTTTACAACCAAAAACAACAAGTGTTCGTTGTAATGATGTGAAATTATTGTATTTATACCAGTATTGTTGGAAAACCTAGATTATATTCGAAATATTTATACAAGCTTCTATTTACAGTTCTCTGTACCATAAACAAACCAATATTCTTCCCTTAATCAACAATCGTTAATATCATAACTTTGAATTTCCCCAATCCTTACTCTAAACCTCCATATATATATATTTTTAATGCTTTAAGATGGTAGATTAGGCCAGGCGCGGTGGCTAACACCTGGAATCCTAGCACTTTGGGAGCCTAAGGCAGATGGATCACTTGAACCCAGGAGTTCTAAGACCAGCCTAGGCAACATGGCGAAACCCTGTCTCTATGAATAAAAACTAAAAAAATTGGCCAAGCATGACGGTGTGTGCCTGTAGTCCCAGCTACCTGGGAGGCTGAGGTGAGAGGATCTTGAGCCCAGGTCGGGGCTACAGTGAGGCGTGATCATGCCACCACACTCCAGCCTGGGTGATATAGTGAGACCTTTACCTCCCCCCAATAAAAGGTAGATTATATACTTTAAATAAGTGTGTGTATATATATTTTTCATTATGTGTATGTGTGTTACATACATATATATGTACGTATGTACAGGAATTTTTATATACACATATGGTAATAATCATACATATAAACATATATGTGAAAAACTACACATATAGTAACAATAAAACATTCTGGGTAATATCTGAAAATTATGCAAACTAATGAAAACAGCCTAAGACAATCAAATAGCAACGAATTTTTTTTTTAAGCATAAGGGTTACAAAAGCATAAGGAACTACAAAAATACTATGTATGGGGTTTCTTAAACTACTCACTCTAGTTTTGTATCTTGAGAATATTTTCGTAATAGAGAGTTTTAAAATATTTTAAAATTGTTTAAATGGTATGAGTGTCTAGATTTATAAACAGTTGCCATAATTGTGTAAGGAATAGATTATTAAATATACAATGTTGCTAAAACTGGTTAGTGATTGCGAAATTTTTTTAAATCCACTTAGATCCATCTCATGATACTTTATAAACTCCGTGTTTAGAAAACTTCAAACTGAGAAAAAGATTTGAGATTTCATCATACAATATCACTTCAGAGAAAAACGAACTATCTAATTTCTTTTTTATATTTTTTGTAGAGTCAGAGTCTCACTATTTTGCCCAGACTGGTCTCAAACTCCTGGCCTCAAGCAATCCTCTTGCCTCTGCCTCATAAAGTACTGGGATTATGGGTATCAGCTACCCTGCCCAGCCTCTAATAACTTTCTAAGTTTTTAAATCAGAGAACATGGTGATCGTTTAAAATTTCTGTACAGGCCAAAAATATAACCAAAATGAAATCAGACTGGGAAAAAAACTGTAACAAATTTGACATGGTTAGTTTATTTATAAATGTACCAACAGACTGCTTAAAATATATACAGTAATA
The DNA here is from genome assembly GCF_047675955.1 of Chlorocebus sabaeus. Taxonomy (NCBI): domain Eukaryota; kingdom Metazoa; phylum Chordata; class Mammalia; order Primates; family Cercopithecidae; genus Chlorocebus; species Chlorocebus sabaeus. Next base: position 20,443,922 of record NC_132915.1, read on the forward strand.
CTTCAAAAACAGTAAATGAACAAAAGGACAAAGAGCAATGACAAAACCGTATAAATAATAAACGCATATTAACAGTATGCCATTTTCACCACCAAATCTTTTTTTTAAAAAGTCAAACTTGATCAGGTGCAGTGGCTCACATCGGTAACTCCAGCCCTTTGGTGGGCTGTGGTAGGAGGATCACTCGAGTCCAGGAGTTCAAGATGAGCCTGGGCAACATGGCAAAACCCTGTCTCTAAAAAAATACAAAACTCAGCCAGGCATGGTGGCGTACACCTGCAGTCCCAGCTACTCGGGGGCTGAGGTGGGAGGGTTACTTGAGCCAGGAAGGCATAGGTTGCAATGAGCCAAGATCGCACCACCGCACTCCAGCCTGGGTAACAGAGCGAGACGCTGTCTCAAAAAACAAACCAACCAACTTTTTCTTCCTTCTCTTATGAAATGTAGACTCCTTGTAGAAAATTTAGCAAATTTCAAAAAATATACAGATGTAATTCCAAAAACTTTCCACAGAAGACAACCTCTTTTATAATATGTACATGTGTATTTATAGCTGATATACCTGTAATTCTGCATTCTAAATGAGGAAAACTTTGAAAGATCAATACCTAATAATAGCAAGGGGACAATACATTCCTATAAAACTGATTGTGCTACTGTATCATTCATTTGGAAACATGTACTACTTTCATACAACAAATTGTGCCCCTAATATATATGCCAGGTAATATGCTAAGTGGTGAGGATACACTAAAAATTAAACCCACTTCTCAAGAAACTCGATGTCTACTAGAAGGGGGGAAAAATAGTGATAGTTTTAAAAAACAGGTGCTATGATAGAGGTACATAACACTTTAAATGATTCTCAAAATTATCTTGGGTTTAGTTCAGTGTACTTTCTACTATCTTATATTATCATTGAAAATTACCTTATCATTTTTAAACAAAATTAGGCAAGAAAAGAGAAGGCAGGCAGATTCTAAGGAAAACAGGTCTATCTACTTTACTGATTTTTTTTTGACTGTTCTTGAATTGAGGTTAAATTTACATACACTGAAATATAATAATCATCACTGTAAAATTCAATGACCTTTGGTAAAAGTTTAAAAGTTACATAAAAATACGTATTGTACCAATACATATTTTGTATCAATGGAAAAATAAAATCATTCTACAATATCCAAATATGCATGCACTGGATTATTATGGTACAGAATACATGAGATCAAATCAACTCAGATTATGAGAAATCCTTTTTACATGCTAATAAAAAAAATTATAAAATTGTAAAAATTGCATAATTACAAGTATTTCAATACATACAAACTTGTAAGTATTTAAAATGTACACACATAAATAATCAGAAATATGAAAAAATTAAAATGTTAGGTAGATAAAAATGGGTGACATTCTCCCCCTCTTACTCATGCTAAATAGTCTTTAAAAGGTAGGGGCAGAGAGGATAGAATTCTACTGTCAGTAACATATGATGATGAAAGCTTTCTATGGTATGTAGTCTAATACCAACCATAAGTACACATAATTATGAAGACCTTTATCATGTAATTTAGGTAAGCTTTCAAAATACTTCGTTCCCTAAGCGACAACAGTATAGATTCAATAACAATGTATACATCCTACTACAAAAACTATCTATATAACAAAAATATCTCAAAGTCCCAATTAAAGACACTATTATCTTGCACAATATTTAAACCAGTAAAACTGTAACACAAGAAACATGACAGGCAAGTTTTTATTAAACATGTTAAAACCTCAAATTCTAATCATTTACTGCTCAACCAGTATATTTACGATATAAACAGTAAACACTGGTAAAAATAATACCAAACAAGAAAAAGCAGAGTATTTTCTGAAAACACACAAAAACTTGCAGAGCAGAAATTAGTTTTCAAATTGGCCCCTAGTCACAGAGCCTGGATGACCCAGAACCTATTCTTTACACAACATATCCAACATTAATCAAAACATAGCAGTGGTAACTAGTCAGACACCTAGGAAACTGAAACAGCTAAGCTCTCCATTAGAGGTAATCCTTTGAATTAACTCAATTTACCACCTAAAGAGATATGTAATGTATTAGGTTATCAAATACTAGGCAAGAGGTATATGAATCGAATAATATTTTTAAGTTGCACAACAAAGCTCGACTGAGACAAAAACACATAATTATTTTTAATTGATGCTCAGAAACATGAAAAATATCACATAACAGAGATATCAGGCAAATTATTCTGGCTGCATGTCCAGGAAGGAAGATATCCCAGTAATAAATATGGCTTACCTATGTGACCAACTTTAACTTTAAATGGTACATCCAGTTGACTCTACAGAAAAAATTTATATATATACAAAACATTAGTAGATACAGAGTTTAACAACACAAATGAATATTGTTTACTTCCAAAAATTATTTCAAGGGATTTTTTTAAATAAACTTATGCATTTCCTTATCATCAACATTTATTTACATCTATAAACATATAATTGCGATATTATTATCAAATTCATAAAATTCAGGGAAGCTGCTCTTTTTATAATAATTGGGGATAAAGGTCTACAGTAAAAATGACCACAAAATCTACTCATATCAAATCATTACCAATTTTATATTATTTTAAGAAAAAGAAGTGGCAATTACAATGCCCTTTTATGCTTTTAGGGAAATTAAAACTCTATTTTGCAAAATACACATTTTGTAAAAAATACATTCTCCCCATTCAAAGGACAGTCTTTTAAATAAATGGTGCTAGGAAAACTAGATATCCGCTCGCAAAAACATGAAACTGAACCCTTATCCTATACCACAGACAAAAATTAACTCAAAATGGATGAAAGATCCAAACCTAAGAGCTAAAACTATAAAACTCTTAGAAGAAAACCTAAGGGAAAATCTTCATGACATTAGATTCGGTAATGACTTCTTGGATATGACAATAAGAGCACAAGCAATTAAAAGAATAAATGAACTAGTCTTTACCGAGTTAAAAACTTTTCAGCTACTCAGGAGGCTGAAGGGGGAAGACAGCTTGAGCCTGGGGCTGAAGGCTATAGTAAGCTATGATCACACCACTGCACTGCAGCCTGGGGTGACAGAGCAGGAGCCTGTCTTAAAAAAAAAAAATCAGAAAACAAGTTAAAAATTCAAAATAAAAACATCTGTATTTTTTGTATGTTTGTTTTTGTTTGGTTTGGTTTTGAGACAGAGTCTCACTCTGTCGCCCAGGCTGGAGTACAGTAGCACGATCTCTACTCGCTACAACCTCCACCTCCCAGGTTCAAGCGATTCTCCTGCCTCATCCTCCTTAGCAGCTGGGATTACTGTCATCCGCCACCATGACTGGCAAAGGTTTTTTCATTTTCAGTAGAGACAGGGTTTCACCATGTTGGTCAGGCTAGTCTCGAACTATTGACCTCAAATAATCACCTGTCTTGGCCTCCCAAAGTGCTGGGATTACAGGTGTGAGCCACCATGCCCAGTCTAAAACAATATTTATTTTTAAATAGGAAAAAATCACACTGTCCATTTGTGCTTTGAAGGAGATTAAAACTCCATATCGCAAAATTTGCATTTTGCAAAAATTATTTACAAAAAACTTTCTCAAATTTAAATAACTGAAGGTGGCAAACTGAATCAGGAAGAAGTATACATAATTAAATGCAATAACTTTACAAATTTTTCATAGTTAAAACCTACCAAGGCATTTTCTTTAATTTGAAGATTCTTGAGGGCCACAGCTCCTAAAAGAGATTAAAAAAAAGATTCAAACAATCAAATATTTTTCATTTAAAAAAGTTAATAAGTATGCTTCATTCCTGTCATACTCAGGAAAAATACATAATGTGCATAACAGATAATAAAATCTACCTATAATCTTATTATCTCACCTTCATTCTCCTACATAGTCTAAGAGAGTATGCTTAACCAAATCTTCACTTACTGTAACTTTTGACCTCTGCAATTGTAGCTCAATGTTAACATATACAACATTTTAATTAGAATTACACAAATAACATGAGTCTAACAAAGTAGCATGATACAAGATCAATATGCAAAAAGTAAACTACACTTAAATATACTTGCAATAAACCATTGGGAAAAAATTATTTAATGCAAAATCAGTGAGCCCCAAGATACAGAAATAAAGACTTCCCAATTCAAAGCCAATAAAAAAAGAAAATGAGAAAAACAATAGAACAGAATGTCCAAGAACTATAGGACAAGTGCAAAATGGGATTAGCCAAAGTTTAAAATACACTGCTATAACATTAGGATGTTACATGTAATCCCATCGTAACCACAAAGAAAATATCTTTAGAACAAACACAAAAGTCACCCAGGCATGGTGGCAGGCACCTGCAGTCCCAGCTACTTGAGGAAGCTGAGGTAGGAGGATCACATAAGCCTAGAAGTCCAGCTTGGGCAACATAGCGAGACCTCATTGCTATGATGATAACATTAATTATGTTATTAGTTAAACACAAATGGAATCAAATTTGCAACAAAAAATTAAACCAAAGGAAAGGCAATAAGGGGTAAAACAGAAAGAAGAAATGCTGTAAGACATATAGAAAGTAATTAGCAAAATGGCAATACTAAGTCCTTCCCTATCTGTAACCACTTGAAATATAAATGGCTTAACTCCCCCCTAAAAAGACAGATTGGCAGAATGGATTAAAACAAACAGGATCCTGGCCGGGAGCAGTGGTTCACATCTGTAATCCTAGCACTTTGGGAGGCTGAGGCAGGTGGATCACATGAAGTCAGGAGTTCGAGGCCAGCCTGACCAAAATGGTGAAATCCCATCTCTACTAAAAGTACAAAATTAGCCAGGCGTGGTGGTGCATATCTGTAATCCCAGCTACTTGGGAGGCTGAGGCAGGAGAATCACTTGAACCAAGGAGGTGGAGGTTGCGGTGAGCCGACATTGCGCCATTGCACTCCAGCCTGGGCAACAGTGAGATGCCATCTCAAAATAAATAGAGAGAGAGCAAGAGAGAGCGAGAGAGAGAGAGAGAGAGGGAGAGGGAGAGAGAGAGAGAGAAAATAAAAGTACATGGTCTACAGGAAACTCTCTTTGGCTCTAAGAACACTCATAGGTTAAAAGCAAAGAAACAAAAAAAGGGGCATCACTAATCCAAAACTCCAAAATCGGAAACTTTCTGAGTGCTGACACGATACCACAAGTGGATGATGAAGATGAAGATGATGATGTTACCAATGCAAAAAGGTATCTATAGACCACGTGGTGAAAATGTGTGATGGGCTTATTAAAGGGCTGGAGCAGTATGCCTTCATAACAGAACAAGAAATTATGACAGTTTATAAAATCAGAGACTTCTCAGACAAAAAAAACAGTTAGTGAGGCAGATGGTTCTGGAGGAAACATTTTAAAAAGCCATCTAGCAAAATGCCTCCTCATCCCTTGAGGATCCAATTCCTGGCCCCTCAACTGCTTCTAATGTTTCTTCTCACTTAAAAAAAAAAAAAAAAAAAAAAAAAAAAAGTACATTCTAGAGTTACCTTCTAATCAAAACACAGCATTGTAGGTGGAGACTGAAAGCCTGCCTGCCACTGTTTGTTGTTGCTGCTGTTTAACAGTGGATACAGATATTCCCTACTGTGCTGCTTACTCACCCTAAACACATTATATTTTCACTGAATTAATGGTACCTCATATTTCTTACTGTTAAGAACTTATGTGTGAACAATGTAAGAAAATGATTGCTTATCAGCATATAAATTCAGTCAGGAATAATGATGATGCCAAACAACCACAGACTGTCTAGACGGGTGGCTGAGACAGTGACACCTTTCCTTTCTGATGGCTGAAGGTACATAAGCTTTGTTTCATGCAGAAAATTATTCAAAATATGGTATAAAATTATCTTTGGGCTATGTGTACAATGTATATTTGAAACATAAATGAATTTTGTGTTAGACTTGGGTCTCATCCCCAAGATACCTCATTATGTATATGTACATATTCTAAAATCTGAAGGAAAAAAAATTCAAAATCCAAATCACTTCAAGCATTTCAGATAAGGTATATTCAACCTATATACTAATATTAGACATATAAACTTTAAGTCAAAATCTGTTACAAAAAACAAAAAAAGGCATTATATAATGATAAAACCAACACTTCACTAAAAAGATGTAACAATTATAAACATGTATGCACCAAACATCAGACCAGCAAAACATATGAAGCAAATACTGACAGAATTGAAGAGAGAAATAGATAGAACTATATTTATACTAGAAGGCTTCAATACCCCACTTTCAGTAATGGATGGAACAAACACACAGAAGATTAATAAGGAAAAATAGGACTTAACACTATTGACCAACTGGACCAAAAGACATAGACAGAACACTTTACCCAACAACAGCAGAATACACATTTTTCTCAAGTGCACATGGGACATTCTTCAGGATATATGTGAGGTCACAAAACAAGTGTCAAAATTTTTGTAAAGAGAAAACATACAAATGGTCAACAGGTATATATATGAGAAAAGGCTCAACATCACCAATCATCAGATAATAAAAATCAAAACCACAAGAAGATATTACCTCAATCTATTAGAATGGCTATCATCAAAAAGACAAAAAAATAACAAATGCTGGTGTGACTGTGGAGAAAGGGAAACTCTTACACACTGTTTTTGGGAATATAAATTAGTACAGCCATTATAAAACACGGTACAGAAGTTCTTCAAAAAATTTAAAAATAAAATTACCATATGATCCATCAATCCCACTAATGTATAAATATCCCAAAGAAATGAAATCAGTTTGTTGAAAAGAAACCTGAACTTCGTTTATTGCAGCACTTTTCACAAAAGCCAAGATATTAAATCAATCAAGTGTCTACCAACAATGCACTGGTAAAGAAAATGTGATACACACACACACACACACACATAATGAAATACTATTCCCCATTAAAAAGAAAAAGAATAAAATCTTGTCCTTTGCGGGAACACAGATGCACCTGGAGGACATAATGCTAAGGGAAATAAGCCAGGCACAGAAAGACAAATACTGCATGATCTCACTCACGAATGTGAAATCTAAAAAAGTTGACATCATAGAAGTAGTGTAGAGAATAGCGGTTGCCAGAGGCTGGGGAATATTGGCGAGAGGGGAAATAGGTAAAGATGGGTCAATGAGAACAAAGTTACAGTAAAAAGGGAAGAATAAGCTCTGGTGTTCTATTGCACAGCAGAGTGACTACAATTAACAACACTGTATTGCATGTTTTAACATACCTAGAAGGAGGATTTTGAATGTCCTCACAAGGAAATGATAAATGTATAAGGTGATGGATATTCCAAATACCAATTTGATTTTTATACAATGTATACATGTATTGAAATATCATCCTGTACCCAATAAATATGCACAATTAATACATGTCAATTAAAAACAAAATTGTAAAATTATAGAAGACTGACATCATGCAGGGTATCTTTTCTAATAATAATAAATAAAATAAGGAAATAAATAACAGATGAAAACAGAACAATGCACAAATGTATGGAAATTAAGCATTCTTAAACAAGAAATGGGTCAAAAAGGTAATCCCAAGAAAAATTAGAAAATATCTTGAGATGAAAATAAAAACAGACTGTACCATCATAATTAGTATGATACAGCAAAAGCAGTGCTAGAAGGGAACATAAAGCTGTAAATGCTTATGTTTAAAAAGAAAAAACATCCCAAATCAATAACCTAAATCTATTCCTTAATAGGGAAAAAAATACAAAATCCAAACCTAGCAAAAGGGAGAATATAATACACATTAGAGCAAAGATAAGTGAAAGAGAATGGAAAAAAAAAATTAAAAAACAAAACAAAACAAAACAAAAACGAGCATTAGTTTTTTTTTTGGTTTTTTTTTTTTTTTTTTTTTTTTTTTTGAGACGGAGTCTTGCGGTGCTACCCAGGCTGGAGTGCAGTGGCACGATCTTGGCTCACTGCAACCTCCGTCTCCTGGAATCAGCGATTCTCCTGCCTCAGCCTCCTGAGTAGCTGGGATTACAGGGGCCTGCCACCATGCCCAGCTAATTTTTGTATTTTTAGTACAGACGGGGTTTTGTCATGTTGGCCAAGCTGGTCTCAAACTGCTGACCTCAGGTGATCCACCCGCCTCAGCCTTCCAAAACGCTGGGATTACAGGCGTGAGCCACTGCACCTGGCCACCGACCATTAGTTTTCTAAAAAGATCAATAGGCTGGGCACGGTGGCTCATGTCTATGTAATGCCAGCACTCTGTGAGGCCAACGCGGGTGGATCATGAGGTCAGGAGATTGAGATCATCCTAACTAACACGGTGAAACTCCATCTCTACTAAAAATTCAAAAAATTAGCCGGGCGTGGTGGCAGGCGCCTGTAGTCCCAGCTACTCGGGAGGCTGAGGCAGGAGAATGGCATGACCCTGGGAGATGGAGCTTCCAGTGAGCTGAGATCACACCACTGCACTCCAGCCTGGGTGACCGAGAGAGACTCCGTCTCAAAAAAAAAAAAAAGAATCAATAAAATTGATAAGGCTTTTACTAGTTTGACTAAGGAAAAAAAGAAAGTCAAATAACTAAAATCAGAAATGAAAGGGATATTACTATCTATTTTACAGAAATAAGGATTATGAAAGTACCATGAACAAAAAATTAGATAAACTACAGAAATGAATGAATTCCTAGAAATACACAACATACTAAGACTGAATCTTGATAAAACAGATTCTCTGAACATACCTATAACCATTATGGAAACTGAATCAGTAATCAAAAAATCCTAAAAATAACAACAAAAAAAGCCTAGGACCAAATGGTTTTACTGGCGAATTCTACCAAACATTTAAAACAAGAATTAACACCAATCCGCCTCAAACTCTTCCAAAAAATTGAAGAGAAGGGAACACTTCCAAACTCATCCTGTCAGGCAGACATTACTCTGATACCAAAGCCGGACGAAGAGACTACAAGGAAACTACAGACCAATATCCTTGATGAATATTGATGCAAAAATCCTCAACAAAATACTAGCAAACAAAATTCAATAGCATCTTAAAAGGAATACATAATATAACCCAATAGTATTTATTTCCAGAATACAACAATGATTCAACATACAAAAAAAATCAACATAATATACCACATTAACAAAATGAAGGAAAAAAACACAATCATCTCAATGCAGAAAAGGATTTGAAAAAATTCAGAACATTTTCATGATTAAAAAAACACTCAAAAAAAAAAAAAAAGCAAATAAAAGGAAACTACCTCAACACAATAAAGGTCATGTATAAACAGCCCACAGCTAACATTCTCAATACTGAAAGACTGAAATATTTTCTCTAAGATCAGGAACAAGATAAAGATGTCCACGTTTGTCACTCACTGGAAGACCTATCCATAGCAATTTGGCATTAAAAAGAAATAAAAGGTAACCAAAATGGGAAGGAAAAAGTAAAAGTATCTCTGCTCGTAGATGGCATGAATTTATATGTAGAAAAACCTAAATATTCCACCAAACTGTTAGAATTAAGGAATGTTTCTTGATATAAAAATCAACACCAAAAAATCAGTATCTATAAACTAACATAGAACAATACAAAAAAGAAATAAGAAAACAATTCTATTTACAACAGCAACACAAAAAATAAAAGTGTTGAGTAAACTTAACCAAGGAAACTAATGATGCATACAGTGAAGACCATAAAATGTTGCTGAAAGATAGTAAAGAAAGAAAGAAATGTTAAGACATCCCATGTTCATGGATTGGGACACTTAATACTGTTAAAATGTCAATACTACCAGTACCCTAAACAATCTATAAATTATTTGCAATCCATATCAGAATCCTGGAAAAATCCAACACTTATACCCACATCAAATCTCAAGGAATCCTAAATATCCAAAACAATCTTGAAAAAGGGGAAGAAGCTTACAAGTCTCACACTTTCTGATTTTAAAACTCACTAAAAGCCACATTAATCAAAACAGTGTGGTACAGACACATAGAGCTGTGGTACAGAACAGAAAGCTCAAAAATAAGACCTCACATATATAGTCAAATAATTGTCTTCAAGGATGCCAAGGATATTCAATTTGAAAAGGACAGTATTTTCAACAACTTTTCAACAAAAGTTGAAATCCACAACATCCACAAGCAAAAGAATGAAACTAGAACCTTATACCATGTTCAAAAATTAACTCAAAAGGGATCTAAGAGCTAAATGTAAAACCTAAAACTATAAAACTTAGAATAAAGCATAGGGGAAAGTTCTACGACACCGCATTTTGCAATGATTTCTTGGATGTGACACCAAAAGCATAGGCAACAAAAGAAAAAAAAATAGGTGAACTGGACTTCATCAAATGTTAAAACTTTTATTCCTCACATGACACGATATACAATGAACAGAAAACACAGAAGAGTCAGGGTGGCCAAGCAGACACAGAGTCAGCAAAAAGACCAGCACACTCTGAGCAGATCTTTGGAAGGAAGGCACCGAGAGGGGACAGAAGGAGGATGCAGATCCTGGGCTGAAGGAGAAGAAAGTTGGGAACCCTACAGGGACTTCCCTGAGCACCATGACTCATTCTGACCCCAAATGTTCCTGGGGAAAGGATGAGTTAAACAGGCATGGAGTAGCCTATTCTTGCCATGGACCTCTAGAATCCTAGCTGAAGGAGGCTCCATGACTCCCACAGACATTTGAGGTTGCAAAGACAGCTGCTTGGGAACTTGGCAGAAACAGGACTCCAGTCTGCATGGAGCCCAGAGGCCCTGGTGTGAGAATGGCTGCAGTGGAGCATGGCCAGGAATGTCCACCTCCCACAGCTCACCACACACCTCTAGGTAGCTTTGGTCTTTGTTGACTATTGGACTTAGACAGAACAGGACTATCTTGCCCATGGGACAGGGCTTATCTGATTTGAGCGCCCCCTGCCCCCCATCCCTGGCTGCTGGCCTGTTCCACAGTCCCTGCCTGGCCACATCTAATTGGAACATATGCTGATGCCCAACCACAGCACTTCCCGGCAGCCACCACTATAGCTCCTTTGCTGGCAAGCCCCAGCTAACCATCAGAGAGTACTTGCACATGGGCCTCCATCAGCATGCGCCCACCCACAGTTTCCCCCCACTGTTTTGCCAGGACACAGTCACCCACAGCCTCCCCCCACAGCTTTTCCAGAGCATGTGCAGGCCTCACACCCCACTGCCACTGCCCCAACCAAGCACTTTGGCCGGCCCCACCATCAGAGTGTTGCTGCCCAGCAGACCAGGAACACCTTGGCCCCACAAGTGCAAGAGATGCTTAACCTCGAGGGGACAGAGAACAAAGCCATGTGCCTAGTCCTAACACACCAGGGTTATAGCATGCAAGCCAGGAGTACTGAGCTGACCCTTGGCACCCAGAAATCATCAAGAAACTATGCCAGTCAACTAAACTCAATTTACATTACAGTCAAACCCTCAGGGCATCCAAGAACATAAAAGCAAAAAGCCTCATCCAAAGGATAGCAACTGGAGAGATTAAAGGAACATCAGCCCACAGAGATGGAAAAGAACTAGGGCAAGAACTCTAGTAACTCTATAAGCTTGAGTGTCTTCTTACCTTAAAATGACTGCAGTAGCTCCCCAGCAATGGTTCTTATTTTATTTATTTACTTTTTTAAAGACAGAGTTTTGCTCTGTCGCCTAGGCTGGAGTACAGTGGCACAATTGCGGCTCACTGCAACCTCCACCTTCCAGGTTCAAGTGATTTTCCTGCCTCAGCTTCCTGGGTAACTGGGATTACAGGTGCCCACCACCACACCCAGTTAATTTCTATATTTTAATTAGAGATGGGGTTTCACCATGTTGGCCAGGCTGGTCTTGAACGCCTGACCTCAAGTGATCCACCCGCCTCAGCCTACCAAACTGCTTGGATTACAGGTGTGAGCCACTGCACCCAGCCTAGCGATGGTTCTTAACCAGACTGAAATATGGGCATAAAATTCAGAAGATACTGAAATTCAGGAGAAACCCAATCCAAGGAATTTAAGGAATCCAGTAAAATGAGTCAAGAGCTGAAAAACGAAAGTCATTTTAAGAAACAACCAAACTGATCTGACAGCGCTAAAAAGCCCACTACAAGAACTTCACAATATCATTGGAAGTGTTAACAGCAGAACAGATTAAGCTGAGGAAGGAATCTCAAGAACTTGAAGACTGGTTCTCCAAGTAAGACAAAAATAAGGGAAAAATAACTTTTTAATGGAAAAAATCTCCCAAAAACATGAGATTATGTGACAGATCAAATCTATAACTCATTGTTGTCCCTGAAAGAGAGGAAGAGAAAACAAGCAACTTGGAAAACATATTTGAGGATACTGTCCACAAAAATTTCCCCATCCTAGCTAGAGAGGTTGACATGAAAATTCAGGAAATTCATAGAAACCCTGCAAGATACTATGCAAGATGACCATCCCCAAGACACATAATCATCAGATTCTCCAAGGTCAATGTGAAAGAAAAAATATTAAAAGGAGCTAGAGATAAGAGGCAGGTCTACTACAAAGGGAACCCCATCAGGCTAACATCAGACCCTTCAGCAGAAATCCTACAAGCCAGAAGAGATTGGGGACCTAATTCAGCATCCTTAAAGCAAAGAAATTCCAACCAAGAATATCATATCCAACCAAACTAAGCTTCATAAGTGAAGGAGAAATAAAGTCCTTTTCAGACAAGTAAATGCTAAGTGAACTCATTGCCACCAGACTTGCCTTTTAAGAGGTCCTTAAGGGAGTGCTAACCATGGAAATGAAAGACCGTTACTGGCCACCACAGAAACACACCTAAATACAGAGACCACTAACTCTATAAAGCAACTATACAATCAAGTCTACATAATGACCAGCTAACAACACGATGACAGGATGAAATCTGCACATGCCAATATTCATCTTGAATGTAAACAGGCTAAACATCCCACTTCAAAGGCACAGAACGACAATTCATATAAAGAACCAAGAACCAACTGCATGTTGTCTTTATGAAACACATTTCATATGCAATGCCACCCACAGGCTCAAAGTAAAGGAATGAGAAAGATTTATCAAGCTAATGGAAAACAAAAAAGAGCAGGTATGGGTAACTTATTTCAGACAAAACAGACTTGAAACCAACAACAATCATAAAGGACAAAGAAGGGCGTTACAAAATGATAAAAGGTTCAATTCAACAAGAAGACTTAACTATCCTAAATATGTATATACCCAACACTAGAGCATCTAGATTCATAAAACAAGCTCTCAGAGACCTACGGAGACTTACACAACCACAAAATAAAAGTGGGAGACTGCAATAATCCACTGACAGTATTAAACAGACTTCAAGTCAACACTTCACCAAATGGACTTGTGTGCTACAGAACACCTCACCCAACAAAAATAAAATATACATCATTCTCATATGCACATGGCACATATCTAAAATCAACCACATGCTCAACCATAAAGCAATTCTCAACAAATCAAAAATCCCACAATCATACCAACCATGTTCTCAAGATGACAGTGCAATAAAAATAGATATCAATACCAAGAAGATCTCTCAAAACCACACAATTCCATGGAAATTAAACTGCTCCTGAATGACTTTTGGGTAAACAACGGAATCCTAATTTCGCTGAAATCAAGAAATTCTTTGGGCCAGGCACGGTGGCTCATGCCTGTAATCCCAGTACTTTGCAAGGCTTAGGTGCGGGGATCGCTTGAGCCCAGGAGTTCAGACCAGCCTGGCCAACATGGTGAAACATTGGCTCTGCAAAACACACACAAAAAAATTAGCCAGGTGTGGGAGTGCACACCTGTAGTCCCAGCTACTCAGGAGGCTGAGAGGTGGGAGGACTGCTTGAGCCCGGAAGGTTGAGGCTGCAGTGAGCCGTGTTCATGCCACTCCACTCCAGCCTTGGCAACAGGGCAAGACCCTGACTCAAAAAAAAAAAAAAAGGAATTATTTGAAACTAATGAAAACAAAGATACAATATACCAGAATCTCTGGGACACAGCTAACATAGTCTTAAGAGGAAAGTTTATAGTGCTAAATGCCCACATCAAAATGTTAGAAAGATTTAAAGTTAACAACTAACATCATGCCTAAAGGAACTAAAAAATGAGCAAACCCCAAAAAAACCCCAAAGCTAGCCACAGAAAAGAAATAACCAAAATTAGAGTTGAACTGAACAAAAAAAATACAAAAGTTCCTTGAAAGAATACATAAGATAGATTGCCAGCCTGACAAAGAAAAAACAGAGAGAGAGGAGATCCAAATAAACACAATTAGAAATGGCAAAGGGGACATTACCACTGACCCAAATAAAAAAAAAAAATCCTTAAAGGCTTTTATGAACATCTCTATGCACACAAACTAGAAAATCTACAAGAAATGGATGAATTCCTGGAAACATACAACTTCCCAAGAATGAACCAGGAAGAAACTGAATAGCTGAACAGACCAAGAATGAGTTCTGAAATTATATAAAATGTCTACCAACCAGAAAAAGCCCTGGACCAGACGGATTCATAACCAAATTCTATCGGACATATAAAGAAGAGCTGGTACCAATCCTATTGAAACTATTCCAAAAAATCGAGAAGGCCCTCCCTAATTAATTTTATTTTACGAGGCCAGCATCATTCTGATAACAAAACCTGGCGGAGACATAACAAAAACAGGACACTTCAGGCCAATATCCCTGATTAACACAAATGCACAAATGCAAAAATCTTCAACAAAACAGTAAACCAAATCCAGCATCTACCATGATCAAGTAGACTTTATTCCTGGTATGCAAAGTTGGTTCAATATACACAAATCAATAAGTGTGATTCATTATAAACAGAACTAACAACAAAAACCACATGATCATCTTGATAGATTCAGGAAAGACTTTTGATAAAATTCAACATCCCTTCATGTTAAAAACCCTCAAAAGACTAAGCATCAAAGGAATATATCTGGAAATAATAAGAGCCATCTATGAAAAACCCACAGCTAACATCACACTGAATGGGCAAAAGCTGGAAGCATTCCCCTTGAGAACCAGGACAACACAATGATCCCTACTTACTCCTATTCAACATAGTTCTGGAAGTCCTAGCCAGAGCAATCAGGAAAGAGAAAGAAATAAAAGGCATCCAAATAGGAAAAGAGGAAGTCAAATCATCCCTGTTTGCAGACGATATGATTCTATACCTAGAAAACTCCACAGTCTCTGCCCATAGGTTCCTAGAACTAATAACTTCAGCCAAGTTTCAGGATACAAAATCAACGTACAAAAATCAGTAGTATTTCTACATATCAATAACATCCAAGCTGAGAGCCAAATCAAGAATTCAATCCCATTCACAATAGCCACAAAAAGAATAAAATGCCTAGGAATTGAGCTAACCAGAGAGGTAAAAGATCTCTACAATGAGAATTACAAAACACTGCTCAAAGAAATCAGAGAAAACACAAACAAATGGAAAAACATTCCATTCACATAGACAGGAAGAATCAAAATTGTTAAAATGTCCATACTGCCCAAAGCAATTTACAGATTCAGTGCTATTCCTATCAAACTGCCAATGTTATTTCTCACAGAATTAGAAAAAACTATTTTAAAAATCATACGGGCCCAAAAAAAGAGCTTGAATAGCCAAAGCAACCCTAAACAAAAAGAACAAAGCCTGAGGCATCACACTACCTGACTTCAAACTATACTACAAGGCTACAATAACCAAAACAACATGGCACTGATAAAAAACAGAAATGTAGACCAATGGAACATGTTAGAGAACCCAGAAATAAAGTCAGACACCTACAACCATCTGATTTTAACAAAACTGACAAGCAATGAGAAAAGGACTCCCTATTCAATAAATGGTGTAGGGATAATGGCCAGCCATATGCAGAAGACTGAAACTGGATCCTACCTTTCACCATATACAAAAATCAACTCAAGACAGGTTAAAGACTTAAATGTAAAACCTAAAACTATAAAAACCCTAGAAGAAAACTTAGGGAATACCATGCTGGACATAAGCCCTGGCAAAGATTTCAGGATGAAAATTCCAGAACTGCAAAAAACACAAAAATTGGCAAGTGGGACCCAATTAAAACTAAAGAGCTCTTGCACAGAAAATGAAACTATTCACAGAGTAAACACACGACCTACAAAATGGGAGGAAATATTTGCAAGCTATACTTCCAACAAAGGTCTAATTATCCAGAATCGATTAGGAACTTAAATGAACAGGCAAAAAACAACCCCATTTAAAAAATTGGCAATGGACATGAACAGACACCTCTCAAGAGACACACGTGGCCAAGAAACACGGGGAAAAAAAAAAAAACTCAACATCACTAATCATTAGAGGAAAGCAAATGAAAAGCAATGAGATACCATCCTACACCAGTCAGAATGGCTATTACTAAAAAGTCAAAAATAACAGATGCTGATGAGGTTGCAGAGAAAAGGGAACACTTACACACTGCTGGTGGGAATGTAAATTAGTTCAGCCACTTTGGAACGTAGTTTGGAGATTTAAGAACTAAGAACTACCAAAGAATTAAGAACTACCATTAGAACCAGCAATCCCATTACTGGGTATATACCCAAAGGACTGTAAACTGTCCTACCATAAGGACACATGCATGCATATGTTCATCACAGCACTACTTCACAATAGCAAAGACATGGAATCAAAATAAATGTCTGTCAACAATGGACTGGATAAAGAAAATGCAGTATATATTCACGATGGACTACCACACAGCCATAAAAAGGAACAAAATTATGTCCTTTGCAGTAACATGGATGCCACTGGAGACCATTATCCTAAGCGAGTTATCACAGGAAAAGAAAACCAAATACCGCATATTCTCACTTACAAGAGGGTGTTAATCCTTGAAGTACTGTGTCAGTCCACTGTTGTGTTGCTATAAAGAAATACCTGAGCCTGGGTAATTTACAAAGAAAAGAGGTTTAACTGGCTCATGGTTCTGCAAGCTGTACAGGAAGCATGGCACCAGCATCTATCTGCCCAGATGCTGGGGAGGACGCGGGAAGCTTTCAATCATGACAGAAGGCAAAAGGGGGGCCAGAATGTCACATGGCCACAGCAGGAACAAGAGGGGGAGGGCACAGGGAGGTGTCACACACTTAACCAGATCTTGCAAGAACTACTGCAAGGACAGCACCAAGCCGTGAAAGATCCACTCCCATGACCCAACTGTCTCCCACCAGTCCCCACCTCCAACAATGGGGATTACAATTAAATATGAGACTTGGTGCGGACAGGTATTCAAACTCTATCCAGCTCCCACCAGTCCCCACCTCCAACAATGGGGATTACAATTAAATATGAGACTTGGTGGGGACATGTATTCAAACTCTATCCAGTACACATGGACACAAAGAAGGAAACAACAAACACCGAGGCCTACTTGAGGGTGGAGGGTGTGGGGAGGATGAGGATCAAAAAACTATCTATCGGGTACTATACTCTCTATCTGGGTGACAAAATAATTTATACATCAAACCCCAGTGACACACAATTTACCCACACAACAAACCTGCACATGTACCCCATGAACCTGAAACAAAAGTTAGCAGGGGAAAAAAAAGGAAGAAAAGGTAACACACAAAATGGGAAATATTTGCAAATCATATATCTGATAAGGAGCTAATATCTAATATGTGTGTGTATATATATACAGTATATATGTATGTATGTTACATATATGTATATATTACACTGTCTACATATATACATATATACTGCATATATACATATATACATATATACTGTATATATACATACATATATATGTATATATACACACTATATAGATACACTATATATATACACACTACACACACACACACACACACACACAGGATATTAGCTCCAGTGTACAGCTACACAGCTTGCACAACCATGAGCCAATTAAACTTCTTTTCTTTGTAAATTATATACACACATATGTATACATACATATACTATATATGTATACAGTATATATATAAACATATAAACTCTTACAACTCAAAAAACAACCTGATTAAAAGATGAACAAAGGACTTAAATAGATATTTCTCCAATTAAGATATACAAACGGTCAATAAGCCCATGAAAAGATGCTCAACATTAATAACTAGAGAAATGTAAACGAAAACAACAAGATACCACCTCATATCCATTCGGATAACTACTATCAAAAAAAGAGAAAATACATGTTGGTAAGGATGTGGAGAAATCGCGACCCTTGTACACTGTTGGTAGGAATGTAAAATGGTACAGCCACTATGGAAAGTAGTATGATGGTTCCTCAAAAAAATTGATAACAGAATTACCGTGTGATCCAGTAAATCTCCTTCTGGGTATGTAACCCAAAAATCTGACAGCTGAGTTAAGCTCAAAGAAAAATGTCCATGTTCATAACACCATTATTCACAACCACCAAAAGATGGAAGCTGCCCAACTTTTCATCAATAGATGAATGGAGAAACAAAATGCAGTATATACATACAATGGGATACTATTTAGCCTGAAAATTTATGAAATTCTGACATTTACTACAACATGGATGCACCTTGAGGATATCATGCTAAGTAAAAGAAACCAGTAACAAATAGCAAACACTGTATAATTCCACTTATACTTCAAGTATTCGAATTCAGAGAGATCAAAAGTAGAATGAAGGTTACTGGGGTGTAGGAAGAGGGTGGAATGGGTAGTCACTGCTTAATGGGTACGGTGGTTCACTTTTGCAAGATGAAGAATTCAGGAGATGAATGGTGGTGATGGTTGCACAACAATGTAAGTGTACTTATGACATGACGTGTACACTTAAAATAGTTAAGACAGGCCGGGAGTGGTGGCTCACACCTGTAATCCCAGCACTTTGGGAGGCCCAGGTGGGCAGATTATGAGGTTAAGAGATCGAGACCATCCTGGCCAACATAGTGAAACACCATCTCTACTAAAAATACAAAAATTAGCTGGGCAGGGTGGCATGCGTCTGTAGTCCCAGCTACTCAGGAGGCTGAGGCAGGAGAATTGCTTGAACCTGGGAGGCGGAGGTTGCAGTAACCGGAGTTCGCGCCACTGCACTCCAGGCTGGGCAACAGAGCGGGACTCCATCTCAAAAATAAAAATAAAAATAAAGGAGTTCTTCAGAAAGAAAGAAAATGATTTACACCAAAAACTCAGATTTACAGGAGCATTAGAGAATTAAGAGATGAAGGTAAATTAAGTCTTTTCTTCCTTATTCTTAAATTAACAGAAAAATGATGTCCAAAATACTAACAGCAGCAATTCACTGGATTATTATAGCTTATGGATAAATGAAAATAATGACAACAATATTATAATGGGCAGAAGGGAGGAATCAGTATACTCTATTATAAGACAGAGTATTATGTATGCTACCTCCATTTTCCATGAAGTAGTACAGTGGGATTTTTTTGGTTTTGTTTTTTTTGAGACGGAGTTTCACACTGCCGCCCAGGCTGGAGTGCAGTGGTACAATCTCTGCTCACTGCCTCCCAGTTCAAGCGATTCTCATACCGCAGCCTCCTGAGTAGCTGAGACTACAGGCGCACATTACCATGTCCAGCTACTTTTTTGTATTTCTAGCAGAGACAGGGTTTCACCACGTTGATCAGGCAGGTCTCGAACTTTTAATCTTAAGTGATCCGCTGGCCTCAGTCCCCCAAAGTGCTGGAATTACAGACGTGAGCCACTGTGCCTGACCTATAATGTTATTTGGATGTGGACTTGGAGTAGTTTTAGGTGAACAGCGCAAACTGTAAGACAACCATTTAAATAAATTAAGAAGTATAATTGGTATGCTATGACAGGAGAAAAAAATTAAATCATATCAAAAGATCAATTAAAACCAGAGACGGCAAAAGACGAGGGGAAGACTGTTTAAAAACGAACCAAGTGAAACAAACAGAAAACAGCTATACATATGATACTGTCAAAGGAAAACAAAGTTTTTTCTCTCTACTCTCATATTCAACACAGAACCCTTCTGTAACCAGATGTATGAAGTTTTTCCCTCCCATCCCTAAACAGTTCTCGAACAGACACCAACTATAATTCAATTAAATAATGACACTATCTACCTAGAGATAGTGTTATATCCGGCCGGGCGCGGTGGCTCACGCCTGTAATTCCAGCACTTTGGGAGGCCGAGGCGGGTGGATCACAAGGTCAAGAGATCGAGGCCATCCTGGTCAACGTGGTGAAACTCCATCTCTACTAAAAATACAAAAATTAGCCTGGTGTGGTGGCGGGCGCCTGTAGTCCCAGCTACTCGGCTGAGACAGGAGAATCACTTGAACCTCCAAGGCGGAGGTTGCAGTGAGCCGAAATTGCACCACTGCACTCCAGCCTGGCAACAGAGCAAGACTCTGTCTCACAAAAAAAAAAAAGAAAAAAGAAAAAGAAAAAGAAAGGGATAGTGTCATATCCCACACGGTAAGGGCTCAGTTCCATAAGACTGCCCCTCACTTCAGATGCCAGTCACAAGCCCCAGGCTGTGATCTGTGCTTCTGACTGACCAGCTATAACTCAGCGTTCGCACAACTTTTTAATTTGGTTTGATAATTTGCTGGGATAACTCACAAAACTCAGGGAAACACTTATATTTTAACAGTTTATCATAAAGGATATTACAAAGGATACAGATAAAGAGATGGACAGGGCAAAGTAAGGTGGTGGGGAGCTTCCATGCCCTCTGTGTTGTGGACTTTGGTATCTGCATAGGTCTTGGAACCAACCCCCTGAAGATACTGAGGGCTAAATATATACATCATGACCAAATGGGATTTATTCTAGGTATGCAAGGCTAGGTCAACATTCAAAGATCAATCACTGTAATCTATCACACCAACAGGTTAAAGAAGAAAAAAATCCTATAATAGTAATAGATGCAGAAAAAAACATTTGACAAAATCCAGTATTCTTTTGTTTTTGTTGTTTTGAGATGGAGTCTTGCTCTGTCACCTAGGCCGGAGTGCAGTGGCACAATCTCGGCTCACTGCAACCTCCACCTACTGTGTTCAAGCGATTCTCATGCCTCATCCTCCCAAGTAGCTGGGACTACAGGTGCCCGCTACCATACCCAGCTAATGTTTGTACTTTTAGTAGAGACAGGGTCTCACCATGTTGGCAAGGCTGGTCTCGAACTCCTGGCCTCAACTGATCTGGCCACTTCAGCTTCCCAAAGTGCCGAAATTACAGGCATGAGCCACCATGTCCGGCCCCAACATTCTTGAAGGAAAAGAAAACACTCTCAGCAAAGCAGGAATAGATGTGTATGTATGACAGAAAAAAAAAAATCAGAGTATTTGTTGCCTCTGAAGATAAGGGTAGGAATAGATTAAGAAAGATCAGGAAAAAGACTTTCTGGGGTGATGGTCTTGTTCTATATCTTGACTGGGTTTGAGTTACACATGTGTATGTATTTGTCAAAACTCTGGGAATGTACACTTAAGATTTGCATATTTTCTTCTATATAAATTTTACCTGAAAAGGAAAAAATAAGCAAATATTAAACTCTAATTAATGATACACATGCTAAAGTATTTAGGAAGAAATGAACTCATCTCTATAACTTACTCTGAAATACATTTAATAATATGAATTGATGCAGGGATAGAGAAATGGATCGATGGATAGGTATGTGACAAAACGTGTAGTTAAGTATTAATGGTATTCCATTATATGGATATACCAGTTTGTTTATCCATTCACCTGTTGGTGGATACTTGGATTGTTTCCCATTTGGGGCTATTAAAAATAAAGCTGCTATGAACATTTGTGTGCAAATCTTTATATGAACATATGCTTTCATTTCTCTTGGGTAAACATGCAGAAGTGCAATGGCTTGATAATATGGTAGATGTATGTTTAAAGAAATTGCCAAATTCTTTTCCCAAGTTGTAACATTTTACATCCCCAGGAGAGATATAATAGAGAGTTCCAGTTTTTCCACATCCTTACCACCACTTGCTACGGTCAGCAATAAAAAGAAATAAATTATTGATTGTATGACTACATGGACGAATCTCAAAATAATTATGCTGAAATAAGCCAGACTGAAAGAATACAAACTGTACAATCCCATTTATACAAGTCTAGAAATCTCAATATGCAGTAACAGAAAGCAAATCAGCAAAAACCTGAGGACAAGAAGGGTAAAAGGGACAAGGAGGGTTAGAAGATGTGGTTTACAAAAAGGCACAAGAAAACTTTAAGGTATGATATATATGTTCATTATCATGTTATGATTGTTACCTGCATGCATATATACGCTAAAACTTATCAAAGTGTAGACTTTAACATACATTTTACCTGATGTCAATTATACCTCAATAAACCTGTTCATACATAATACTAATGACAGAATCTAGATAATGGGTATATGCAGAGGTACTATAAAATCTCGTAACACTTTTTATAATAAAATGTTTCACAGTCTTTAAAGTTCTATTAAAATATCTTAGAACATAAATATAAAAATAATATGTAAGGAATTAGAATTGGTCATTAACACCAGACTGTAAGAATCATTTGTTTGGCTCCCTAGTGTATTCTGGGCACAGAAGAATGACTCCTTAAAATAAAAAACTGTATCATAACTGAATCTTCATTTTCCTGTACTGCTTCTGGTATAATAGGGGTATGCAGTTAAGTGGCCACTAAACACATGATTCTATTATAAAGGGAAAACTGGGAGATTAACATTTCAAAAACAGAATATGTATGTTAGTTAATAGACAAGAAATCTGAACTTCTAATGTTACATAAAGATGTTAGGCATTATAAAAAAAAATTGCAAATTTGTCCAAGTATCATGATTTTGGAGCAAACAAAATAGAGACAAGGCAGGCTAACTTAAGAAAGGCCAAGAAGTAAAGGTACTTCCTGTGTTAGAAATGATAATTCCATCACACAAGCCACCTTTACTACTGCTTTTGTCTATTTAAAATTCTAATACTTTTCTCCTTAATGTTTTCTTAAAATGTACCCAACTGTGCATCACAGTCCCCAGTGTCATTTGTTTAAAAAAAGATTTTGATGTCCTATTCCAGATAAACAATTTATAATCTCTGGGGGCAGGTTCAAAAATTTGTATTCACAACAAGCACCTATGGCTGATTCGGATGCAGCCTAGCTCTTAAAGAAAATATGTGAAATGGCCAGACGCTGTGGCTCACACCTGTGATCCCAGCACTCTGGGAGGTCAAGGCGGGCAGAACACTTGAGGTCAGGTGTTCGAGACCAGCCTAGTTGAGGTGGTGAAACCCTGTCCCTCCTAAAAATACAAAAATTAGCCATGCATGGTGGTGGGCACCTTTAATCCCAGCTACTTGGGAGGCTGAGGCAGGAGAATCACTTGAGGCTATGAGACAGAGGTTGCAGTGAGCCGAGATCACGTCACTGCACTCCCGCCTGGGTGACAGAACGAGACTCCGTCTCAAATTAAAAAAAAAAGAAAAAGAAAAAGAAAACATGTGAAATGCTACGTTGCTTGAGAAAGGTGGGAGGATAAATTTCAGATGAGTCTATGAAATATTACCACCTATCTAACTAGATGATATATGGGAAGGGAGAATTATAAATAGAAATGTATAAAAAGTATACCTTATCCACATCAAAATTTGCCAAGTCAGTCCTGGAATGAACCTCAATTCTTTTTTCCTTCCCTGTCAGACAGATTCTTCTAGCAGTGAGTCTACTTACTGTATTGAACCCAGTACTGCAGCACTCTTCTGCTGCATTATAATTAAACAGGTTTTTGGAAAACTCCTCATTCATATATAAAAATGCTTCCACAGGAAAATGCATTCTGATTTCCAAAGAATCCATCTCAGCAACAAATTTTCAGCTGACCATCGCATTATTAGTAATGACTGAATACTAATTGATACTATTATATTAACATGCTAATATTGAAATTTGCTGGATTATTACACAGAAGCCTAGCAAAAGCACACATTTACAACTACCAATAGGTCCTTTGTGTTAGACCATAAAATATTATCTTAAAATTTTCCTATGCAGCATCTAGTTTCTGTCTTTTTATTTTTATTTTATTTTATTTTATTTTATTTTAATTTTTTGAGGCAGGGTCTCGCTCTGTCACGCAGGCTAGAAGGTAGTGGCGCTATCTTAGCTCACTGCAACCTATGTCTCCCAGCTTCAAGCAATTCTCCTTCCTCAGTCTCCTGAGTAGCTGGGATTACAGGTGAGCGCCACAGTACCCAGCTAATTTTTGGATCTTATTTTTTCAGTAGAGATGAGGTTTCACCACATTGGCTAGGCTGGTCTGAAGTGATCCACCCTCCTCAGTCTCCCAAAGTGCTGGGATTACAGGCATGAGCCACTACGTCTGGTCATCTAGCTTCTATTACAGAAATTTTCAAACAATGTTTTTTAAAAATCCTCCAAATTTGTCAAATTACTACTTTTGAAATTCTCAAAGAATATTTTTTAAAAAATACTCCAGCTATTAAAGTTTCATCTATCAAAACATAACCAATTTCTATAAATAAAACACTGACATTTTATTTTATTTTGAGAGAGTCTCTCTGTCTGTTGCCTCGGTTGGAATGCAGTGGCATGATCAGAGCTCACTGTAATCTCAAACTTCTATGCTCAAGCCATCTTCCTGCCTCAGCCTCCCAAAGTGCTGGGATTACAGGAATGAGCACCACACCTGGACAATGACTTGTTTTTAATTATTTGATAAAGACTAAAGTTAGAGGGATCATACTACCTGATTTCTAGACTAACTACAAAGACACAGTTATCAAGACAGTGTAGTATTGGTGAAATGACAGACACATAGATTGTTGAGACAGACTAAATCCACACAGTATTAAGTCTACTGATTTTTTTTTTTTTTTTTTACAAAATGCAAAGATAATGCAACAGAGAAAGGATCGTCTTTTTTAGCAAGTGGTGCTGAACAATTGGATATTTGCATCCACATCCAAACAAATGAACCTCAACCTTTAACACATATCTTATACCTTGCACAAAAAGAGATCCAAAACCTAAAACTACGACACTTCCATAAGACAACGTAGGAGAACATCTTTGACTTTGGGTTGGGAAAAGATTTCTTAGATATGAATACCAAAAGCTATGATTCATAAAAGAAATGTTTTATAAACTGGGTTTTATCTAAAATTTAAAATGTATGCTCTACAAAAGACAAAATGGGAAAAGACTGAGAAAATATTTTCAAATTACATAGCTGATGAAGAACTGGTATGCTTAATATTTAAAGAACTCTCAAAACTCAACAATAAGAAAACAAACACTTTGGAAAAAGAGTTTGCCTGTTCCTCAAAAGGTTACACAAAGAGTCAGCATATGACCAAGCAATTCCACTTCTAGGTATATACCCAAGAGAATTTAAAACATACATCCACAAAAAACTTGAACATGAATGTTCAGTGGCATTATTCATAATATCCAAAAGGTGGATGTTTAGGAATAATCTAAATATCCAACAACTGGTGAATATACATAGATTGTGGTCTATGAATACAATGGAATATTATTTAACCAAAGAGCAAATGAAATAGTCATACATCCTTCAGCATGGAGGAACCTTGAAAATACATTAGGTTAAAGAAGCCAGAAACAAAAGGCCATATATTATATAATTCCACTTAAATGAAACGTCCAGAATTACCAAATCCATAAAGACCGAAAGTAGGTTAGTGGTTGCCAGAGGTGCAGTAGTGAGAAGTGGGAGGAAATTGGGGAGCACTCCTAATGGGCATGAGGTTTAATTTTGGGGTGCCAAAATGTTCTGGAACGAGAGAATAGTGATGGTTGTACACTTCTGTGACTATACTAAAAAACACTGAATTGTACATATTAAAAGGGTGAAATTTGTGGTATATGAATTACATCTCAATCAAAAACAAAAACAAAAAAAACCGTACAACCCAATTTAAAATGAACCTGCAATCCCACTCTTAGGTATTTATCCAAGAGAAATAACAATTATGTCCACACAAACACCTGTACACGAATGTTTACGACAGCTTTATTCATAACCTCCAAAAACTGAAATATCCTTCAACCATCAAACAGATACTTACAGTCAGGCGGGCACAGTGGCTCATGCCTGTAATCCCAGCCCTTTAGGAAGCAGCGGCAGGCGGATCGCTTGAGATCAGGAGTTTGAGACCAGCCTGGCCAACATGGCAAAACCCCGTCTCTACTGAAAATACAAAAATTAGCGGGGCGTGGTGGCGCGCCCGTAGTCCCAGCTATCCATGAGGCTGAGGCACGAGAATCACTTGAACCTGAGAGGCGGAGGTTGCAGTGAGCAAAGATGGTGCCACTGCACTCCAGCCTGAGCGACAGAGTGAGACTCTCTCTCAAAACCAAACAAACATACAGTCCATCCACAGAATGAAACACTACTCAAAAATACAGAAATGAAATTCACTAATGTATGCGATACATGGACGAATTAAACCCAGACCCAAAAGGCTACATACCATATAATTCCATTTGTATGCACTCTGGAAAAGATAAAACTAGAGGGATGAGGCTGGGTGCGGTGGCTCACGCCTGTAATCCCAGCACTTTGGGAGGCCCAGGCGGGCGCATCACGAGGTCAGGAGATGGAGACTATCCTGGCTAACACAGTAAAACCCAGTCTCTACTAAAAATACAAAAAATCAGCCGGGCATGGTGGCACGCGCCTGTAGTCCCAGCTACTCGGGAGGCTGAGACACGAGAATTGCTTGAACCCGAGAGGCGGAGGTTGCAGTGAGCTCAAATCGCGCCACTGCAGCCCGGGCAACAGGGCAAGACTCGCCTCAAAAAAACAAACAAACAAACAAACAAAAAAACAGAGGGACAGAAACGGATGACTGGTTGCCAGGAGGCGGCGTGAGGTCCACTACAAAGGAGCAGCTGAGAGAATTCGGGAGGCTTGATGAAACTTTTATGTGTCATTATTGTGGTGGTAGTTACATGCCTCTTAGCATTTGTCAAGAACTGTATCACAAGAGTGAATTTTACTGCATGTAAATTTTAAATAAATAAGTTGATCAGTCACACTCTAAACAAACCTCCACCCTGAATGCAGAAGCAAGGTTCCACTACAGATCAAAGCTCACTTCAAGTATTCTTAAGGCTTCCTTCTGAGGTAGATGGGAGACAAATTTCATTTTCACTTTGCAACTAAGAAGCTGCATAAACAGTCTGCAAGTTTCTCGTACTAATCAAACAGGCTGAGCAGCTATCGCTATGACCCTAGTTTTTGTAGTCCACTCACTCTCCATCATGACACTAGGTCCCCACCGTAGTAACATTCTTTAAAATCAAACTAAATTACCTGTTTACATCATCTCATAAACGACAAGAGTCAAGATAAGCATTTTAGAAGAAGGCTGGAAGTGTGTGCATAGACAAGAATAGTTAAATTACTTTAAATATATATTTAAACACACTATTCACACACAAAATTAACCCTCACTTTGGCCTGGGAAATTCATTTCATAAAGGAGTCTAATGTCTAGCGGGTGTTTAAAATGAACAAGAGAATAATACAAAAACCGATGGAAACATTAAAAATGAGGCTCTCAGTAAGGCAGAACCCCAAACTAAACGGACACAGGGAAAGCTCGGTCCTTCACCACCTAGGCAGCGTAGGGCCCTGCTCAGTCCGGTCTTTTGCAGGTCTGAGACGTTGCACCGCACGCCTTGGTTTTTCTTTAAAATTCGGCAATTCACTCTGACCCACATATCCTGAAGCCTTGAAAATGTGACACATTCCTGGGTCAGGCTGTTAACTGTAACCACACAAACAACTTTCTGAGTTACTCTACACGTGAGTTTCCCTTTTGTTATCGGCCGAACCCAGGCGAGAGAGCCGGCGTCCGGGTCCTACGGCCGGAAGCGGGAGAGGAGAAAGCACCACGGGTCTAGCCGGGAACGGAGGCTGGGGAAGCAAGGAAGCGGGCGTCCCAGGTCACAGCGCCCTGCCTTCACTTGCGAGGCAGCATGCAACACGCGGGGGCTTTCTGGGGCCTCCGTCATAACCCCAGGGGGCCAAAGGACAGGGATGGGACCCAGCCCAGGAGGGCGTCTTCTCGATTCCTCGCCCCGCGCGGCTAAAGCTGGACCGCGCGGGGCCAAGGGTAGAGAAGGGCCCCTCGCCGGGACTTGAACGCCAGACCCACGGAGCCCACTGCAGGTTCGCTCCGCCCAGAAAATTCAAACCTTTTCATTCCGCACTCATGACACTCTCCTTCCCCACAAAATATAAACAACTCGAGGGCGGAGGCCCGGGAACTGCCGCCCGGCTTTACGTAACTTGACCCGGAGGCTGGCGGCGGCAGGTGGCTGCACCCGGCGAGCAAGGTGCTCGAAGCCCCGAGAACGCCGGAGCCCGCTCGGGCAGAGAAACGGCCCGGAGGCAGGAGAGGCCGGGGAGCGGCGGCGGCCTCTTTACCTTTCCAGATGCCCAGAGAGAGCTGGGACGTGTCCAGGTCCACCACATAGTCCCCCAAGAACCGGTTCAATACGTCCACGACTACCGACTCGAAAACCATGCTCCTCAGCAGTGGTGGGCACGGCGGCCGGCCCGTGCGCTCCTCCTCCCGCCGCCTTCCCCACGCCCCTCCCTTGAGGCCGTTCGGTTCACCGGCTCCGGGGCGGCTCCGGCTGCGGCGCCCCCACTGGCCCGACGCGCAGCCCCAGCGCCAGCTCCGCGAGGGACGGAGGCGGCAGCTCTCACGACGCGTGCGCAGGTCTGTGCTCCAGTGGAGGCGGAGCGCGGCGCAGACCTGGGCGCGCAGCCCGGAGAGAGAGGAAAGGCGGCTGCGCGGCCGCGGCTCTGGAGGGTGCCCTTTTCGCGCCGAGCACGGCTCCTCTTTCCTGTCGGCCCCACCTCCTCCCCATTGCCTGGCAACCGGACACCGGCCTAGGGCTACCGGATTTTTTCCGACCCCGCCCCCTCCTGCAGATCAGAGTTCCCAACGGCCCCCCGGAACGGGGCGGGTGCGGGGCGGTTACGCCCGACGGGAACGCCCCTCCCCCAGAAGGTGGTGGCCGCCTCCAAGCGTACGAGAGGGCTCGCCCCTGAGTAAGAGTGGGCAGATCCCACCCAGCCCAGTTGCCGGAGGCTTCCAGGGGGCTGTCCCAGGGAGCATCTCCCCCCATCATTACAGGCTGGGAGGGTCCAGTAAGCCTGGATGTCTCGGCGCCTGTAACCTCCCGCCTGGCCTTTAGGAGGACTTAACTTCCTGCTGCGAGTCGAGGATGGAATTCCATAGTCCCTGCGCTGCCTCTGAGATGAGCACCCATTTTTGGTCAAGTCGTTTATGCGGAGCCGTCTTTCATTCCAAAGAGTGACACGCTTCCCTGCAGATAAGAGTTAGAGTCAGCCGGTCTGGAAACTGCTGAACACCCTCCAAGAAATACTGGGAGTGCTGGACCCCTGACCCCTAAGCCTCCACCGAACCACTGACCTAAAATAAATTACAATTACAGCTCTTTCGACCCGTTTGGTCTTATTTAGAAGTAATCCCAAAGGCCTGAGGTCACAGAGATGCTAAATGTGAGGTTTAGAGAACTGTAATTAATCATTTTCAGTACCGAAAAAGTGTACATTGAGCGTTTTCTCTTTGCACATTAAATGAATAATGATTGATTTGTATTAATTCCTGTGTCATTTTACTCCTTTTTGTGCACAGTCACCAGATTTTTCAAAATTAAATGTTTAAGGTGTGCCTTTGCAAGTAGAATGCCTGACAAAAACTATAAATTTTGACATGAGTTTATGAATGATTTTCATATAATTTTATATTTGAAGGACCTTTATGAGGTCTCCAACCTCTTAGTCTTAAATATAATGAAACTGAAATGTTAGGGATGTGTGCAAGGTCATACAACCAATGTTCTGTGGAAGAACTGGAACCTGGCCCTTCTGATTGGCCGCCACCCCTCCTGCTTCTCTTGCATTCAGCTAACAATCTACTTCAGAACACCTGCACGGAGAAACTAATAGAGGCTAAAATACCTAGGAAAGGGAAGAGCTGTACATAATGAGGCATTTTGCCATCGCGCTATTAATAAGAAGCCAGATACACAGAAGCTGCAAAATTCCACTGTTATATCTAGCACTACAAATTCAAAGTTAAAAGAATTTCCAGAACTCCAAAAATACATCTTAAGTATCTTGCAAACGCTTTCATATTAGTTTTCTACAATCTAGGAAAATTTTATGGAAGTGGGGAAGGGGAAGGGATGTTGCTGAAAAGTTAGAGGTATAAGCATAAAGCAATGAAAAAATTCTACTGAGGAAGTGTTAGAAATAAGTGGATGCATACTGTAACCAAATTCTTATCTAGTGTTAGATGTACATGAACTTGCTTCGTAAATACTGAAAGACAATATTTTGCATTCGGTCTTTGTATTGCTTAATCCATCTAAGGAAGTTTGTAAGCAAAAATACATTAACATCACCATGTAAAAGGTATGCTCATTAAACCAACGAACCAAATTTCTGTTGTACTTTGAAAAATAAGCCCAAGGACTACTATAAAGCTCGAGTTTCAAATTAGGATGTATGTCAGTGTAAGTTATTCTTTCTCTAGATCACAATTAAAATGCTATACTGCATTCTTTGATCCAATGGGAAACAGAAAAGAGGGGGAGAGCATCTGAATGACCCCAAATTACAATTATCATCTAACTTTATAATAAATCTCTAACTTTGCAAGTAGGATTTGCAGTTTTATGTATAGTTTCCATGCCACCGCTCTTCGTCTTTAAAATTTCGGCATGCTGGTAGTAATCTTGGAATTTTTTTTTTCTCCTGATCTTAATTCTTTTGTCCACAAGTAAATGTCATTTGTGTGCTGTTTGTCTTTATCATTCCGCATGGGCATTGCAGGAGCAGGCTAGATGGCCAGATAACAAAGCTGTTGAAGCAGACCACAAAGCTGTTGCAGCAGGTGTCCTGGAGGAACAGGTGTAGAAGATAGCCGTTTTATAGGTATGGGACTTTTACTAATCTAACTTCAAAGAGCCCTGTGCTCCATCTGTTTATGCTTTAAAATTTTTAAACAATAAAAAGTTATTTGGAGCCTGGCATGATGGCACATGCCTGTAGTCCCAGCTACTCAAAGGGTGACAGAGAGGATCTCTTGAGCCCAGGAGTTCAGGGCTGCAGTAAACTATGATGCTGCCACTGCAAACTGGGTGACACAGTGAAAAAATAAATAGTAAATAAATAAATAAATGTATTTGGACTATGTGTTCCAATCCTTAATAAAAAGAGAAAAAAATCACTGGAAGGGGAATACAAGCAAAAAGGTAAAAACCTTATAAGAATCTTAAGGCTGGGCACAGTGGCTCACGCCTGTAATCCCAGTACTTTGGGAGACCGGGGCAGGTGGATCACCTGAAGTCAGGAGTTTGAGATCAGCCTGGTAAACATGGTGAAACCTCATCTCTACTAAAAATAAAAAAATAAAAATAAAAAAATTAACCAGGCATGGTGGCAGGCACCTGTAATCCCAGCTAGTCAGGAGGCTGAGGCAGGAGAATCGCTTGAACCCAGGAGGCAGAGGTGGCAGTGAGCCAAGATCACACCATTGCACTCCAGCCTGGACAACAAGAGCAAAATTCCATCTCAGAAAAACAAACAAACAAAAGAAAATCTTAAGCAGGTCAGAGGAATATGTAAATTGACACAATCTTTCTAAAAGGCAGTTCCTAAACATTTACAAACTGACACAGTACATATGTGTATGTATATCAGTGTACATACGTACATGTATATATGACCAATTCCGATTCAGCAATCCCACTTCTACAGATTTACCCTAAGAAAATAATTATAAAAATTCAAAAAGTTATTCCCATAAGAACTTTTTTTTTTTTTTTGAGACAGAGTCTCGCTCTTGTCACCCAGGCTGGAGTGCAATGGTGCAATCTTGACTCACTGCACCCTCCACTCCCAGGAGGGTTTCAGTGATTCTCCTGCCTCAGCCTCCAAGTAGCTGGAATTACAGTCGAGCGCCACCACGCCCAGCTAATTTTTGTATTTTTAGTAGAGACGGGGTTTCCCCATGTTGGCCAGGCTGATCTCCAGCGCCTGACCTCAAGTGATCCACCCACCTTGGCCTCCCAAAGTGCTGGGATTACAGGCGTAAGCCACCACACCCAGCCAAGAACATTATTTAAAGCATTGTTTATAATAGCAAAAAGAAATGGAAACGACCTAAATATCTGTTAATAGGGAAACTAGTTAAGTAAACATACACACATAGTGGGTTACTATACAGGCATTAAGATGATAATGAAAGTCTATACTAGTGTGGAAGGATGTCAATAATATATGCTTATGAGAAACAAGGTGCAGAATAGTATCCCACTAATTATATAAACTGATGAGTTTTTAAGTGTGTAGAGCATTTACATACAGAAAGAAATCTAGAAGTATGCTCACCAAATATTAACAGTGGTTATCTCTATATGGTGAGACTTTTGGCAATGTATATTTTTTTCTGTTCTTTCAAGTTTAATTTTTTATAGTGAGCATGTATTATTTTGCCCTTCTAAACTGGTGAAGAATGATGTATCAGAAATGCTATTATATTGTGTGTTATGTTATAACTCTCTGGGAAAACTATGTATGCACATTGATGAATTGCTGTGAGCAGGATCTGACCTAATTGGATAATTGATAGACATGGATGTGAACTCTCAAAAGCCTACCAAAAGACATGAGCAGACATTTCCTGAAGAGTGTATACAGATGGAAATAAACACATGAAAACATGTGCAACATCATTACCATTGGGGAAATGAAAAGTAAAACCACAATGAGATGTCAGAATATCTTATCATATTATACCTATCAGAATGGTTGTAAAAAAATAGTGACAAAACCAAGGCTGGTTAGGATACTGAGAAACTGGATCATTTATTCACTGGAGGTGGGATTGTGAAATAGTTAAGCACTCTGGAGAACAATTTGGCAGTTGCCACAAAAACTAAACATGCTTTTACTATATGACCCAGCAATTGCACTCCCAGACATTTATCCCAGAGAAATGAAATCTTATAGGTCTCACGAAAACCTGTACATGAATAGCCAAAACTTGGAAACAGCCCAAATTGTTCTCAACTGGTGAATGGTTAAACTGTGGTATGTCCACACTGTGGAATACTCAGTAATAAAAAAGGTGAACTATGGATACATGAAATAACTTGGATGGATCTCAGGGGAATCACGCTGAGTGAAAACCTGTATGATTGTATTTGTGAAACATTCTTGAAGTAACAAATGTATAGAGATGGAGAACAAATTAGTTGTCGCCAGTGGTTAGGTATAAGTAGGATGGATAGGTGTGGCTACATATGGAGAGCAGGAAGGAGCCTTATCTTTATGATACACTTCTGTATCTTGATTGTGTCAGTGGTTATATAAAATTGCATTAAACTACACACACACACATAAGTGCATATAAAAGTGGAGAAATCTGAACAAGCTCCATGGATAGTACCAATATCTTTATTTTTTCTCATTGTGATATTGCACTATAGTTATATAAGATGTTACCACTCAGGAAAACTGGAGTGAAGGGTATATGGGACCTCCCTATAGATTTTTTTCCAACTTTCTATCAAACTATAATTATTTTTAAAATAATTTTTAAAGGGTTTGCTGAGACGAAGTCAACTAGGGGGTGCCCCAGAGGATGAGATAAGCCTGAGAGTTAAGAGCTTCTACATGATAATTTAATATCCCTGCACAGGGTGCTTGGTAAAAATATTCAAGAAAGAAAAGTATCTGAATGTGGTGCCTTACCAGCATGTACTAAAATATCGATTATGCTGTGATCCCAGTAAAATACTAGAAAGAGGAATGTACAATAAGGGACTCTCAAGCACCTTCCTCTGACTCTAAGTACTTAAAACAGCTGCGCTCTTCCCAGAAAAAGAGGGTACCAAATACTGATGTCCATCAGTGCTTTTGATCTCAGATTTTAACATGACTGATATTAAAAGCTGATTCCTTGTTATTCAGTTTTGTGCCCAGATATCACCTCATCATAGAGGTGAGGTCTTCCCTGACCTCTCAGTCTCAGGTAGCCAGCAGTTATGCTCTGCCATATCACTTTAATAGCACCTTAATCTGGCTTGCATTCTTTCCAACACTTCAGAATCAGCATTACCTCACCATCTTAAAACAGTCAGAACCAACCTCATTGTCCTCCATTCTTAGAAGTTTGCTTCTCAGAACTCAGAGTCACAGGGGCCAGTCAAGCATCCCCTCGCCTCAGAAGTCTGAGTTTCAGTTTGAGGGCCTCTCTTCTAAATTTCCGAGTCTGTCCCCTTGCTCACTCAAACCTTGGGGTTGTATCTGCTTTTTGCAGTAACTGCCTCCTCAGTACCTTAGAATTCTCTCTCTACCTTTTCACTACTTAATTACTTATCTAGTGAATGGTTCTGTACGTACCTATATCTATAAAAGGGGAGTTGGGGCCTGCAGCTGAGTCTGTAGCAAGGGAGATTTTTGGCTGAGAGAGGGAAGCCATGTCATCAAAGGGAGTAAATTCAAATTATGACTGAGGAGGGAAGCCAGGCTCAGGGCCAGAGAGCTGCTTAAGTGTCAGGAGAGGCAACAACTGCCAGTCTATAAATAGGTAATGAGTCCAAGGGTCAAAGGTTCGGATAATCAAGAACAGGTCAAGCAGTGAAGTGTGAAGTAGGTCCAGGTGAAGGATGGAGAAGTTGGGCTGTGCATGTGACGTGCTGAGAGTCTGTTCTTAATTGTCCTGTGGCACGGGGCAGTGGGGTTAGGTAGCTCACTCTGAACTGAATCCATTGATACCACTGCCCCTCCTTGTTTGTTCAGCCCAACCTCTCCATTTGTGAGCCAATATTGATTTAGACAGGATGTGAAAGACCTTCCAGAAATGAACTCTATTCCTCTCTGGACTTTCAAATATTGACCATGATCTTGATTTCCTGCCTCTGATTTCTTTCCCTCCTTTGTGAACCATTGACTCAACTGGAAGCTGTGTGACCATGTGTGTGTTGCTATTTCTGTTAAGCCCTTCCCCAGAGCCTGGACCACACGTCAATGTGCAGTTCTAAGGCCAGCCACTGTCACTGCCTCACCTACCCTCCCCCACTTATCTGTTAATGCAAGTAAAATAAAACATACAGGTGGGAAGCACTGACCAGGATGGGGTGGGGTGAGAAAGTCCCAGAGTTAAAGAGCAGCGAAAAGTCCATTATGGAGATTTAGGCAGGAGGTAATTAGAGATCTCAACTAGGCCAACGCAATTCAAATGAATAGAAAGACGTTGATGCGATGGAGGTCATAAACGCAGAAATTACAGCCTTCAAAATTGATTAACTGTGGTAGATGAGGTAAATATAATAAGGTTGTGTCATATAGAGCAACTGAAACATGAAAACAAGACATTGGTTTTATAGAAGATGATAAAGAGTTTTAGTTTTAGGTTCCATGAGATTTGAAATCTAGGGGAAAATATTCGGGACGGAGAGTAAATAGTCACTCAGGAGGAAATGTCTAGTGTTAGTTAGAAATTAAGGAATGGAGTTCCAATGAGAGTCTAGAATAAGAGATGACTGCTTGAGGCTCCCTACACAGAAGCAACCATTGATACTCAATGTATGGATGACACTTTGGAGTAAAGAATTGTAAAGAAAAGCAGAAGAATAAGGACTAAACTGTGAGGAAACCATCCATTTAGGGAGGAACAAAATGAACTTGAGAAAAGAGACCTACAACAAAAGCCAGTATACCTGGAGTGGGCTGACATAGAAATCCAAGAGGACTTACAGGAAGAAAGGGAGGTCAGCAATAACAAAAGTGTAGGGATGTCAAGAAAGATAAAAACCCAGATTACGGTGGCTCACACCTGTAATCCCAGCACTTTGGGAGACCGAGGCAGGCAGATCACCTGAGGTCGGGAGTTTGAGACCAGCCTGACCAACATGGAGAAACCCTGTCTCTGCTAAAAACACAAAATTAGCTGGGCGTGGTGGCACAAGCCTATAATCCCAGCTACTTGGGAGGCTGAGGCAGGAGAATCGCTTGAACCTGGGAGGCGGAGGGTGCAGTGAGCCAAGATCGTGCCATTGCACTCCAGTCTGGGCAGTAAGAGTGAAACTCCATCTCAAAAAAAAAAAAAGTGAATTTAGCTATTACTAAGTGTAAGCAAGTTCTTTTGATTCACCTAAGAGATATCTACCCAGGGTCGTTTCAAAAGTCACAGATAGAGAATGTATTTCAATAACAAAAATGGTTACTAGCAAATTTGAACCTCATGTTTATACTTCTGTTTAGAAAATTAAGTTGACATCAACACTTACCAAGTACTTAAATGCACACTGTTCCTTCAATATTAATATAGAGATTCACTGTCAAAGGAGATGCATTAGCTTGATAAATGTACACAGTATTTTTTGTATTTCTATAATATCTAAACTCTTCTTGTTCTAGTATATGCTTTTATCATCACAGTATAACATCATTCCCAGTAAGAATCTTAACTAATGCATAAGTAAACCAAGTACTCACTTTCAAACATCCTATTTCCTGTTTTAATCACAGTTTATATCTCAGCATTCTTTTTTTTTTGAGACCGAGTCTCGCCCTGTCGCCCAGGCTGGAGTGCAGTGACACGATCTAAGCTCACTGCAGCCTCCACCTCCCAGGTTCCAGCAATTCTTCTGCCTTAGCCTCCTGAGTAGGTGGGATTACAGGCACGTGCCACCATGCCCAGCTAATTTTTGTATTTTTAGTAGAGACGGGGTTTCACCATGTTAGCCATGCCGGTCTTGAACTCCTGACCTCAGGTGATCTGCCCGCCTCAGCCACTGTACCCGGCCAGCATTTTTGTTGTTGTTTTTTTTTTTTTTCAGATGGAGTCTTGCTCTGTTGCCCAGGCTGGAGTGCAGTGGCGTGATCTCGGCTCACTGCAACCTCCGCCTCCTGGGTTCAAGCGATTCTCCTGCCTCGGTCTCCTGAGTAGCTGGGATTACAGGTGTGCACCACCAGGCCTAGCTACTTTTTGTATTTTTAGTAGAGACGGGGTTTCACCCTGTTGGTCCGGGTGGTCTCGAATTCCTGATGTCGTGATCCTCCTGCCTCGGCCTCCCAAAGTGCTGGGATTACAGGCGTGAGCCACCGTGCCTGGCCAACATTCTTTATTTAGTAACTATTTGCCTGGAAATATGCTAGTCTACAAAGAACTGTTTTATGAACTATATATAAGACTGTTTTCTAAGTTTATGCACTTCTATAAATCCTGATAAGACATACCATTACTGACATAATAAACATGTATGTGAGGTTATAAGAAAACAACAAATCCCTTGTTCCCTGGTATGTACCCACATGCACACACAGACATGTGTAGAAGTTGTAATATGATCCAGCACTTATTAATAAATAATATTTTCTACATCATGGAGAGCTAGCTTAAGTACTTTACATAGAGAATTTACATACAGTATCACAGACAGAAACAGATTTGTAATTACAGAAAATGCTATTGGTACATTTAAGCCTCATGTATAACAGTAGTATGCTTCTTTTTTTTTTTTTTTTTTTTGAGATAGAGTCTTGCTCTGTTGCCCAGGCTGAAGTGCAGTGGCATGATCTAGGCTTACTGCAAGCTCCGCCTCCTGGGTTCATGCCATTCTCCTGCCTCAGCCTCCTGAGTAGCTGGGACTACAGTAGGCACCCGCCACCATGCCTGGCTAATTTTTTGTATTTTTTAGTAGAGACGGGATTTCACTGTGTTAGCCAAGATGGTCTCGATCTCCTGACCTCATGATCCGCCCACCTTGGCCTCCCAAAGTGCTGGGTTTACAGGCATGAGCCACCACGCCCAACCCTAACAGAAGTATGTTTCTAATTAAATTATTTCATTCAATTCAACAATTACTAAGTTGAACCTGATAATGTCTAAAGTTTTCCAATGTTCATATTTTATAAAACCTTACTTCCCAAAGAACATGGACATAAATGTTCCCATAATCTCTTCTTTGAAAGAAATCATGGTGTTTTTCCACTGCTAAGAAGACTAGGCCAGGCGTGGTGACTCACATCTGTATCCTAGCACTCTGGGAGGCCGAGGCAGGCAGATCAGCTGGAGGTCAGGAGTTTGAGACCAACCTTGGCCAACATGGTGAAACCCCTGTCTCTACTAAAAATACAAAGATTAACCATGCGTGGTGG
Organism: Chlorocebus sabaeus; assembly: GCF_047675955.1. Lineage (NCBI taxonomy): Eukaryota > Metazoa > Chordata > Mammalia > Primates > Cercopithecidae > Chlorocebus > Chlorocebus sabaeus. The sequence continues at coordinate 20,482,278 of NC_132915.1, forward strand.
CGGGCACCTGTAATCTCAGCTACCAGGGAGGCTGAGGCAAGAGAATCGCTTGAACCCAGGAGGCAGAGGTTGCAGTGAGCCGACATCGCGCCATTATACTCCAGCCTGGGCAACAGGAGCAAAATTCCATCTAAAAAAAAAAAAAGAAGAGTAATCTCTGTCAATTATCACATTTATACTGTTCTTAGATTATACACTCTGCTTTTTATATCCAAGGAAATTCTGAGTGAGATGCACCAGTTTGCTTTCATTAATGTTAAAGTAGCTGATTCCAGCATCAGTTAGAGATTCAAATGGCCTCAACTTTCCCTTCCAGAAAGCTAAAAGAGCACCATCTAGTGGGATTTTTGATACAAAATCCTTCCAAATTGGTATTCAAATTGAACTACTGTAATAATCGGTTTTAAAAGAAAACTTTCATTTTAAATGACAGTGATTATAAATCAATTATATATTTTATAAAATGAATCCTAAGCATCCTTTCAACTAAACTTCAGATTTGAAAATCAAACTTAGTAATGTTAGCTTATGACATTTTTAATCGCATATTTTTACTACTGAATTGATTTCTCTTCCATTTGAATGTTAATTATGGCATACTAAAGATTTTTTTGCTTTTCATATCCTTTTAAGAAAGACTCAGTTGATTGCAGCTTTGTGGTATTGAATACAAGTTTGGCTTTGTTTTTTTCTCAACATTATACGGTTAATGGACGAATTCCTAAACAAAGAAGGTTTAATTCTACTCACTGGCTATGTCAGACATTTGAGCTGGTCTCTGAGGAAGTATAGAATTTGAATTTGTCCTTTAGTGGCTGTGGTCAGTACAAACTGTTTGACTTTTTCTCTAATTGCATAAAATTCATCAAAGCATTTGGAATGAAAAGAACAACATGAGGACTGCCTCAGCCTTAACTACTGATACCTCATCATCAGACTAGCGGGTCTGTAGACAATGTGAGCAGAAAAATTAAGTCAGTGTCTCTCTGTATTCCTGCAAATGCATTTAACAAATGGATAGCAGTGGTCAGGCAACCATATGGGCTGATGGGAATACAAGTTCATAGCTTCCAGCTAGGTTGTCTTTTCACTCGTGTTTATTCTCTTCATTATTTTTCTATTTTGTTCCTTTTAGCTTGTATTCCAAAAATTCCCCCAAATGATCCCTCCTCACATTGAGATCTCTCTTCAAATACCTCCTAATTGAAGCAGCTTCCCTTAACCATATTATGAAAAATAACATTATCCCTCTATCCCTCCTCTACTCCTTATTTTTCTTTTTCTACTCTGCTTATTTCTTACAGTACTTATCACTACTTATTTGCTTGTTTTCTGTCTCCCTCTGTAATAATTTCACCATTGATTCCATTAATTTACCTCTCTCTGTATCTGGACATTTAACTTTGCAGCATTCCCCTATTGTGAGGGGGGGCATTCCGCCTCACTCTTTGACTCTGCGTTCATTCATGTGACTTGCTTAGGCCAATAACACATTAGCTGCTGTGATGCAAGCAGAGCTTGGAAAGCACTCGCACGGTTAGGCATACTGTCTTGCTCTGGGCCATTGCAATGGAAACATGCCTGGCCTAGGCTGCTAGGCAATGAACGATACATGGAGAAGTGCTAAATCACCAAGGTTGCCCCAGTCTCTTTGATTGGCCTAACCTGCCCCTCATGTTTTAAGAATTCTAATAATGAGTGTTTTTTTTTTTTTTAAGGACCCTGCATTTGGGAGTGGTTTGTTATATAGCAATAACTAGTTAGTACACCCTCTCATAGAATACAAACTCCCTGAGTGCTGGGAATTTGTATTTTCTTTATTGCTACATCCCTAGCACCAAGCACCGTGCCTGAAGTAGATATATGTTGAATAAATGAATCGGGTGAGGCAGGTAAGCCATATATTAGAGCTTAAGTAATAATGTTTCTGACCGTCTGTCTTTTTATAGGGATAGATACATTAACATGGACAGAAATGGGTAGGCCACTTATCCAACAGGCAATTCTCCAAAAATAATTTTTTTTTATCTCAATCAAGCTTTTGATAAGTATTAAGGGGTAGTGAGTTCAAGGTTACATATTTTACCAAGTGTTTTAAGTGTAACTATTTCAAGCACACAGCAAATTGCTGTAATGATCAACTCTAATGAGATGGCATTACAACTGGCTTCCTTTTCATGATCACTGAATAGTCCAACAATGAAATATAAGAAAGCCAGTTCACCTCCATATAGAGGTGGGTTCAGGTGTACCTTCTGACCAAGAGGTCATTTTGAGGTAGTTCTGAATTCAAGATGAGTAAGTTAGACATCAAAGTTCTATGTCAAAGAGCATGGCAACAATATTTTTTAGATTGAAATTAACAGAAAAAAATGTTGCCTTAGTCAATTTTCTGCAGCTATAACAGAATACCACAGACTGGGTAATTTATAAAGAACAGAAGATCATTTGACTCACAGTTCTAGAGGCGGAGAAGTTCAAGAGCAAGGCACCAACATCTGATGAAGGTCAACCCATGGCAGAAGGCATCACGTAGCAAGTGAGTGCACCAGACAGAAAGATAAAACAAAGATAAATAAAATAAAAAATAAAACAAACTAATAGGGTCAACACTTAATCCTTTTGTCCGGAGCCCTTTCTCAAGATAACCTACCCACTCTCTCAATAACAGCATTAATCCATTCGTGAGAGCTCTGCCCTCATGACCCAATCACCACTCAAAGGTCTCACCTTTCAATCTGTCACAAATGGCAATTAAATTTCCACATGAGTTTCAAACGGGATATTCAAGTCATAGCAGAGGTATTACCAAATTGTCACACAAGTTGGTTTTTTAAAATGTAGTAAAAAGTACTGACTAGGCACAGTAGCTCACAGATGTAATCCCAGCACTTTGGGAGGCCAAGGCAGGTGGATGGCTTGAGGCCAGGAGTTCGAGGCCAGCCTGGCCAACCTGGTAAGACCCTGTCTTTACTACTAAAAATACAAAAATTAGCCAGGTGTGTAGGTGCATCCTGTAATCTCAGCCACTTGGGAGTATGAGGCACAAGAATCACTCAAATCTGGAAGGTGAAGGTTGCAGTGAGCTGAGGTCATGCCACTGCATTCCATCCTGGGCGATTGACTGAGACTTTGTCTAAACAAAACAACAAAAAAATAAATGGAAAGAAAAGAAATTTAATTGCCATTGTAAAAGCATTAGGAGGTGGGGCTGCCTTTAAGAGGCCATGAGGGCTCCACCTTCATGAGTAGGTTTAATGCTTTAATAAAAAGTCTTTCAATTGGGTTGTCTATCTCTCATATGCCCTCTGACCTTCCACCATAAGTTGACACAAGAAGCAGACCCTCACCAGATGACCCTCACCTCACTAGTATCTTGATATTGGACTTTCCAGCCTTCAAAACTGTGAGCCAATAAATTTGTGTTCATTATAAATTACCCAGGCTGTGGCATTCTGTTATGGCAGCACAAAATGAACCAAGGCACCACCCAATGATTATTAGCTTAGAGAAGTGTTTCTCAACTAGGAGTGATTTGCTTCTCATGAGACATTTGCCAATGTCTTCAGACATCTGGTAGAGGCCAGACATGCTGTTAAACATTCCACAACACACAGGAAATCCTCCTACAGCAAAGAATTAACTGGCCCCAAATGTCAATAGATTTATGTTGAGAAGCCCTGACTTAAGACCTAATAATTATGTAGTACAAGGGAATACATTTTACTTAACTTGAATTAGGGGACAACAATTCTTAAAATTGGATATTTAGTCTCTCTCAGTAGCTGGGATTACAGGTGCACACTACCCTGCCTGGCTAATTTTTGTATTTTTAGTAAAGACAGCGTTTTGCCATGTTGGCCAGGCTGGTCTCAAACTCCTGGTCTCAAGTGATCTGCCTACCTCAGCTTCCCAAAGTGCTGGGATTACTGGCATGAGCCATGGCTCTTGGCCTGAAAGCAAGATCTTCAAAGTTATGATGTTATTAAAATACAAGATACTCTTAAATTTTTAAAAGAACTCAGTAGAAAGATGTGCAATTTGAATAGCCAATTCATGAGAGAAATAAATACCTAATAGATGTATAAGAATATGTCAAGTTTCCAGCTAATAAAATATATCCAAATAAAAAACAAGAAAGCAGTTCTCACCTATAAAATCGACAAAGGTTTAAAAAATTGATAGTACCCAGAATTCTGAAGGAAATGGTAAATGGGCAATCTCCAACCCTACTGATAGCAGTAGAAATTGATATAATTTTTCTGAATGTCCATTTGACAGTATTTGTAAATAGCTTTTAGATTGTGCTTAACCTTCAGCCAATAAGTCTATTTTTAGTAAATTATTTTAAAGAAAAATAATCATTTATTGAATTCTACCTCTGAGCTAGGCTCTGTAGTGCCACTTTATACACATAAGTATTTAATCCTTACAACAACTTTGTAAGCAGATATTATTACCAACTGTTACAATTGAGGAAACTAATGCACAGGAAGTTTTAGCAATAAGCCAGATATCAAACTGCTGGAATAGTTTATACACAAGTCTGTCTTCTTTTTAGGAAAAATGGACATATGTGCATATCTGTAGGAATGAGGATGTTTACTGCATAGTTTATAATAAAGAAAAGTAGAAAATAAAGCTTATTATCCATTAATAGAGGAATTATTATGTAAATTGCATTCATTCAAATGATCATATACATTTTGAAAGAAAATGTATTTAGAATATCTTAAGTCCAAAAGATTGGTTAAAAATGAAAGAGTGTTAATAGCCAACTTTTTGTTTGTTTGTTTGTTTTGATACGGAATTTCGCTGTGTCACCCAGGCTGGAGTGCAGTGGTGTGATCTTGGCTCACTGCAACCTCTGCCTCCTGGGTTCAAGATTCTCGTGCCTCAGCCTCCCAAGTAGCTGGGCTATAGGCGTGTGCCACCATGCACAGCTATCTTTTGTATTTTTAGTAGAGATAGGGTTTCACCATGTCAGCCACGCTGGTCTCAAACTCCTGACCTCAAGTGATCTGCCTGCCTTGGCCTCCCAAAGTGCTGGGATTCCAGGCATAAGCCAATACATCCGTCCAAGAGCTGACTTTTTTTGAGTCCTTGCTATGTGCTAAGAGTTCCAGATATTGGTTCAGCTTGGTGGGCATTTGCATAGAAAATAGTCTGGAAGAACTTATACTAGGATGTAATAGTGATTGTCTTCAGGTGGTGAAATCAGGGTAAGTTCTGAGTTTCTTTTATGTTTTGATGATCACTGAATTTATTTCACTGGGTATGTATTCCTTTTGTAATCAGAAAAAAACACCCTTTAAAACTAAGAGGGAGGGAGGGAGGGAGACGGAAGGAGAGAGAAAAAAGTGGAGAAATCTTGCAAGTTGTACGTGAAGAAACAAGTGAGTGGAGCTTATTCATATTGTTTTGATACACACACGAGCCAGGAGAGTGTGCTATGCTTCCATCTTCCTAAATCTTCTACTTTTAAAGTAGTGTACTTCAATTTCAAACGTGATAATCATATCTTTATTGTAGATTATTTGTACATAAAATAAAATATTTATAGTCAAGATTTAGTTTTCAAAATGTTTAAAATTTTTCAGAAAACCATAAAATGAAATAAAAGCAGTCAAACAGGAGGTTTCTGATTTCTCTAATAGATTTCCACATATAATCCATGAATCTTCATTTTTCTCCTTCCTGGAGTATGAATATAACTCAAAGGATAATGACAATGACAGTAGTGTCTCTCTCTCTCTCCTTTTTTTTTTTTTTTTTTTTTTTTTGAGACAGAGTCTCACTCTGTTGACCAGGCTGGAGTGCAGTGGCATGATCTCGGCTCACTGCAACCTCTGCCTCCCAGGCAGATACTCCTGCCTCAACCTCCCGAGTAGCTGGAGTTACAGGCTGGCACCACCACATCCAGTCAATTTTTGTATTTATAGTAGAGACGGGGTGTCACAGTGTTGGCCAGGCTGGTCTCAAACTCCTGGCCTCAAGTGATCTGCCTGCCTTGGTCTCCCAAAGTGCTGGAATTACAGGTGTGAACCACCATGTCCGGCTGACAGTCGTCTCTTTTGGACCTGCTCTTGTTAAATCTCTATATCCCAACACTTCTGTACCTCTGTAACCCAACATAATCCTGGATGGTCAAGCTCGCTCCTCAACAATGCTGACGTCTCTGCGCTGAGCCTATCTCCTGCCCCTTGCTTTGCCTGCCACTGTCTGCAGGATGTAGATTCTGGTGACAGAAATGTCTGAGATTCATGAGTGAGCCATGCTTGACTTTGCCACTATGATGTGGTCACTTCAAGGAGATCAGTGGAATTCTTGACAATTTTCTTTCAAGGGATCACAGCAGCTGCTTTGCTCCATTACACAAGTGGAGGATTAATTCTTTTTAAATAAGGAGATCTTGCTTCTTTTTTCTTCTTTTCCTCCTTCTCACCCCCCTTTTTCTTCCTCTTCCTAGTTTTCTTCCTTTTTTCTTCTTTCCTTTTCTTTGCTAGTAAAGTTTGTTGTAAAACAAATCATAATTGCCAAAACTAGTAAAATAGAAAATTGAAATATATATACACACCTACATATGCACATGTTTTGTATTTTTTTTACAATGTCCTTAATGTCACAACATTAATTCTTATTTTTTTCTCACCTTTGTTCTTTAGAATGGAAACAGGAGGCAGCCCTCTGACATCATCTAGTTCCCTAGCAAAACACATCCACCAAATGATAATCTGCATTTCTCTTTGTTTTAGGATATTTTACCTTTACCTTTGTAATCATGGTAATTTACTGCTAGTTTGCATGTTGGACGAAACCCAAGTGATATTTTTGTTGCAAAGATGACAACAAAAACTGAGTTATGTGGAAACTTCTCAGTTCTAAGAAGAAGGTGTCAAAAGCTTACGAGAAGATTAGATGATACCCCTGGAGGTGTTAGATGCATTGACAAGTTCACATCTCCCATCTTCCACGACATTTTTAGGTTGAGCCATATGATATTGCTGGGTGTCCTCGTCTAAAATAGTTGATTATCGTCAGTTTCACATCGTTCAACTTAAAGTAATGAACTGTGGATTGATATGGCAAAATGAGGAAAGATGACCTGGAACAGGATAGCTGAAGTGTTGCAATTTTTTTAAAAAAGTTTTATTGACTTCTATCAGTCTTAGTTAACATATATCCCCTTAACCCATTTCCCATTTGCCCTGAGAATACCGCACTGGCAGTGAGCTGCACATTTTTTTTCTAAACGGGGAATGGGTTAAGGATGGGTTGGACATAGCCAACCTTCTCTCAAAATACTGACAGGCATATTGAGGTTCATATATCCTCCTTGTAGCTAGTAAGTCAGATCAATTTCTACCTTAATGAATATTTACTAAGCACCAATTGTGTCAGGTTATAATAGATATGGAAACACACTCTTTCTTCAAGGAACATTGCATCTATGGGAAGGAAAGCACAGGACCAGTTGTGATGGTTAATATTCAGTGTCGACTTGATTGGATTGAAGGATGCAAGGTATTGTTTCTGGCTGTATCTGGTGTTTCTGGGTGTTGCCAGAAGAGATTAACATTTGAATCAGTGGACTGGGAGAGGAAGACCCACTCTCAGAAAGACCCACCCACAATGTGGGTGGGCATCATCCAATCAGATGCCAGCACAGCTAGAAAAAGCAGGTAGAAGGTGGAGGGTGCTGACTTACTGCGTCTTCCAGACTACATCTTTCTTCTGTGCTGATGCTTTCTGTCCTTGAACATCAGACTCCAAGTTCTTCAACTTTTTGACTCTTGGACTTACCAGTGGGTTTGCCAAGGGCTTTTGGGCCTTTGGCCACAAACTGAAGGCTGCACTGTCAGCTTCCCTACTTTTTTTTTTTTTTGAAATGGAGTCTCGCTCTTGTTGCCCAGGCTGGAGTGCAGAGCAGCCATCTCCGCTCACTGTAACCTCCGCTTCCTGAGTTCAAGCAATTCTCCTGCCTCAGCCTCCCTAGTAGCTGGGATTACAGGCGCATGCCACCACCCCCAGCTAATTTCCGTAGAAATGGGGTTTTGCCACGTTGGCCAGGCTGGTCTTGAACTCCTGACCTCAGGTGATCAGCGCACCTCAGCCTCCCAAAACGCTGGGATTACAGGTGTGAGCCACTGCGCCTGGCCATTTCCTACTTTTGAGGTTTTGAGACTCGTACTGGCTTCCTGGCTCCTCAGCTTGCATACAGCCTATCGTGGGATTTCACCTTGTGATTATGTGAGTCAATACTCCTTAATAAATTCCCTTTCATATACACATCTGTCCTGCTAATTCTTTTCCTCTAGAGAATCATGACTAATACACCAATTATGCTATAATATACTAATTTTCATGAAGGATGCATGTTCAATATACAACAGAAATCTGGAAGAAGTACCCACGACTGCTCGGGGGAAACAGGAAGCCTTCACAAAAGTGGATCAAAGTCGATTCAGATTATGGAAACACAAATAAATAAGGATCATTTCTATAGCGTTTTCTCACAAGATACTTGGCCAGAATTCGGTATTTTTCAAGATGACAGGAATCATAAATAGCTGATGTTGCTGGAAGTTGTATCATGAGTAGGTAGAATGGCAAGAAGGAACTTGATTCCTGCCAAAGGAAACACTAAAGGACATTGCTGGGATTCCAGTCACGAGATTGCAGCAGTGAGATATCCTGCCTAGACAGGGGAGAAACCTGCCCTCAACCTTAAGAAATCGCGTTGGATGTAAAAGACAGGGCTTTAAAAAAATAATAATAAAGCAAGTTCTATCTACTGGATTAAATTAACCGAGGTGACTCAAGCATCTCTTGAGGAAAGGACTTCTTTTGCCCCTGCTTGAATATATCTTTCTTTCAGAAATATTTAAGGAACATTCCTTTGGGGGTAAGGCTTTTAGTCTTAAAACAGAAAGTCTTCCGGATGCTCATTTCAGTTCCTTGTACTCTGTATGTTCCTCAGCTATCTCATTAGCCATCCTTGCGTTAGGCTTCCACAGCCTCTCCCACCACGATCTCCTATGAGACATTTCAAAGTATAGCTGATTTCACTATCCATCCGTTTATTAGTTCAATAAATAATTCTTTCTTTCTTTTTTTTTTTTTTTTTTTTTTTTGAGGTGGAGTCTCATTCAGCCACCCAGGTTGAAGTGCAGTGGCGTGATCTCGGCTCATCATAACCACCATTTCCCGGGTTCAAGTGATTCTCCCTTCTCAGCCTCCCGAGTAGCTGGGATTACAGGCAACCGCCATCATGACTGGCTAATTTTTGTATTTTAGTAGAGACAAGGTTTCACCATGTTGGTCAGGCTGGTCTTGAACTCCTGACCTCAGGTGATCCGCCTGCCTCGGCCTCCCAAAGGGCTGGGATTACAGGTGTGAGCCACTGTGTCTGGCCATAAATAATTATTTCTGTTTACTGCTATGTGCCAGAAACTGTTCTAGGTGCTGAGGACACAATCAAAGTGCCTGCTTCTCAGGGAGCATTTTCATTCAATTCTATGAGGTGCACTATCCTGACTTTGCCTAGTCAGGTGAGATATGCAATTGACTTATTATAAAATCAATAATCCTTGCACACTTCACTTTCATCCATTTCTATATGTTTGCTAACACATAAAGGAACCAATAAGGATAAAACATGCAGTCGGAATTATGATGATTTTAATACATCTCCACCAATCTTGACATTTTTTTCCACAAGAATTTCAGTCAACACCATGCAAATCTGAGGAAGTGTTTATACCCAGTTGACATAAAGAAAAGATTTAGCTGGGTTTATTTTGGTCTTACTAGAGCCCAATCCTTTTAAAGAATTAAATAGTATGTGTTTAGTTTGGATACATATGGTTTAATATACAGATAATTTTGAAATTTCCCTTTTCAATATTATTTAAGAAACTGGGTAATCACCTCAGTGCAATCATAATTTCCTATCAACCGCTACATTTCTATTTTTCCAAGTGAGCTACTTTAAAGGTTTATTTTCAGCATTACAGAAGACATTAAACAAGTCCACTCAGGCACAGAAAGAGCATTAGGTGGGACCAGCAGAAAATATAGATATAGTCACATGCCATGATTTTAAGTCAATGAACTAACATGGATCTGTAATTAACACCTATATAGGGAACAAGCTTACCTTGGTTAAGAAAACAAGCTACTTCAGTTAACTCTGGCCTCAAAACTAATGAAAGTCCATCGCAATTTTTATCTTGAAACCAGAATCATGAGGACAGCTGGATGACAGAGCAGCTGAGAGCCACTGCAACGAATGCCAGGGCAGCTCTGTGCCAGTCATCACTGATAGGAGGTGAGGGACATGTTAAGGAACAGGAGGGTCTTACGGGAACTGCAGGAGGCAATAGGGAGGCACCTGCCTTGAAAAAGAAGACCTGCTTCCTTTTCCCTGATTACTGAATATTACTGGCATCTGTCTGCCTGTAACACCTGCCCGTCCAAATACAATACTTGGAATGATCTTTGCTTACTCACTCCTATAGTCATTACTCCTTTCACCTAAAGGGACAGAACACATTGAACTTATTACTTAATTTGATTGTTCACAGACACTAATCCTGGTAATGGTGTAAATCTGTTCTGTCTTTGATCCAAGAATACAAAACAAAGAGCCAGGAATATTTTTAGTTCTGACTCATTGAGATATGAAAGTAGCTATAATAAGAGCAATATATAAAAGTTTAAATACATTAATTATACCTTGATATGTATATAGTTAGGGTATAAGCAGGAGCAGGAGGAGGAGGCCGTAGGGCCCTATCCAGCTTCCTTTCAGGACCAAAACTCACCGACTTCCCCCCACCCCCCAGCTTCTGAAAGTTGCCAGTGGTTTACAGCTGTGTTCCTCTCCGTTGCCCTGGGAAGAAGACAGCTGACTCCCCCAAGCCCAATTCCCCTCCCCAGGAGCAGCCCACATCTAATGACTAGTTAATGAAGGGGTAGAAGGACTTGGCTCCTTTGTCTAGATATAGGACAACTTTCGAAAGCTGTCCCAACTCCAGAAATTTTCTTTTTTTTTTCTTTTTATTATACTTAAAGTTCTAGGGTACATGTGCACAACGTGCAGGTTTGTTATATACGTGCCGTGTTGGTTTGCTGCACCTATCGACTCATCGTTTACATTAGGTTTTTATCCTAATGCTATCCCTCCCCCAGTCCCCCACTCCCTGACAGGTCCCAGTGTGTGATGTTCCCCACCCTATGTCCAAGTGTTCTCATTGTTCAATTCCCACCTATGAGTGAGAACATGCAGTGTTTGGTTTTTTGTCCTCGCGATAGTTTGCTCAGAATGATGGTTTCCAGCTTCATCCATGTCGCTACAGAGGACACGAACGCACCCTTTTTTATGGCTGCATAGTATTCCATGGTGTATATGTACCACATTTTCTTAATCCAGTCTGTCATTGATGGGCATTTGGGTTGGTTCCAAGTCTTTGCTATTGTGAATAGTGCTTCATTAAACATATGTGTAAATGTGTCTTTATAGTGGCATGATTTATAATCCTTTGGGCATATACCCAGTAATGGGCTCACTGGGTCAAATGGTATTTCTAGTTCTAGATCCTTGAGGAATCGCCACACTGTCTTCCACAATGGTTGAACTGGTTTACACTCCCACAACAGTGTAAAATCGTTCCTATTTCTTCACATCCTCTCCAGTACCTGTTGTGTCCTGATTTTTTAAAAGTCAGAAATTTTCATAGGCTCAGCTGAGGCCTCTGTTGCAACTCCTCTGCCACTTGAATTCTCCCTCTCCCTAGCCCTGCTTCCCTCATTCTCCTACAGGGGTTATTCCCAAGAGCACTCCCTGTAAACCACAGAGAATCTGTGATTGTAAAGATATTTACTCTGAAAAAGTAATTAGAAACAGCAGCCGGCCGGGCACGGTGGCTCAAGCCTGTAATCCCAGCACTTTGGGAGGCCGAGACAGGCTGATCACGAGGTCAGGAGATCGAGACCATCCTGGCTAACACGGTGAAACCCCGTCTCTACTAAAAAGTACAAAAAACTAGCCGGGCGAGGTGGCGGGCGCCTGTAGTCCCAGCTACTCCAGAGGCTGAGGCAGGAGAATGGCGTAAACCCGGGAGGAGGAGCTTGCGGTGAGCAGACATCCGGCCACTGCACTCCAGCCTGGGTGACAGAGCAAGACTCCGTCTCAAAAAAAAAAAAAAAAAAAGAAACAGCAGCCAACGACCCCTCCAAAGCACTGCTGCCCAAGGAATCCCCACCTACCCTCCAAAGCATTTCCACCCACAGCAGCCCCTCTGGAGTGCTTCTCTTTGTGGCCTTCCATTGCTTCACCAGAGCCCTATCATCCCCAGCACCCAATGGAGTTCTCTTGCCAGTGGTCTGGGAGCACCTTGGTTTCCCCAGGCCATCCAGTAGTCAACCACAAGAGACCAGAGAACAAAGCCACAGGCCCAGTTGCAACCACCTGGGGTTAGAGCACTCAGCCTAGGAGTGTGGAGCTGAGCCTTGGCCCTCTGAAAGCATCCAGAAATGAAACCATTCATCTATACCTACATTGCACCACAGTCAAACCCTCAAACATGAAATTATAAAGCCAAAGGACAGCAGCTTAAAAGGAAAGGAAGGACATCAGCCTTCGCACGTGAGAAAGAACCAGCACGAGAACTCTGACAGCTCTAAAAGCCGGTGTCTTCTTACCCCCAAATGATCACACTAGCTCCCTGGCAGTGCTGCTTAACCAGATGGAGATAGCTGAAATCTTCGAAACAGGATTCAGTGTTTGTGTGACAAGGAAACTCATCAGGAAACAAGAGAAGGTTGAAACCCAATCCAAGTAAAGCTGTAAAACAATCCAAGTTGAAAGATGAAATAACTATTTCAAGAAAGAACCCAACTCCACTTCTGCAAGTACAAAATTTCCTACAGGAATTTCAAAATGCAATCGGAAGCATTAACGGTAGAAGAGGCCAAGCTAAGGAAAGAATCTCTGACATTGAAGACTGCTCCATCAAGGAAAATCAAGCAGACAAAAATAGAAAAAAAATGTTTAATGATCAAACCTCTAAGAAAGATGGGATTGTGTAAAGAGAACAAAACAACGACTCAGTAGCAATCCTGAAAGATGAGAAGACAGAACATCCAATTTGGAGAACATATTTTAAGATATTGCCCACAAAAACTCCCCCAGTCTGCCTAGAGAGGTGAGCATGCAAATTCAAGAAATTCACAGAACCCCTATCAGTTGCTATACCCGATGACCATCCCCAAGATACATAGTCATTTGGTTCTCCAAGGTCGACACAGAAGAAAAAATCTTACAGGCAGCTAGAGAACAGGGGCCAGTTACTGTGAAAGGAACCCCAACAGGCTAAAAGCAGACCTTTCAGCAGAAACTTTACAAGCCAGAAGGGACTGGGGGCCTATTTTGAACATTCTTAAAGAAAAGAAATTCCAACCAAGAATTTCATGTCCCACCAAAGTAAGTTTTGTAAGCAAGGGAGAAATTAAATCCTTTTCATTTGAAATACAAACCTTGCATGTAAATGGTCTAAACGCTCTGCTGAAAAAACATAGGGTGGCAAATTGGATAAAGAAGCAAGTCCCAACTGTCTGCAAGAGACTTGTCTCATAATATTAACACCCATTGGCCCAAAGGAAAAGGATGGAGAAAGATCTATCGGGTGAACAGAAAACAAAACAAAGAGCTGGGGTTCCTATTCTTACATAAGATAAAACAGACTTTAAACCATCAACAATCAGAAATGACAAAGAAGGGAATTACATAATGATAAAGGACTCAATCCAACAAGAAGAGTTAACTATCCTAAGTATATACTCTCACCCAACCTGAAGCACGAAGATGTATAAGTTCTTAGAGATGTACAAAGAGATTTAGACAACCACACAATTACAGTGGGAGAAGTCAACCCTGCACTTACAGTGTTAGACAGATCAAACTCGACATGTGACCAATTGTACCTAATAGCTACAGAAAACTTCAACCAACAAAAATATAATATATTAATACATCCTTCTCATTTGTACATAGCACATACTCTAAGATCAACCACATGCATGACCATAAAGTGAGTCTCAGCAGATTCAAAAAAGCAAAATCATACCAATGACACTCTCAGGTGACTGCTCAATGAAAACAGAAATCAATGCCAAGAAGATATATCAAAACCATACAATTACATGGAAGTTAAATAACCTGCTTCTGAATGACTTTCGCATAAAGAGTGAAATTAAGACAGAAATAAAAAATTCTATGAAAATAATGGAAATAGAGACAGAACACAGCAGACTCTCTGGGACACAGCTAAAGCAATGTAAAGAGGAAAGTTTATAGTGCTTACTGCCTACCTATGTAGTTAGAAAATTTTCAAATTAAGAACCAATATCGCACCTGAGGAATTAGAAAAACAAGAGCAAACCAACCACAAAGCTACCTGAATAAAAGAAATATCCCAAATCAGAGCTGAAGTGAATGAATTTGAGATGCAAAAATCCATATAAAAGATTAACAAAACTGGTAATTGGTTTTTTGCAAGAATAAACAAGATTGACAGAAGAAAATTCTAGGCATGGTATCTTATCATGCCTGGGGTCCCTAAGTAATTAGACTTAAATTCTAGAAAAATCACCCAGAATAGGCCGGGCGCGGTGGCTCAAGCCTGTAATCCCAGCACTTTGGGAGGCCGAGATGGGCGGATCACGAGGTCAGGAGATCGAGACCATCCTGGCTAACACGGTGAAACCCCATCTCTACTAAAAAATACCAAAAAAACTAGCCAGGCGAGGTGGCGGGCGCCTGTAGTCCCAGCTACTCGGGAGGCTGAGGCAGGAGAATGGCGTAAACCTGGGAGAAGGAGCTTGTAGTGAGCCGAGATCCGGCCACTGCACTCCAGCCTGGGCGACAGAGCGAGACTCCGTCTCAAAACAAAAAACAAAAAACAAAAAAGAAACATCACCCAGAATAAAGGAATGATAACAGGTTGTGTGGGGATGAGGCTGGAGACAGGGAGACTAATAAGAAAGTTGATTCAGAAACTATTTTTTAAGGCCGGGCATGGTGGCTCACGCCTGTAATCTCAGCACTTTGGGAGGCTGAGGGAGGCAGACGAGGAGGTCAAGAGATCAAGACCATCCTGACCAATATGGTAAAACCCCATCTCTGCTAAAAATACAAAAATTAGCCGGGTGTGGTGGCATGTGCCTGTAATCCCAGCTACTCAGGAGGCTGAGGCAGGAGAATAGCATGAACCCAGGAGGCAGAGGTTGCAGTGAGCTGAGATCATGCCATTGCACTCCAGCCTGGGTGAGAAGTGAGACTTCATCTCAAAAAAAAAAAAAAAAAAAAAAAAAAGAAAGAAAGAAAGAAAGAAAGAAATACAAAGAAATAGACTTCATCCGTGTACAAAGTTATACATTTTTGTAAGAATGTATAACTATTTTTTCTTGAAATACACGGGCTTCCCAGTCTGCCTCTCTTTGTCCCAGTTTTGTTAAAGTTGTGATTTATCAGCTAAGATTGAATTTAGCTGTTTTTAACAGAAAACCCAAATATATGGCTTAAATAAGATAAGGATTGATTTTTTTTTTCTCTCAAGGAGGAAGAAGGAGGAGGAGGAGGAAGAGAAGAAGAAGGAGGTCCATTGGAGATAGTACAAAGCTGGCATATTAGCTCCGTGGTTATCAGAGATTTGGGTTTGTTCTATCTTCTTCACCATGTTGACCCCTTGACCTCCATCCTCAGGTCAGTGTAGGATCCAAAATAGCTACTGAAGCCCCTGCTATCATGTCTGCTCTTTATTTAGGAGGTAATGGAAGGAAGGGGAAAAAAAACAATGCTTGTGGCTTAGTCAGCCATTTTAAAAGAAACTTCCCTGACGTCCTGCCCATAAACTTTCACTTATATATCGTTGGTCGTTACTATCTACAAGGGATAAAGGAAAATAAAAATTTTAACTGGGTCCACGCCATCCCCTGATAAAAGAGATGTCAGTCACTAACAAGAAAAGAGGAGAGTGCAAGAGCAGGCATCTAGTAGGCTCTGTCTCACATAGGTTAAAAGAGAAGTCTCTCTCTCTGTATGTGTATATATATGTGGATATATATATGTGTATACACACACGCATGCACACACACACACACATATATATATGGCAAAGATGGTTAATGACAACTGACCCTCTGGCTTTGTGTAGGGAGATAACAGGAAGTGATGGGAACTGTGCTGAGCAGGGAAGCCCATATCTCACCTAATAGGCTCAGCCATATTCTGCCCCAGCAATGTGGGAATAGAGCCCACTGTGTTCTGAAGTTCCCATTTTCCAAGAGAAGCAATGAGCTGCTCTACATCGGCTCCTCACTCTGCTTCAGCCACACTCTCCTACTGCTGTCCTTTGAACATGCGCCTGTCCTTCCACTACAGGGCTTTCATACTGTCTGTTCCATCTGCTGAGAATGCTCCTCTTCCATATATCAGCATGAACCCTTCAAGTCTTTGGTCAAACTACAAGAAGCATAATCTGAGGCAAATTCAGATTTTTGTGCCAACTCTTGTATTATTTTATATTTTTATTTTTATTTTGAAACAGAGTCTCTCTCTGTCGCCCAGGCTGGAGTGCAGTGGTGCAATCTCAGTTCACTGCAACCCCCTCCTCCTGGGTTCAAGCAATTCTCCTGCCTCAGCCTCCCAAGTAGCTGGGATCACAGGCATGCATCACCAAACCCTGCTAATTTTTGTATTTTTAGTAGAGACAAGGTTTCTCCATGTTGGCCAGGCTGGTCTTGAACTCCTGGTCTCAAGCGATCCACCTGCCTTGGCCTCCAAAAGTGCCGGGATTACAGGTGTGAGCCACCATGCCCAGCCTTTCCTTATTTTAAAATCAGTGCCCACATATTTCAAAATTCTGTGTCTGAATGTTGCAATTCATACCTAACCTCCAACCACTGACCAAGGAGAGACAGTTTTCCTTGAGGCAATATTTTAGGAAATGTTATGCCACACAATAAGAAATGAAGTCTTTTGCTTTGCAATCCAGGGTAAAGAAGGGGGAGCTTGAAATGAAGGTGCCCGTCACCAGACTCTTAGACCATGGCAAATACTTATTACCCTGGGGACAGATACCCATTAACCATCTACCCTCTTCTTCCCTTTGCTTCCCTTCTACCCCTTGCTTCCCTTTGCTTCCCTAGCTGGCTCTGATTCTGGGGTGGACAGTATTTCTAAAAGGACGATTCTGGATAAATTAACTCCTCCCTGCCCTATATAAATAGTCTGGCACTAACCTGATCCAACTCCCTCCACACAGCGGTCCATTCCTTGCAGCTTTCTGTTTAGGCCAGCAGATGGCAGCAAGTATTGGTTGAATCAGGAAACCAACTTACACCTTCGGCGTTGATGATGTTCTTTTTGATGAATTTTCTTTGACTTGTGCCAATAAAAACAATAAAAGTAATTTACATTTGCCTCATTCATTACTTCTCACACTGAGAAACAGGAAGGTTAATCCATTTTACACCTGACTTACCGTTTTGAAAGGGTGATCATGAAAGTCTGAATATGTGAAATGGGGCAAAAGTCTTAATTTGTTCCTTAGTAACAAGACATAAAATTAGATATATAATACCAAACAGAAATTATTTATTTAATCTTGACTCCAATGGCTGTTCTTAGTAAAAAACTACAAATATTTGCTATGTTTCTAAGTAAAGGTACAATAACTTCAGGACATGCGCAAAATGGTAAACAGTTGTATTATTATTTTCTGAATGACTTCCACATTTGTCCAAATCTATCCTTTAAAATGTACTACATCCTTTTAATCACTTGGAGATGAAAATAATGAAATATATGTGGGGAAAAGTTACTAGGAAAAACTTCTACATATCATGAAAGTGAACTCTTGTTTTATTACTATCCTTTGCAGAGTAGCAATATAAAAATTTTTGAAAGTTTTGTTATGTCAACAGCAATTATGGAATAACTAAATGTCTTTGAGGGGAAAAGGAAAATGAACCCAATAAAGAGTCAATTTATTAGAGAAAATTAAGTCTACAGAACAATTATTTCTGTACTTCATGCTTCAAAGTTTTGTTCAATGTAAACTAAAATCTAGATAACCTAGGAAGCAAGATAAGTAATAAATGAACAGTCAGGCTCCACAACAGGTAAGAAGGAAAGCTGATGTGGAAGCAGGAATTACCAGTGCCTGTGGATGTCAACAGAATTTACATGTGAGTTGTTTGCTAAGAAATGCAGAGAAACCTACAGATGATTGTTAGTGGTTAGTACCTGGAAAGGTAAAGGAAACAGGCTGAGAAAGATGCCCTGACACTTCTGAAAGGATCAAACTCTTTGTAAAGATTTAAAAAAAAAAAAAAAAAAAAAGGCCAAGCGTGGTGGCTCACGCCTGTAATCCCAGCGCTTTGGGAGGCTGAGGTCAAGAGATTGAGACCACCCTGGCTAACATGGTGAAACCCCATCTCTACTAAAAATACAAAAATTAGCTGGGCCTGGTGGCAGACGCCTGTAGTCTCAGCTACTCGGGAGGCTGAGGCAGCAGAATCGCTTGAACCCGGGAGGCGGAGGTTGGAGTGAGCCAAGATGGTGCCACTGCACTCCAGCCTAGTGACAGAACAAATCTCCATCTCAAAGAAAAAAAAGAAAAGAAAAGAAAAGACAAATTTGTTATGAATTGCACCTTAGAATTTTAGAATGACAGAGATTAAAGGAACATGTATATTATTTTAGTCTAGTCTTCAGCTCTTCTAAGTTCTATGGAAATTCCTTCCTTTGTATCTCTGGATATAGTTCTCTGGCCTCTGCTTGATTGCATCCACCAGTTCAGAGCTTTTGAAATTTTATTGTAAAGATTTTATTTTATTATTGTATTTTTTTGAGACAGGGTCTTGCGCTGTTGCCCAGGCTGGAGTGCAATGATGTAATCATGGCTCACTGCTGTCTCAATCTCGTGGGCTCAAGTGATCCTCTCACCTCAGCCTCTAGAGTAGCTGGGGGTACAGGTGTACACCACCATGCCCAGCTAATTTTTAAGTTTTTTGTTATTTGTTTGTTTGTTTGTTTTTGGAAAGACAGGGTCTCCCTGTGTCGCCCAGCCTGGTCTCAAACTCCTGGGCCCAAGTAGTCCTCTCACCTTGACTTCCAAAAGTGCTGGCATTCCAGGCATGAGTGACCACAACCAGCCAAGGTTTCTAAACATTTTTATTTTGGATCACAGACAGCTTTGTGAGACTTGTGAAAGTATGTACCCTCATCCTAGAGAGATGCGTTCCCTAAACTCATTCATGGAGTTCAGGTGAAGCTTCCCTACTCTAAGGAAAATAAAGCCTTTCTACACAACAATTCTTCAAGTATTTTTTAAAAGCATCATGTTCTTAAAACAACCTCACTCATTTCACTGACTTATTTCCTTTCTCTGTTCCTTCATCCACTTTTTGAAAACAAGCATATACTAAGCACCCTTTCTGTTTCACACACTCTAGACACTTGAGACACTCAGATGAATAAGACGCCATTCCTGTCGTTCACAGCTTATCTGGAGAGAAAAATCTGTAAACACCTACATTAGGTCAGGGAAGCGATATTTGAATTGAGTATGGTCTTCATTTGGATTCAGTCTAGGTTCAAATCCCAGCTTTACCACGTAAGTGTCACCTTTGGAAAGGCACTTAACCTCTTGAGTCCTCAGTTTGCTCATATGTGAAATAGGCATTTGTGTGCTATTGCTGTTATTATCGTCGTTTGCCAAATAAGAAATCTGGACTTTATTATGTAGGCTTTCATAATCCACCAGCCCTTTAAGAAGGGGGAGTGGTAGGCATGATTTGATTTTTTTCTTTTTAACAAATTTTATTTTAAGGCAAATCATTCTACATTGGAAGATTGTGAATAAACTGGACCAAGGAGAGATGGAAAGGAGGGAGACCAGATTGGAGACCTGCAACTGTAGAGGGAGGAATGGTGAGAACTTGAGCTAAGGCAGGGGTAACAGGGATGGAGAGTTGTTAAGAGATATTTTTGAGGTATAAATTATAGGACTTGGTGGTCCGTTGACATGGAGAAGACCAAGTTAAGTTAGTCTTACATGTTTCTACCTTGGAAAACTGGTTGGATAGTGATTTCATTAACTTGGATTGTAATTACAGTAGAAAAAACATTGAGAGAAGATAATAAATGTAAGATGCCTTTCAGATACCTTCAGCTTTGGAAATATGAATCCAGAATTTGGGACAAAATCCTCCACTAGAAAGAATAGACTTAGGGTTTCTTTTTGTCTTTGGTGGTCAGTCATGAGAATGGATAAGATCACCCAGGAGAGCAGGTAGAGTGTGAAGAAAATGGAAGACAACCAAGAAAAGAATCAAGGCAGGCCAGACGAGGTGGCTCACGACTGTAATCCCAGCACTTTGGGAGGCCGAGGTGGGCAGATCACGAGGTCAAGAGATCGAGACCATCCTGGCCAACATGGTGGAATCCCATCTCTACTAAATATACAAAATTAGCTGGGCATGGTGGCAAGTGCTTGTAGTCTCAGCCACTTGGGAGGCTGAGGTAGGAGAATTGCTTGAACCCAGGAGGCAGAGGTTGCAGTGAGCCAAGATCATGCCACTGCACTCCAGCCTGGCAACAGAGCAAGACTCTGTCTCAAAAAATAAAATAAAATAATATAAAATAAAATAAAAATAAAAGAAAGAAAGAAAGAAAGAAAGAAAGAAAGAAAGAAAGAAAGAAGAAGAAAGAAAGAAAGAAAGAGAAAGAAAGAAAGAATTGAGGCAAACACAAACATTTAACAAAAGATGGGGGAGGAAGAAGAGGAAGAGAAGGCCCAGCTAATGAAGGCAGCTGACAGTAGAAAGTTAGAAAAGTAGAACTCAAGGGACTGTTTTTTCTAAGCAGTCGCTCTCTTAAACCAAAAATCTGAATGCCCAATAAGTATCAGACACTCTGCTAACTGTTCATCTTAATTCCCCTTCATATAGGTAGCCCATTGCACAATGCCATCCTGCCCATCGATCTATGGCCAACCCTAGCATAAACCAAAGTTTCACCTATGCTTGGATCTGTTTCTGTGCTCTTTACTATGCTGCGTCACTCTAGATATCCATCTCTGCACCAATGCCAAAACGTTTTAATTACTCAATTATACAACTTTACAAACACCCTTCCTCCCTCCATTCCAAGGTAAATATAAATTATTGCCGTGTTTCATATGAACAAAGTTGTAGGCATGTTTTCAGTAATATTACATATACTGATGATGTAGAAACTCTTTCTGTGACACTACCTTCAAAATGAAATTATAGAGTTAACGTACTATAAGGTGCAAACTCTCTCTTTCTTCATTTGATCCACATAAATCACATTCCCTTACACAGTGATTCCCAAACCTGACTGAGTATCAGAATCACCTGGGAAGCTTTTTAAAAATGTAAATTTTTTCTTTTTTTTTTTTTTTTTTTTGAGACGGAGTCTCGCTCTGTTGCCCAGGCTGGAGTGCAGTGGCACAATCTTGGCTCACTGCAACCTCCACCTCCCAGGTTCAAGCAATTCTCTTGCCTCAGCCTCCCAAGTACCTGGGATTACAGGTGCCTGCCACCACACCCGACTAATTTTTTGTATTTTTGTAGAGACAGGGTTCCACCATGGTGGCCAGGCTGGTCTCGAACTCTTGACTTCAGGTGATCCACCCACCTCTGCCTCCCAAAGTGCTGGGATTACAGGCATGAGCCACCATGCTGGGCCAATATCAGTCACATTAGAATGCTACTTTGCCATCAACTTTCAGAAATTAAGCACTTTATTGGGAGGCAGAGGCGGGCGGATCACAAGGTCAAGAGATTAAGACCATCCTGGCCAATGTGGTGAAACCTCGTCTCTACTAAAAATACAAAAATTAGCTGGGCGTGATGGCATGTGCCTGTAGTCCCAGTTACTCGGAAGGCTGAGGCAGGAGAATTGCCTGAACCCGGGAGGCGGAGGTTGCTGTGAGCCGAGATGGCACCACTGCACTCCAGCCTGGGGACAGGGCGAGACTCTGTCTCAAAAAAAGAAAAAAAAGAAAAAAGAAATTACACATTTTATTAACTTATTGGTTTTTGTTCTTTTGAGAAGTAAGTGTTGTTATAAAAAATTACAAACCTTGCAGAAATGAACAGAATGTAATACAATCCAACAGTTTCTCCTTTAATAAAGGATGTTAACAGTTTGGGCAACACACTATATTTTTCTTATGCACTTAGTAAGATAATTCTTCTAAAATTGGATTGTTTAAACTTTGGGAATCTGGACTTTGAGAATCTACATAAGACTTGGCCTTGGGAGCACAGTAAGTCCCATGCACCATGTGGAAAGCCTGGACATGTAAGCCAGGAGCATCTGCTTTTCAGACACAGCTCTGTCTTTTACGAGCAATTTTGGGCTATTTATTTAACCTCCCTAAGTCTCAGATTTCCTTATCTGCAGATAAAAATACTACCTATGTAATAAAATTCTTGTGAGAATTAAATGAGATAATGCTTATAAAGGGATCAGCATGACATGAAAAATAAGTTCTTGGCAGGATGTGATGGCTTACACCTGGAATCCCAGCACTTTGGGAGGCTGAGGTGAGTGGATCTCTGAGTACAGGATTTTGAGAGCAGTCTGGACAACATAGAGAGATCCTGTCTCCAAAAAAATAAAATAAAAAATTAGCTGGGTGTGATGGTGTACACCTGTAGTCCCAGCTACTCTGGAGGCTAAGGTGGGAGGATCGCTTGAGCCAGAGAAGTTGAGGCTGCAGTGAGCCGTGATCATACTACTGGATAAATGTTAATTTTAAAAAATTGTCAGTAAGCCTTATTTTTTAAGATCAGTTTTTAGGTTCACAGCAAAATTGAGTGGAAAGTACAGAGAGTTCCCATGTTCCTTCCCCTACAACCTTCCCCACTATCAAGATCCCCTACCAGAGTGGTACATCGTTACAGTCCATGATTCTACATTGCTATATCCTTCTCACCCCAAATCCATATATACATTAGGGTTCACTCTTGATGTCATAGGTTCTATGGGTTTTAACAAGTATATAATGACAAGTATCCACCATTGCAGATCCAGATCTGTACACTGAGATACAAGATAGAATGCAGATACAAGATACATTGTATCTTATATCTTATACATATATCAAGATATAATGTAGATGTACTTGTATCCAAGTATCCATAATGGATTGTTTCACTGCCCTAAAAATCCTCTGTTCTCTGCCTATTCACCTCTCCCTTTCCCCTAACCTCTGGCAACAACTGATTTATTTTTTTACTGTCTTCATAGTTTTGCCATTTCCAGAATGTCATGTAGTTGGAATCATACCATGTTAACTTTTTATTATGCTCATTATTATTACTACTACTACTACTACTATAGGCACTTTTATTTAATATATAGGACATTCTATTAATGTATGATTTTATTATTTCTAGCTTATGTATAGCATTTCACTGTATGGATGAACTTAAATGTCTTATGCATATTTTGGTTGTTTTTCAATTTTTCTTGATCTAAACCATTCTGCAGAGAATATCCTTGTATATATATTTTTTCATACTTATATGTGTCTCTCCTATAAGGATAATTTTTTTAAATTGTGTTTTGTTTGTTTCTTTGTTTTTTAGACGGAGTCTCACTCTGTTGCAGTCCTCTCACCTCACCCTCCCAAGTAGCTAGGGCCACAAGCATGTGCCACTGCCACCATCTATTTTTTTATTTTTTGTTTTTTTGTAGAGGCAGATCTCCCTATGTTGCCCAGGCTGGTCTCAAACTCCTGGGCTCAAACAATCCTCCTCCCTCAGCCTCCCAAAGTACTGGGATTACAGGCGTGAGCTGTCATGGGCAGCCAAGGGGAATTGTTGAGGCAATGTGTATGAATATTTTAATAAAGTTTTACCCATTAGTTCCACACACAATTTATTTATGTATATTTCCACTAGCAGTATACGAGACTGTTTTCCACATACTTGCCCAAACTGGATATTCAATTTCTTTTTAATCTTTGCTAATGGGAGAGTCCAAAATTTTGTATCTTTGTTATATTATTTAACATTTAATTACTAAAGAAAACAAGCATTTAAAGTAATCTATTGACGCCACAGTTTTTTATTTAGGTTTCTATTTTCCCAGATTCTCCTGGTCTGTTTTCTTTTTACAAGGATTACTTCCTCTCTTACTTTATTTCTTTCTTTCCTTTTTCCAGTTTTTTTCCTCTCTCCTTTATTTACCAACGGAATGACATTTTTTAAGTCAATGCCATTTTTTCTTAATATTAAGTGGTCTCTGGGTCCTTTTAATTAATACTCTCTTTATCTTGTTTGCCTTCTCTAAACAGAAGACACCAAATGATTTCATCCTTTATTTCCCAAGTCAATATTTTCTCCTTTCTTCACTTCTCACACTTTACAGAAGAAAGTAGAATGACAGGTACTGTGGTTTCCTCACTACCTCCTTGAAATGGAAAAGAGCTGGTTTCTTTAATACTGCATTTCCTCTTTTTCCACTTCAGGTTGTCTTCTGCAGCATGTAATTGTTTCTTTGGCGTTCCAAATACTACCCTGTTGCTGATGGAAAATGTCACAGCTTGTGTGAGTGCCAGTTGCAGCCAATTATGTACTAAATGACCTGCATTGGCATGAACAAGCTTGGCAGAATGCATTATGCTTTCGTGAGGTGAAATTTTGCTTCAATAAATCGTGCTTGCATGGGATTTGACCTCAGGATGAAATCACACTCTTGTCTGAGCTGAAACAGCGCAGCAGTGAAAGTATCAAACAGCCACGATAGCATGAATATCCAAATGGTATTTTTTGACATGTGAAAATTATATCATATATGATAACAAAATGGCCATGAATAGGGCTTTTTTTTATTCCAAACTCATTGTATTCTAGTTTTCCAAAGTTAGTATCTTTTCCTTGTTGTCCACAGAAATAACGTATAGACATATTCCCTAAACAAGCATGTAGCATACTGATATAAATTTTATGTTAAGCAAATCAAAATCATTTGGTATTTATTGTGAAAGTAATTTGTACCTTCAAGGTACATTTTCATTTTCCAAGATAAATTAAGTTAGTTCAGACTTAGAATTACAAGAGTTTCAAGAGCCTAAATCATCAAGATAATAAGTCATTGAAAAAAAGAAGTAATATTTTAATGGCTTGTATCATATAAATTCAAATATGTGAGTTTACCAAAAGTATTATTACCATTACATTTAATCTTAAAGTGGTAATGTTGTAGTTAAAATCAAACCTATATCCATTAGCATAGTATGCAGCCACTGAAATCTGATTAGACAAACTGTGTAGAGACAAGGAAAGATATTTATAGCTACCTAAATTGAATAAAGCACACTATTAAAATATAATTGCAGGCTTACATATGCCATCAGATTAAAATAGCTATCTTTTATTTTGGGGATTAAGTTGTCTACATCCTGCTATTATATTGTCTTTTCGATAAAAAATTACTGTGTACTAAGTCCAAACAATGGCTAATATCCAATGTTTATTCAGTTTATTCAGTTATTCAATAGTTATATCTTTCATTAAGCACATGTCAGTAAGTCACTTGACTAATATTCACATTATGCAATTCAATGAATCTTCAGAATGGATTTAATCCCCATGACTACCTTCAGCAGTCTTCAAAACTTGGTACTGAATAGGTTTGGATTGATCAAGAGTGATATTCAAATTATTAAGAATCAGGGCCGGGCGCAGTGGCTCACACCTGTAATCCCAGCACTTTGGGAGGCCGAAGCAGGTGGATCACCTGAGGTCAGGAGTTTGAGACCAGCCTTGCCAACATGGTGAAACCCTGTCTCTACCAAAAACTCAAAAAATTAGCTGGGCATGGTGGCGAGTGCCTGTAATCCCAGCTACTTGGAAGGCTGAGGCAGGAGAATAGCTTGAACCCGGGAAGTGGAGGTTGCAGTGAGCCGAGATCACGCCATTGCACTCAGGCCTGGGTGACAGGGTGAGACTCCGTCTCAAATGAAAACAAGAAAAAAGAATCAATCAGAACAGACACTTTAGCAAGCACCAGACACAGCCATCGTGAATGTAGGGACTGAAGATCCATTCTGGATAGAAGTGGAAGGGTGCTTCTAGAAACAGGCAGGATGGAGTCCTGATTTTCAGGATATTGGCATAGTTTGATGAATAACACACTACTTGGTTTACAAAGAGAAGGCATGGGTACTAGTTCCAACTTTGCCAATTTTCCTTTAAGTCTGAGATTCTATATCTGTAAAATAAAGTATTCAAAGAATGAGATAATCAATTTTGGAAAACACTATAAATTTTATAGTGAGCATAAGAGAACTCATGAGAACTTGGCAGTCATTAATGAAATATTAATATTTTATTTATTTACTTGTATATTGTAGACACAATTGACAATCTTGTTCTCAGTTATATCCCTTAATGAGTCCCATGACTGAACTTTGACTAGGTAATGCAGATTTTAGATGACACAAACTGATTCGATCCCTGTGAATTATTCGTACATGCTACCAATAAAAGATTGATTGCATAATATAAATATGATTCACTTGACTTACTGACATGTGCTTAATGATCTGTCCCTGTGAATTATAAATAATGTTTGGAAATGCCAAATGTATAGGAAGTGACCTTCTTCTGATTATAAAAGCCATATTTGTGTCCAGTGAAAAGAGAAGTACATACCACATGTGAACATAGGGTTCAGAGTTAAGACACATTTTCTACAACAAACTCTTCCAGGGTTGATTGTAATTTACTGAACACTTATAATATAAACAATGTTGGTCATTTATTAATCCTATGGAGTTTTCCTTTTTTTTTTCTCATTTCCAATTCATTGTCTTCCTTCAACGTTCTCTTGCCCTACCTAGCGAAGTTTCAGGTGGTCTCTTAGTTTATTTGATCTCAGCTGTGACATTTCACTGGCATCAACTACAGGTTATTTTTCATCCACAGACAAAGCAGTTTTATAAGTACAACTTTAAAACTTTAAAGACTTTGCAAATGTTTTGAAGGTTTTGTTGTTCACTAAGTAAGTGGTCAGAAGTTCAGGCAGTCTTCGTAAAGGCTTTTTGCACTCTATTAAGCTTTATATGTTACAAAACTTCTGAGCTTAATTTTAGAACGCTTACTCAAACAAATGCTCAGAACTCATACAATCCTGACCTCACTATATATGCCACCTATCAGTGTCAACATTTAAGAAATGCAACTTGATAGTCATCTGTGGCTGGAGTGACAAAGTGCCATATATATATATATGTATATATATCTTTTTTTTGAGAGAGAGTGTCTTGCTCTGTTGCCCAGGCTGGAGTGCAATGGTGTGATCTCAGCTCACTGCAACTCCTGCCTCCCAGATTCAAGCGATTCTCAGCCTCCTGAGTAGCTGGGATTACAGGCGCGTGCCACCATGCCTGGCTAATTTTTGTGTTTTTAGTAGAGATGGGGCTTCCGTATGTTGGCCAGGCTGGTCTTGGACTCCTCACCTCAGGTGATCCACCTGTCTTGGCATCCCAAAACGCTGGGATTACAGGTGTGAGCCAACAGACCCATAATATATATATTTCTAGTAATAGATAATGGGGACAGAAATAGCAGTTGTAGTAGTGAAAACAATCTTGAATACCCTGTAGAAACTAAGGACCAAGACATTGTTTATTTGTCCCAAATGGTTACATCAAATCTCACCCTAGGCATTTTATCACCAAAAAACAATATTCTCCTAAAAAATCTGCAACTGAAGAATTATCTATGTCAATTACAAGCCACATTTATTACTTAGGGCAAAT
Source organism: Chlorocebus sabaeus (assembly GCF_047675955.1). Lineage (NCBI taxonomy): Eukaryota > Metazoa > Chordata > Mammalia > Primates > Cercopithecidae > Chlorocebus > Chlorocebus sabaeus. Next base: position 20,510,150 of record NC_132915.1, read on the forward strand.
ACATGTTTTATATCCTCAAGGGACTCTTCTCATAAAAATTTATTTTATTTTTTAGCATTTAAACAATATGACATTGACAGACCACCCGTCTTAATACCAGTGGATGTACAGCTCATATTTTTATGTGTTATTTAAAAAGTACTAATTTTACACACATACACCAACACAGACACACCATAATCAAATAACATAATGTTAAGTGATTTCTTTTCAAGGAAATGACTGAAATCCCTACATGAACAACATGAGGCGATTCTCTACCCTTTCTACCTTCTCTCCTCGGGGGTTCATCTCTGTTAGAGACTATTAGCAGCACTGCCTATATCACAAATAATTGACAAATAATTGTGTGTGTATGTGTGTGTGTGTATACATATGTGTGTGTGTGTGTGTATATATATATGTATTTTTTTAGACAGAGTCTCGCTCTGTCACCCAGGCTAGAGTGCAGTGGCATGACCTCAGCTCAATAAATCTCCACCTCTCAGGCTCAAGTGACCCTCCCACCTCTGCCTCCTGAGTAGCTGGAATTACAGGTGCGTGCCACCGTGCCCGGATAATATGTATATTTTTTGTAAAGATTGGGTTTCACCATGTTGCTTAAACTGGTCTCAAACTCCTGAGCTCAAGTGACCCACCTGCCTTGGCCTCCCAATGTGCTGGGATTACAGGCATAAGCCACTGCGCCCAACCAATTACATATAAAATTTTTTTTTTTTTTTAAGATGGAGTCTCACTCTGTCGCCAGGCTGGAGTGCAATGGCGTGATCTAAGCTCACTGCAACCTCTGCCTCCCAGGTTCAAGTGATTTTCCGGCCTCAGCCTCCCGAGTAGCTGGGACTACAGACATGCATCACCACACCCAGCTAATTTTTGTATTTTTAGTAGAGACGGGGTTTCAGCATGTTGGCCAGAATGGTCTGGATCTCTTGACCTTGTGATCCGCCTGCGTTGGCCTCCCAAAGTGCTGGGATTACAGACGTGAGCCATCACGCCCATCCCAATTATACATAAATTGAAAAAACACACATAAGCATACATCTACAATGCAGCATGACGCCAGTATCTTCCTCTTTGTTCTTATGCACATTTTTATCTTCTGGGCTTGAAGTAATTCATGTTTTCTTAAAACACCATATCTATGCTCTCTACCATCTTTCATGATTCCCATATCAGGAACCATTCTACTTCCATTTTCCTATACGTACTCTTAGTTGTAATTAAACTAATTTTCTTAATGTTAAACAAACAAATCCCAAAGAACAAAAACCCAATCATTTTATCTTCATTTTTACTTTGTATACTTACCAGCTATGAGTTGCATGATATTGGGCAAGCCAGTGTATCTGGACATCAGCTTCTCATCTGTAAAACAATTGAACGTTGCTGAAACACCTCATCTGATTGGGAAATGTTATGTTTTCCCCCATATATCCCCTAAACCTTGGGAGTCTATCTTGGAACACTTCATAAAATAGGGTTACTACCCCCTCAGATTTTCATGGTTTCTATTTGAACTTTTTATCTTAAACTGACTTCCATTCCAATTCTCAACCTCTTACTGCTAATGCTTTTGCTGTCTGACAATTAGGTTTGTTTTATTGATGGCTTTATTCTGCTCCCCTAGCTCTAACTCTGATTTCCCTTGAAGTGATCATCACCCCTGTGTTACTTTGTTGTAGCCTCTATGAGGAAGAGCTTTATCCTGGCCACCAGTTGGCATTTGAACCTTGTATCTTTGGCAGAGGCATTTGAGGCTGATGTTCTTCCCTGGTTCCTCCTGCCGTGAGTGGGACCTTGGCACTACAATTCTATGTTTCTCATAAGCTATGGTTCAAGAAACCACAGCACAAAACTCATGTTAAGACTTGTCCTCAGTATAAGTGTGTTGGCAAGTGGTGCCTTTAAGAAGTGATTGGGGCTGGGCGTGGTGGCTCAGGCTTGTAATCCCTGCACTTTGGGAGGCGCAGGTGGGCAGATCATGAGGTCAGGAGTTGGAGACCAGCCTAGCCAACACGGTGAAACCCCATCTCTACCAAACATACAAAAATTAACAGAGCATGGTGGTGCGTGCCTGCAATTCCAGTTACTCAAGAGGCTGAGGCAGGAGATTGAACCTGGGAGGCGGAAGTTGCAGTGAGGCGAGATCGCACCACTGCACTCCAGTCTGGGTGAGAGAGAGAGACTCCGTCTCAAAAAAAAAAGGAAGTGACTAGGTCATTAAGATCATTAAGATGGGTTAGTGTCTTCCTCAAAAGACTGCGTAGTTCTTGTGGAAATGGATAGTTCCTGCAGGAGCAGGTTGTTACAAAGCAAGGTTGCCTCTCCTATTTTCCTTTTGTGTTCATGCCCAGTTCCCATTCCATTTCTCCACGTGTGTGTGTGTATGTGTGTGTGGTTTTTTTGTTGTTGTTGTTTGCTTGTTTTCTTTTCTTTTTTTTTTTTCTGTCACCCAGGCTGGAGTACAGTGGCACAGCCTCGGCTTACTGCAACCTCTGCCTCCCAGGTTTAAGCAATTCTACTGCTTCAGCTTCTTGAGTAGCTGGGACTGCAGGTGCACACCACCATGCCCAACTAATTTTCGTATTTTTAGTAGAGATAGGGTTTTACTGTGTTGGCCAGGCTCGTCTTGAACTCCTGACCTCAGGTGATCAGCCCACCTCAGCCTCCCAAAGTGCTAGGATTACAGTCATGAGCCATAGTGCCCGGCCTTTCTACCATGTTTTGATGCAGCACAAGACTCTTACCAGAAGCTGTCAGGTAAGGTTGCCCAATCTTGAATTTCCCAGCCTGCAGAACTGTGAGCTAAATAAACCTCTTTTCTTTATAAATCATCCCTTCTCAGGTATTCTGTTATAACAACAGAAAATGGACTAAGACATCTTGCCTACAATTTTTTTGCTTCTTATATAAGTGCTGTCCATTCCTCAAGGCTCAGCTCAAGTCCTAATGATTCTATGAAAATTCCATCCTAGACTAGGTGTGGTGGCCCACACCTGTAATCCCAGCACTTTGTGAGGTTATGGTGGGCAGATTGCTTGAGGCCAGGAGTTAATACCAGCCTGGCCAATGTGGTAAAACTGTGTCTCTACTAAAAATACAAAAATTAGCTGGGTGTAGTGGCATACACTTGAAATCCCAGCTACTCAAGGGGCTGAGGCACAAGAATCTCATGAACCCGGGAGGCAGAGGTTACAGTGAGCCAAGATCACGCACTGCGCTCCAGCCTGAGTGAGACTCCATCTCAAAAAGAAAGAGAAAAAGAGAAAAGAAAATTCCATTCTTAATCAGCTATTACTGAGCTTTCTCATTTTGGACTTTTACAGCACCCACCTGCATTGCATCTGGCACTAGATTACAAGATAAAATATTTCGAGTAATCTGGCCAGGTGCAATGGCTCACACCTGTAATCCCAGCACTTTGGGAGGCTGAGACAGGCAGATCACAAGGTCAGGAGTTTGAGACCAGCCTGGCCAATACGGTAAAACCCTGTCTCTACTAAAAATACAAAAATTAGCCAGGCATGGTGGCACGTGCCTGTAATTCCAGCTACTCTGGATGCTGAGGCAGAAGAATCGCTTGGGAACCTGGGAGGTGGAGGTTGTTGTGAGCTGAGAGCATGTCACTGCACTCCAGCCTGGGTGACAGAGCAAGACTCCGTCTCAAAAAAAGAAAAAAATATTAAGAGTAATGTTAGAGGTCACTTAATAAAATTATACCATGTAAGATTCCACTCTCTCCTATTCCTCACAAAACTTTAGTGTAGATAATTCTGCTACTTAGAAAAGTAGACATTCTGGACCGAGTGCAGTGGCTCATGCCTGTAATCCCAGCACTGTAGGAGGCCGAGGTGGGTGGATCACCTTAGGTTAAGATTTCGAGATCAGCCTGGCCAACACGGTGAAACCCCGTCTCTACTAAAAATACAAAAATTAGCCAGATGTGGTGGCGTATGCCTGTAATCCAAGCTACTCTGGAGGCTGAGACTGGAGAATCACTTGAATCCGGGAAGCAGAGGTTACAGTGAGCTGAGATCATGCCACTGCACTCCAGACCAGGTGACAGAGCGAGACTCTGTCTCAAAAAAAAAAAGAAAGAAAAACAGACATTCTATTTGTGGATCAACCAATATATCTCAGATATTTTCTTCTCAGGACCTATTGACTCTGGGATATTACCAAGGAATGTATATTAACACTTTTGAGAAAATGTAAAATGAGTTCCCAGGAGAGATAAAAAAAAAAAAAATTCCTGATATTCAGTACACACAAGCTTGTCAGCCTTAGGTAAAGGCCATGGTGTAGAGGATTCAGAGGAAGGGGTAGGGGTGGTCTGTGGTCTCCCTGTGCAGGAGAGTAGAAGTGAAAATGCCTGATACCTTATTTTTCAGAGTGAAACTTCTACCTGGACAGATCTCTGTTTTTCTATTAAATAGTTGATGATGATGACAAAAGTGAGAATAATGATCTTGATAATGATAATGATGCTGTTATATAAATGGGTTAAAAATGGCTCCTTATATTGACCCCTATGTTGTTTATTTCTTCACAGCAGAGTAGGACTGTTAGCTCAAAGGCCACTGATGCCAAAGTCAAATTTTTATACATCTATTTGCTTTAGATATAGGCCAAATAAGCATATTTCTATCCATTCAGTCTACTTGCTTTGCATACCCCCTCACAACTGCACTTAACCTCTGCTAGCCATACAGAAGACAAACCCCATAGTTTAAATGACCCTGAACTGCTGCTGCACTTCAGAGCTCTCTGACCCAATTCCCCGCCTTGCTGCTGAGTGACATTGCTTAGATGCATGAACCCCTTCTATAATTCCTCTCTCCCTTGACAGTCCCCTTGCCCTCTTCTCCTTCTAGGTGGCGGTCCCATACCATTGTCTCTGGAAGGTCTACTCCATGCGGGACTTCCTCTCTTATGCAACCCTGTTCCAGCAGTGCCCAGTAAAGCTTGTTGTGCCATACTATAGTCTCATGGTCCTGAGTTTTACTTGACCAGCCCAGACATCCTCAAACCCACCATAGATGTAGAGGGTAAAAGTTAAACACAGGGTGTGGTGGCTCATGCCCGTAATCCCAGTACTTTAGGACGCTGAGGTTTGTGGATTGCTTGAGCTTGGGAGTTCAAGACCAGCCTGGGCAACACGGCAAAACCCTGTTTCTATGAAAAGTACAAAAAAATTAGCCAGATGTGGTAGTCCCAGCTACTCAGGAGGCTGAGATGGAGTATGGCTTGAGCCTGTGAGGCAGAGGTTGCAGTAAGCCGAGATCACATCACTGCACTCCATCCTGTATGACACAGCCAGCCCTTATCTCATAAATAAATAAATAAAGGAGTGCAAAATAGACTGTGTGACTGAGGTTTCACCTCAGACCCCTAGTCGCACTGTCTTCAGATAAATATCATCAGCTGTTTCTTGAGTATACACCCAAAAATATTCTACATACATATATGCATATACATGTTGTATTAGGTTGCTGTTACTGCCATAACAGCATACCATAGTCTAGGGGGGTGTAAACAAAACAATATGTATATATTTTTCACAGTTCTGGAAGGTACAAGTCCAAGATCAAGGTTTGGCAGGTTTGGCTTCTCCTGCATCATCTCTCCTTGGCTTGCAGATGGCCACTTTCTTGCTGTGCCCTCACACGGCCTTTCCTCCGTATGTGTGTGTCCCTGATGTCTCTCCATGTGTCCTAGTCTCTTCTTAGAAGGACACGAGTTAGATTAGATAGGTCCTACCCTAATGGCCTCATTCTAACTGAATCACCTCTTTAAAGATCCTATTTCCAAATACAATCTATTCTGAGTTACTGGGGGTTAGAAACTCAACACACAGCTTTTGAGAGACACAGTTCAGCCAATAACACATGTGCTATATATTTGCTTTAGAAAATGACTAATGAATCTTACTAGGCACACTGTCCTTTGCTTTTTTCATTCACTGTATCTTGATGGTTGCTGTGGTTTGAATGCTTGTTCCCTCCAAAGCTCAAATTGAAACTTAATCCTCAATGTGGCAATACTGACAGGTTGGGGTGGGGGGGGCGGGGCGGGAATGGTGGCTCATGCCTATAATACCAGCACTATGGGAGACTGAGGCAGGAAGATCATTTGAGCTCAGGAGTTGGAGACTAGCCTGGGAAACATGGCGAAACACTGTCTTTACAAAAAGTACAAAAATTAGCCAGGCATGGTGGCATGCAACTGTAGTCCTCATCTACTGGGGAGGCTGAGGTGGGAGGATCATCTGAGCCCAGTAGGTCAAGGCTGCAGTGAACCGAGATCATGCTGCTCCACTCCAGCCTGGGTGACAGAATGAGATCCTGTCTTAAAAAAAAAAAAAAAAAAAAAAAAGAGAGAGAGAGAGATATGCAGTTTTGGAGGTTATTTGATCATGAGGGTCTGGTCCTCATGAATGGACTAGTCCATTCACGGATTAATGGATTATCATGGGAGGGGAACTGGTGGCTATAAAAAGTGTAAAAGAGACTAAGATATCACACTAGCATGCCCAACCCCTCACCATGAGATACCCGATGCCATTATGGGACTCTTCAGAGGGTCCCCACCAGCATAAAGGCTCTCACTAGATGTAGCCCCTCACCTTTGGGCTTGTCAGTTTCTATAACTATAAGAAATGAATTAGTTTTTAAAATAAATTACCCATTTTCAGGTATTCTTCTATAAGCAATAGAAAACAGACTAAGGCAATGGCTTTTCACATCAATAAATGGCTTTTCATGTATCTACCCCATTCTTTTAATGACTGTGTAGTATTTTGTTATCTGGATATTTTGAATTTTATTTGTCAATAATCGAACAATTTGGCTACTTCCACTTTTTATTTATTTTATAAACAATGCTACTATAAATATCTTCATAATTATACTTTCTTACATAGGTGGAGAGGTAGCTGTAAAATACATTTTTAGAATGGAGACTGCTCAGTCACGAGGTATGTTAGTATTTCTTCTGATTTGCCTGTTCAAGTTATTTGTCCACATTTTCCCCATTGGATCATTGTTATTCCCTTAGTGATATATTTGTCAGAGATTTACATGGAAGAAAGGAATGAGTCTCTTGTCATGTGTGCTTTTATAGGATAAAAGGTTGTAACATTGGCCTGGAACTCTTAGGTCTTCTTGAGGCTTTTACTAAGCAAACGGTTTCTAGGACCAAGTCATCTTAGTCATGGTAATGCAGCCACAGATAGGAGGCAGGTTTCCATCCCTATACTTTATAATCTCTTACAATGATCATGATAATACCAAAAAGTTGAGAAAATTCAGATATTGAACACATTTGGTTGATTCCATGTCAGATTATATCAGTCTGTCTTCACACTGTTGTAAAGAAATACCTGAGACTGGGTAATTTATAAAGAAAAGATGTTTAATTGACTCACAGTTCCACATGGCTGGGAAAGCCGTGGGAAACTTACAATCATGGTGGAAGGTGAAAGGGAAGCAGACACCTCTTCCCAAGGTGGCAGGAGAGAGAGAGAGAGAGAGGGAGGAAGTGCTACACTTTTAAACTGTCAGATCTCATGAAAACCCACTCACTAGCACGAGAACAGCATGGGGAAAACTGCCCCATGATCCAATCACTTCCCACCAGGTCCCTCTTCAACATGTGGGGATTATTACAATTCAAGATGAGATTTGGGTGGGGACACAGAGCCAAACCATATCACAGACATTTTCCAGAACTTTAATTTTCCTACTAACCGTATGATTTAGTAAACAATGCGTGTTACAAATTAAGAAATTGAGCTTATAACACATTTCTTTCCACCAAAGAAAAATCTCAATTTCAATCAGGAAACCTGCTAGGCAGGTGGAATCGTCTTGTTATTCATATTGTTGGGATCATATCTCCAAACCTCAGTGGCCTATTCACTCACTTGAAAGGACCACACACCACTGGCCATTGGTCATAGAACATTTTTCCTCCCTGGCATATATTCTTCCTTTCACAACTCAGCTTAAATGTCCTTCCCTCAGAAAAACCTTGCCTGATGTTTACCTATTCCCAAGCCTAACATACATCGTTCCTGCTAGACTCTCTCAAAGTACTTTGCTCTTTCCTTAATAGCATTGAACATAACTGGTAATCATACATGTATCTGTTTAGCACAATGTCTGAAACATGTTAGACACACAGTAAAGATGTGAATGTATAAAACATAAATTCCTTTGGGTTCTAACATTGCACCGTTTTATGAAATGTGAAATTCCAAGGAAGTCATAGATATTTTCGTGTCTTATAATTCATGATGTTTCTGTAAACGCTACAACAAAAACATACATGTCTGGACAAAACTCAGCTTTCCTTATTCATTTCCACCTATGTTCTTGGGAAAACAAAGTATCTTCTACATCCCTGACTCCTATCCTACTGACTCCATAGCAACTCTTCTCCATTTTGAACTGTTCATAAGTCTTACCTTATTACTTAGATTGAAGAAAGTGTAAGAGAAACCAGTTAATATATCCAGAGCTCTGCTCCAGTGTGTAGGTACAGGTTAGATGTCTTTTTTATTTTTATCATTACAACAGAGTTTATGACTGCAATAAAAATGTGAGTAGTTTCTTCAAAGATAAACATCTGAAAGAGAGAGGCGGGTTACATTCTAATAGCCTGTGGCTGCTGTCAGAAATAATTTAATGCTTAGTGCTTCGTTGGCTGACCCAAGTCCTTTGAAGAAGTGAAGCATGCTACTTACACCATCATGGCTGCCCAGAATCCACTCATTTATGTGAGGTGCTCTGTAGTGCTGCTCAATGAAGGCAAGAAGCCTGAACTTGGTAATTGAGAATGAATGTCAAGTAGTGTCAAGACGCCTCAATTCATAAGGCTGATAACTCCTTCTGTGATTGCATTTCCATTTTTACAGCTGCTTCAGTGGCCAAGTTTGCCAGTCTTGTTTGGGAAAGTATATATATATTACAAGACTCTTGGTACTGCCTGAGAAGAAAGTAGCATTTTTGATTCATTTCTAAGGGTTGTGGAATTTTCCAAGTATTATAGAGGTCAATTTTATACAATTTATGAAGAGACAGAAAGAAAGGAAGTTACATCTTTTAAGAGACAAGAAATAAGAGGAAGACAGCACTTATCTTTGCACTATTATTCTAGTAATGACAAATTTTAAGTTATTTACATTGGCGATATGTTTCTTGAGGAGGAAGAAACTTTTTTAAATGACATGAAAATATACAAATGACTAAACAATGATAAGGAAGAAATTAAATTACTAAAATGTTTTACAACTATAGCTGCTTAAATTTAATAATATATACATTGTTCTTAGCACAGAGTCTAGCCCAGGGATCAGTAACTTTTTCTGTAAAGAGCCAGATAGTAAATTATTTAAGGCTTTACAGCCCAGATGGTGTCTGTTAAAACTACTCTACCTTACTCTACTCTGGCATTATGCAAAAGCAGCCATACACGATGTATAATTGAATGGGTGTGGCTGTGTCTCAGCAAAACTTTATATATGGATACTGAAATTTGAATTTTTAAATATTTTATGTGTCATGAGCATTACTTTTCTTTTGATTCGTTTAACTATTTAGAAATTGAAAAACCTGACACAGTTTGGATATTTGTCCCCACCCAAATCTCACGTTGAAATGTAATCCCCAATGTTGGAGGTGGGGCCTGGTGAGAAGTGATTGAATCATGGTGGCAGAACCTTCATGAATGGCTTAGCACCATTTCCCTGGTGCTGTTCTCATGATAGTTAATTCTTGAGAGATCTGGTTGTTTAAAAGTGTGTGACCTCTCTTCCTCTACTATCTCTCTCTTGCTCCTTCTTCTGCCACGTGACATGCCTGCTCCCCTTTGCCTTCTGCCATTTTTATAAGCTTCTTGAGGCCTTCCCAGAAGCCGAACAGATGTCAGCCTCATGCTTCCTGTAAAGCTTGCAAACCATGAGCCAATTAAACCTCTTTTTAAAAATAAACTACCTGGTCTCAGGTATTTCTTTATAGCAATGCAGGAAGAGCCTAATACAGAAAATTGATACTGAGAGTGGGATATTGCTAGAAAGATACCTGAAACTTTGGAAGCAGCTTTGGAACTGGGTAACAGGTAGAGGTCGGAAGTGTTTGAGGGCTCAGAAGAAGATAAGAAGATGAAGGAAAGTTTGGAACTCCCTAGAGACTGGTTAAATTATTGTGACCAAAATGCTGATAGTAATATGGACAGTGAAGTCCAGGCTGAGGAGGTCTCAGATGAAAATGAGAAACTTGCCAGGCATGGTGGCTCACACCTATAATCCCAGCACTTTGGGAGACCGAGGTGGGTGGATCACCTGAGGTCAGGAGTTCGCAACCAGCCTAACCAACATAGGGAAACCCCATCTCTACTGAAAATACAAAATTATCTGAGTGTCATGGCTTGTGCCTGTAATCCCAGCCACTCGGCAGGCTAAGACAGGAGATTCACTGGAATCCTGGAGGCGGAGGCTGCAGTGAACTGAGATTGCACCACTGCAGTCCAGCCTAGGTGAGACAGAGTGAGACTCCGTCTCAAAAAAAAGAAAATGAGAAACTTCCTGGGAACTGCAATGAAGGTCACATGTGTTATACCTTAGCGAAGAACTTGGCTGCAGTGTGCCCCTGTCCTAGGGATCTGTGGAAATTTCAACTTGAGAGTGATGACCTAGGGTATCTGGCAAAAGAAATTTCTAAGCAGCAAAGTGTTCAATAAGTGACCTAGCTGCTTCTAACAGCATATACTCAGATGCAGCAGCAAAGAATTGACTTAAAGCTAGAACTTATATTTAAAAGGAAAGCAGGCCAGGTGTGGTGGCTCACACCTGTAATCCCAGCAATTTGGGAGACCGAGGCAGGCAGATCCCCTGAGGTCAGGAGTTCAGGACCAGCCTAACCAACATGGAGAAACTCTGTCTCTACTAAAACTACAAAATTAGCCAGGCATGGTGGCACATGCCTGTAATCACAGCTACTTGGGAGGCTGAGGCAGGAGAATCGCTTGAACCTGGGAGATGGAGGTTGTGGTGAACCGAGATTGTGCCATTACACTCCAGCCTGGGCAACAAGAGTAAAACTCTGTCTCAAAAGGAAAAAAAAAAGGAAGCAGAGGAGGCCAGATGCAGTGGCTCATGCCTGTAATCCCAGGACTTTGGGAGGCAGAGGCAGGCAGATCACCTGAGGTCAGGAGTTTGAGACTAGCCTGACCAACATGGTGAAACCCCATCTCTACTGAAAATACAAAAAATTAGCCGGGCGTGGTAGTGCATGCCTGTAATCCCAGCTACTTGGGAGGCTGAGGCAGCAGAATTGCTTGAACCCAGGAAGTGGAGGTTGCAGTGAGCTGAGATTGTGCCATTGCACTCCAGCCTGGGCAACAAGAGCAAAACTCTGTATCGAAAATAAATAAATAAATAAATAAACAAACAAACAATGAAAGGGAAGCAAAGCATAAATGTTTAGAAAATTTGCAGCTTGGCCATATGGTAAAAAAGAAAACCTCGTGTTCAGAAGAATTCAAGCAGGCTGTGGAGCAACTGCTTGCTAGAGAGATTTGCATAACTAAAAAACAGCCAAGTGCTAACAGCAAAGCCAATGGGAAAAAGGGCTTGAAAGCATTTCAGAGACCTTCACAGCAGGCCCTCCCAACATGGGCCCAGATGCCAAGGAGGGAAGAACAGTTTCGTGGGCCAAACCCAGGGCCCTGCTGCCTTGCGCAGCCTTGGGACGCCGCTGCCCACATCCCAGCTGCTCTAGCTCCAGCATCTGCTGTGGCTCAAAGGGGCCCAGATACAGCTCAGGCTTCTGCCCCAGCTCCAAAATGTCTAAGCCATAAGCCTTGGCAGCTTCCATGTGGTATTAAGCCTGCAGGCACACAGAGTCCAAGAATGAAGAAAGCTGAGGAGCCTCTGCATAAATTTCAGAAGATGTATGAGAAAGCCTGGGTGCCCAGGCAGAAGCCTCCTGCAGAGGCAGAGCCCTCACAGAGAAGCTCTACCTGGCCGTGTCAAGGGGAAATGTGAGGTTGAAGCAGACAGAGGGCACTGCCTAGTGGAGCTGTGGAAAGGGGGCCACCATTCTCCAGACCCCAGACCCCAAAATAGCCCTAGTTTTGTCTTATTGTTATACAAATTGTCATGAGTAGACAATATGAAAATCAGCCCCCAAAATATAGTAAAATATATCGAATAATTATCTTTTCCTCCCTGAGACTTTATACTAGTGGTAAAATTAAAAATATAAAAAAGGTGGGGTTTAGTGGCACACCTGTGGTCCCAGCTACTCAGGACTGTTTGAACCCAGGAGTTCAAGGCCAGCCTAGACAATACAGTAGGACCTCATCTCAAAAAAAAAAAAAAAAAAAAAAAAAATTGGAGTCATGTTCACAAAGTCAGTTCGAGTACCTACTTTGTGAGACTGAAGCTGCTTTAAACATGCACCATTTTAAACCTTTTGTTTTGTGCTGATTGCATACAAAATAAATGGTAACGATGAAAATCAAATTTACTGCATTGTGAGATAGACTGTGTAAGAAAGGGGATTAATGTATAAAGCATGTACAAAATTGGATCTGATATTCAAGGGCAAATGCCACATTTACAAACTGAATTTTAATAGTTTAAGGAAGCAGCTTCAGATTTGATATGGGTAATAATTCAGAAAATAATTCTGAGAGGCAGTATATAACTGTTATAATTTTCTTAGACATTTGTCTTACATCTTGGAAAGCAAGTGACAAAGGCCATATTTGTCTTCACAGCGTTTAATGTGCTTTGGGAGGTCCAGCTGAAACTATATTAAGGATTTAGACAAAAGTTTCAGGCACTTATTTACATATTTCCAATCACCGATTCAGTTAATTAACTAGATTTTTCCTAGTAACAAATATCCTGATAATTGAGGAGGTCTTTGGTTTTTACTTGGATGTCAAGCATTGTCCAGGTGCCTGAGACTACTTAGCATTTCTATGACACTTTAGAGATGCTTTCAGACGTTGGGTGGCTAACAAGCTGTGTTTTGTACAAGACTAAGGATCTTAATCTGATCAAATGGTGGTGCTGAAAAGCTCCCTTGGTTTTTAATATGATGATCTAATGCTAGGAAATTGCAGTCCCTTGTCATTATACATAGATCAAGACATTCCATTCTGGCCGTGGACTGTAACCTCTGTAGACCTTATTTTCTTACCAAAGATCAGAGGATCTTGGGGCCACCGGAGCAAATTTAAAATGACTTAATTTTGTCCACAAGTACTCCTTCTTTCCAATTCTCTCGCTCTACACATTTTAGTCCAAAGCACAGTGTTCCTAGAAAAACGAATGGCTCAAGTGGTATGTAGTTACAAATCATATTATCACTGGATAACCAAGCCGTTTCTTATGAACAACATGAGCTAGATCTATCTTTAAATGCTGTTTTATTTATAAGTTTTCCATTTACCTCAGCTTTTTAAATATTCTTTACCTTAAGATGTTGAGATCAGAACTCATCATAGTGGATCTCCATAGTCTAGATTAGAAAAATTTCATTAGTCCTCTGAATGTCACGTAATTTAGATGAAACAGTCAGCATTTGGTAAGCCCCTGAAGTGCTTCCATGAGCTTCTTTGTAGGTTTAATGCTTCTTTGCCCATTCCTTCCAGTCACTGTTAGCGGTTCTTGTCATCATGTACTTTTATTTTCAAATAAGTTCCTGCTTCTGGTTATTGGAAAAACTATTTTACAGTATCCATCATCTGGTTGGTAAATACAATACCATACTTTATTTTACCTCAATGGCATTAGGTTAGTTAGATTCAGGGGAGTACTATTAAGTCTCATCATAGTCGTGAATATTGTCAACCTTTCTGAAAAACAACATATCTGAGGGAACAGCTAAGTATGTCCTAATTTCAACAAATGAAATGCAAAGGTTTTGATCTGGGTGGAGCTAACAAACTAGCTCCTCCCTTTCTTCAAAGCTTATTTTCTTTTTCAATCACATAGTAGATTCTTTGGCGATTTTTTAAAAACTTTCTTGGTTTGCCAGATACAAAAGGAAATTTTTCCTTAAAAAGAGCTTACACTTAGTATCTCCAAGAAATTAAATGTGTTTTGCCTTTTCATTGTATCTTTTAGATGGTTTGGAATATTTTTTTAAAATCCTCATATGCTTGTTATTTAAATGTAAACTTTCTCTTTTGGGTCCCCAAATACGACAGTTAATGCAGAAGAAATACACAAGCTCAGTTTTAATATGGGCTCAATTACTCAGGTAGCTCTTGGGTGTTAAAGATAAGTCTTCTTTCTCTTCCCTTTTTCTTTTCTGTCGTGTGTGTGTGTGTGTGTCTGTGTGTGTGTGTGTGTCTGTGTGAGTGTAACAAAGAGAAAGAGAACTTAAGTAAAAATTGGAGGATGCTGCAGCTGTTAAAAGCTCTCTGAAGCCCATTGAGTAAGAACAGGGCTGTTGAATAATGCAGACAAGATAATGAACAGCAGACAAATGATCCCAGGAGGCTCCCTGCTGGGTAAAGGGAGTGTGTACTTAGAGGGTAGATTTATTATCCTAACATCTTTTGTGGTGACCTCCAATTTATTGGAAATATCTGAGACATTTATAAACTCCGAGTTTGTCTCCTTCAACCAAAGCCTAACTTGCTTATCATCTCTACGTCAGCTTCTTGAAGCCACATGGCAAAGTTGCAAAACCCAAAATTTCCTCTTCGAAAGAAGATGCTGAGAATTAACTAACCATGTAAAGAGAAAAGAACCAAGAAAGCAACCTTGTGGTCGTTTTATTAGTTGAAGTACAAATGTTGTTCCCTAGGCTACAGGAAAGCATTCTAGATACAAAGCTTTCTTGTTTACTAGCCAGGAAAGTTTAAACCTGAAGTGACTAGATTTAATCATGCAGCGCTTGATTTAGAGGTACAATCTATTCTCAGACAAAACTGGGCCATTTCGTAACAAATGCAAAATGGCAGGATCCACAGTATTATGGAATTGTAAATTGCCTTTGTTTTAAAATGAGCATTCTTATAAGACAGCTTTTGATGCAAGACTTACTGTTTGAATGTAATTAGTCAGACATTATCTTACACAACCTCGCAGTCAAATTCAGTGAGAACTTCAAGTTGGGGCTAAAGAAATTACTCCATAAAGGAAGAGAAACTTTCAAAGCCATGAGTGAAACAGTTTTGGAAAACTTTGAAATATCTCATGCACTTCTAAGATACCTGGTCTATTTTTTCTTTAATTCCACAAAGCTGGTTTCTCAATTGCTTAGGAAAAACAAAACCAAGGAAACTCTACCTGTATAGCTCAGTTATTCTGACCTACCTGGCAATTTACCTTATTGAGGTTTTAGAGATTAACAAATGTTAATTATGTCACTATGTTAAGATAAAATCCTGAAGATCTTTGTTGCTTGAGAAGTATTGAATTCTAAGTGTTTGTTCATCTTATATTTGTCATTTCAGTCACGTTAAGAAAAAAGAGTTTGGAAATATTTAACTTAGTGAAATGGCAATTCTGAAATCATCAAAAATCTTTTTTGTGCTTGCATATGTGAGTACATGAAATGGAAGGGCTTTAATTTACAAAAGCGATTAAAATGAGTGAGATTGAATATAAACTCAGAATAATTGGAAGCATTTTTTCCCCATTTTCCTAAGAAAGTCTAAAAAGAAGAAAGTCATAATAGAGCTTTGCAGAAGGCTAGTGGAGGGAGTGGGATTCTTAACAATTAGATGAATTAAACAGTATATTTGACATACTATGTGCTCCATTATACTGTGGTAGGTGCTGAAATATTAATAGTACCTAAATGGCTCAAGTAAGTAAGCATATGAGTTTAAATGCCCAACAATTCTATAAAGTAACTAAGTCTGTGTATATATGATGAGTCTATTTGTTCTTTCTTCTTTTTTCTTTTATTGATTCCTGTAGTAATTAAATTCTGAGTTCTTGGCCAGTTGCTGTCTAACTATTTGAATCATGTGAATGAACTGCTTGCATTGACTAGGGTCACTGAGGATATCTCCAATAATTTCTAAATAATCAGACTGACAATATGCATAAATTGAATCGTAGACACTGAATAACAAATTTCACGAGTGAATATAAGTCTCTAGAAGTCTGTTATGTATAATGTGTATATTCTGCTAATTAAATAGTAAAATATAACAAAAATGTGAAATATATGTGGCCAAGCTTACAAACTTATAAAAATTCATCTATTCATTCATTCTTCACCTATTTGTTTGCACCTACTATGAACAGATATTGTTCTAGGCAACAGGAATCTGTAGTCAACAATATCTGCAAGATCCCTGATCTCATGGAACTTATGATTTAGAAGGAAAGATCAATGTATATGTACCTATTAAATGGACATTTATTCATTAAATCAACAAGCATTTATTATATAACCACTCTGTGCTGTGCACTGGAGATAGAAGGGAGAATCAAATAACATTACTGCTCTTGAGGAGTTCAAATTATAGATTCCGGCTATAATCCCAGCCAAGAGGGGAGGATCACTTGAGGTCAGGAGTTTGAGACCAGCCTGCCCAACATGGTGAAACCCTGTCTCTACTGAAAATACAAAAATTAGCTAGGCATGATGGCACACACCTGTAATACCAGCTACTAGGGAGGCTGAGGCAAGAGAATTGCTTGAACCCAGGAGACGGAGGTTGCAGTGAGCCGAGGCTGTACCACCGCGCTCCACCCTGGGTGACAGAGTGAGACACTGTCTCAAAAAACAAACAATTCCCCACCAACAAACAAACAAACAAACAAACAAACAAACAAAAACCAGGCTTATATATAATTTGATATATAATTTGTTTGATAGGTGATAAAGTATATGCGTGTGAATATGACACTGGAATAAAACAGAGTCAAAATTTTATCTTTCATTATAGGATGTCAATGGATATCTAAAGGCTGAACTCTTAGAAGAAAGAGCTAAAGAAATGTACAACTGGGTAATCACTGGGAAAGGCCACCCATTGCTGTGATCCATACAAGTCTATTCCTGGGACCCAGGTAGCAGAGCAGAGAAGGACAGGGAGTGAGTCTGAAAGGGCAAAGAGAAGAAGATATTCAGTTTAGGAAGTTCCAGAGAAAATGAGAATGCTCATAAAGAAGTGGATCATAAAGAAAAAAATGTTAAAATAATTATAATTCTTTTTTGTTTATTTTTATAATCATAATTCTTAATCCTAGATGACAAAATGATTGCAATAACTGAACAAAATAATTCCAGAACACAAAACTTATAGGCTAGAAAATAGCTATTTGATGTGAGTTTTAAAAAATATCCTGGAATATAATGAAACAGACTCTAACTGTAGATTAGATAGCATGACAGCCTACATGCCAGCAGGACATGTTAAACACTTGAGTAATTCCTAGGAAAGGTTTTGGGCCTTTTCTCATGATATTGATAGATTTCTCTGCATTATAGAAATCTTTCCCTTTTTAAAGGCAAGAGGGATGAACCTTTTGCCTTTGAGTCATTTGTAATATTATTAGAAGTTGTATTAGTGTTCTATTGTTGTGTAATAAATAACTGCAAACTTAGTGGCTTCAGACAACACATATTTATTAAGAGACAGTTTCCATTGGTCAGGAGTCTGGACATAGCATAGTTGGGTTTCAGTGAAGGGCCTCGTAAGCCTGCAGTCAAGGTGTCAGATGGGCTGTGTTCTCATCTAGAAGCTCAACTGGGGAAGAATGTGCTTCCAAGCTCATTCAGGTGTTACTAGAATTTATTTACTTGTGGCTATCTGGCTGAGGGCCCCAGCATTTTGTTTGCTTTTTACTTGAAGTTTGCTCGCAAACCCTAGGAGCTGACTGAAGTTTCCTGCCATGGGAACTTCCTCAGAATGCCTGCTTAATTTCATCAAGCCAGCAAGGAAACTTACTTACTTTAGCCTGCTGGGACAGAGTCAAGTATATAACACCAAATAATCACATGGGTGATAGTTTATCATGTTTGGCATAACCCACTTGTTAGAAGCAAGTCAGAGATCCTGCCTGCACTCAAGGGGAGGAGATCACGCAAAGGCATGGAAACAAAGGTGGGAAAACACTGGGGTCACCCTAGGTCTATCTGCCACATGAGTGAATGAAAAATATAGAAATAGCTAAGATTTGCTAAAGCTGGTGTACAAACATGGTGTTTAACATAATAGTTTCTCTACTCATACATACTTCAAATATTTTTAAATTTTTAAAGTTTAAAAGCAGTTTTTTTAAAAAAACAACTTGTAACTCCACTTTGCTATCTTCATCATCTATTTGAGTTACAGTGCAAAGAAACTCAATTCAGTGGTTGTGCGTGGTATTCGTCTTATTTCCCATGCCTAGCACAGTGCCTGACTCATAGAAGCTGATTCATGAATGATGGATGATCAAATGAATTGCCCAAAATGATTCAAAATTTCAAAAATCAGTTATACATCCAAAAATTGTACCCCAGCTTTACTGGAATCAGGACCTGCCAGATAGTTCATGATTGTTACTGTCACTCAGCTACAGAATAACAATGAAAACTAAAATGTATTGAGTGTTTACCCTGTCCCAGACATTGGTCAAAGTGCTGTACATGTTTTAAGTATTTAATTCTCCCAGCACCTCTGAGAAGGTAATTCTATATTTTAAGAACAGTGAACTCTTCTAAAAATCCTGTGGTGATGAGGTTTTTTTGCTTTGTTTTTATTTCTTTTCTTTTTTCTTTATTTTAAAGATGGGATTTCACTTTGTCACCCAGGCTGGAGTGCAATGGCATGATCATAGCTCATTGCAGCCTCAAACTCCTGGGCTAGAGCGATCCTCCCACCTCAGACTCTCAAGATGCTGGGATTACAGGTGTGAGCCACAGTGCCTGGCCAGTGACAAATTTCATAGTCAGTAGCGATGAGATTTAAACCTAACATTTATTCTCTTACAAATTCATTACCGTAGACACTTTTTTTTCTTTGTTAAGACAATGGTTGCCTAAGCAAATTCTAACATTAGCATTAAAATGTCTTTTTTCTTTGACCTCAAGGTGTTCAACAGGTCTTTGCTCTTTGCACAAAAGTAGGCTTTCATATTTAAACCAGGAATGATTCTTTATGCAGCTCTTAAAATGTATTTATAAATAATCATGCATTCAAACATAATAAGTCATTTAGGACTGTAATTAGTCATTGTCAAGTCCTGGCAAACAGCAGGATTCTAATTGGAAAGCAGTGTTTGCCCTACTTGTGCCTCAATGAAACTTTCAGAGAAGGGCATCATGTGCTTCTTAATCTGTTTTTCTAACAGCTAGTAGCAAATCAATGAAGATGAGGCTGGTGGCTATGATAAATTAATATGCACACTGACAACTTATAACCATGCAATTGCTTAGGGAATTACTATGTGACTATATCCAAGTAATTATATGTTTTAAATGATTTATCTCAATTTGTTAACAATACACTACTAAAATGGAAATAAAAAGAGAGAAAATGCAAATAGCATGTTATACCAACTTTATGTTGAACTTATTAAGAGGTTGCCCTTTTAATGAAGAATTTAATGAATTAAGAGGTTTGTTATGAATAAGCATTCTTACTACTTGTTAAGTATTTGTCACCACAGACCTGTCATAGTCATTCTAATTATGATTAATACCTTATCTTGAATTCCATCTTCATTCACATTCCAGTAACAAATATAACTTCTATTATATGATCAAGGTTCATGAAAACAGGATGATTTGCCTATGACCTTATATTTTATTCATTTTTACATTCATATTTAACAGATTTCTCTGAAATGAAAGTTAACCTTATGAATCTTTTAATTTTTAAAGTGCATTTTATCCTTGACATGCCTTGCAACCCTTTATACTGTTTCAAATCATGGTTGTGTATTCAAGATAAATGAAAATCCTAACATTTTGATTACCCTCATATATAACTAGAAACTGCTACTTTGAGACATTCTTTAAAAATATGTTTTGTCTACTATGGAAAGAGCTAGTTTGATTCTCTCAAGCACTACTAATACTCTCAATATGGAAGACACAGGTTTATGAAGTTCAAAAAATTATGCAAGAGTACAGGGTCAGATTTTTCAGTGCAGTCTGTATATAAATTGTGGTAAATATGGAGGTTTTTGTTGTTTTTTTTTTAAATGATATAATACACACTCCATATAACAGTATCTTATGTTATATATCCCTTCCTTTGTAGTTCTATCTTTTCTAAGGAAGAATCCATTTACCTCTTCAACTTACTTTTTCTCTCTTTTCTTCTGCTTTATCTTCCTGTTCCCACTTTACTCCCCCCTCTGCTAATCTTTGCTCCATCTTTATTTTACTGCCTTCTCCTCTGCAATTCTCCTTTTTCCCCATTCTCTATGGATATACTTTACATTCTGACCATTTCCATGCACCTCTATCCTGTTTCTCTCTCACACTTTCTCCTCTACCTCATTCATCTCCCCCAAGGGAATTTGTATTCTTCACCTGCATAAAAAGCAGGCTGTAAGCATTTGATTTTGTGGTTTTAAGAGTCCTTGATTATTTATATTACCAAGTGTTAAAAGCTCTGAAAGGAAATAAAAATAATATTACTTCTTTTTTTCTGCCCTTTTTATTAGACTGTCTAAGAGAGGCTCTCTATGAGAGCTGAAAGGGCTATATTAACTAATAAGCTCACCAAGAAAATTAAGCCAATTAATTTTCGGCAATAATAATAATAGTGATAGTAACAAGAAAACCAGATCATTTATCAAACATGAAGTCTGCTCTCTGAAGGGCTGGATATCAATGAAGGGCAGCTTCTTTAAGGGAAGAAGCTCTCTGGTCCCCAGAGCCACTGGATCCTTCTCAATCTCTGGTGTTGATGAGGAACACTCCACACACAACATCATCAAGGCGTTTGTGGTAAGCCAGGTAGCATGAGCGAAGTGTATGCAAATCAGAGAAATGAACCCTCTCCTGAGGTCTTCCAAATCACTCAATTCTTAAAGCAATTAGCAGGTAGTCTATTTCCCCTTAAACTAGATGCATTTACATTTTCTTCATCATTTGAAGCATGTCTTCACACATTTCAGGTTCTCCATTATATGCAGAGATAAGTACTATGCACTTATTTTCAAATCCAGTGGAATAAAGTCAAACACTTGTGGTATGCAATATTCTAATGTCGTAAAGATTTGATGAGTTTTTCCTTAAAAAAAAAAAAAAACACAAAACAGACTACATTTTAATTACATTTTCTCAGAGGTATCTGGGGGGAAGACGGGCCATGTGTTTAAGAGTGTTTAATGTACTTAAAAATTATATCTTCTAGCAGTCTCCAGTACTGATTTAATAGGTCTGATCTTTTGAAATGAATCCTATATCATATTTATGATGATGTTTTATTCGAGAATGAAACTATATCTAATGAGAGGCAATTCCTTTGATGAGAGTGACAATTACATCACTGGAACCAACACATGCACAGATCTCTCTCCTATTGACAATAAACTAGTAGCTTTGGAAATAAATTTAATGTTTAATCTCAGGCTTTCGGTTGTTATTTGTGAAGAAGCCAGAACTAACTTAGGTGTCCCCCAAATCACGCATAGCAAAGAGGAAACAGAAAATCAAGAGCCAGAGATAAACTAGACTTTTTCAATAATCATCATTTTCAACTTCTCTAACACCAAATCTTTCCTCTAAATTCAAGTAAGTGAACAGAAGTAGTAAATGTGGAGCCTGTGGTCCATGGCAGACTATCTTACAACTTACTTCCTTTTTTTCCACCTGCAGTCCCATGCACCATCTCCACTTTTAAAATCATCTTGATACTTCCATAAATCCTTTGTAGCAAGAGCTAGTAAGTACTGAAACGGCTAATGTTCCAAAGGCAAGAAGACATGGCAAAGCCCTAAATACATTAACATGCATAACTGGGAATAGATTATGTATGATATGAATAAATGTGAATATATAATAAGTAAAAAGCCTACATTGGAATAAATCAATTCCAACTTCAGTTACAAGAATGACTCAGGTAAACACAAGCATTATTTTTTTTAAAAAATTGCTCATTATACAGCACAACTTTCTTTCTTAGTTGGTTTCTTCTTTTTTCCTATTAGAATAAAAATTAGAATTTCATTAATTTTCATTCTTCTTTCAGGATAAAACCGGATTTAATGCTGTGTAGTCTAGATCTTTGAATGCTTAATAATTTAAAAACTTAAAAGAGATACTCTTTTTTTGAGCAAAAGGTAATAGGAAACATAATTGGCAGCTCCAGCTTTGCTAAGCTGACACGGCACACCACCATCAGAGTTGGTAAAATACGTATTGGCCAATAAATAATGTTAAGACCACTGGCCTAGCAAATGTTAAGACAAATCTAAATCCTTACCTAATTTCTAATATTACTATAAATTCTAGATGAATATGTTGACTTATGATAACAAAAATATGTTCCCCTAGCTCTTACGTACTTTTATTTGGAGATGGAGTTTCAAACCATCTGTTAAAAAAAATTCTATAAGGATTTTAATAAAAATGCAGAAAACATTAAGATAAAAGATGGCTTATATCTTATCCAAATACAAACTAGACTTTGCTCATTCATCTACATAAACAATAGACAGTGCAGATGTATATTTTGGCAAATTTTATTCAGCCTATAAACTTTTTAGCAGAGGAAACAAAAGGCTCTTACCTATTAAATGACCTGCATATCCTCTCATGACTCTGCTAAAAGGGAGTGTGATTTACTTACTTCTGGTATTGAGGCCTTAATCATGAAAGCTTTTGGTTCTTTGCCATTTTTCTCAAAACCCATGGAAGCCCTTAATAAGATTTGGACTTTATAGAATGGGAGGGGCCAGCCTCCTGAGACTAGAACATACAAGATGGTTACCATTGTTGCTGACTATTTAAAAGATGCCCAAATGTTGGCCTGCCAAAAAATCAGATTTTCAAAGTGTGGGACAAAAAGAATGTCCTTCTCTAGTTTGAAAATATGTTGAAGATGTACATTGAATATAGGATTACAGTATAGTAAAAATTTATTTTCTATTTCTCCAAAACTGGTTGAATTATCTTTGAAGAGGTCATAGGGAACCTAGAAAAGAATGAACTGATCATTTGATCACCTGATTGTTTGATATTATGTGTAGGTTGTGACAAAAACTCATATAGTAAGAAAAAGCTCAGTTTTTGGGACAAGACTGTTTTAGAACTCAAAAAATTGCCACCAGAAAAAACAGAATCTTTTACATTTCTTTACTAAAACTTTAACTTGCTTGGCATCTACTTTCTTTTTTTACTTTAAAATATTTAATTGAAAAATATTATATATATATTTAAGGTTTACAACATGATAACTTGATATATGTATACATTTTTGTAATTATCACAATCAAATTAATTTACACACCCTCACCACCCATGCTGTACATTAGATTCCCAGAACCTGTTCATCTTATAACTGAAAGTTTGTACCCTTTGATCAACATCTTCCCATTTCCCCCACCACCTACTGCCTGGCAACCACTGTTGTACCCTCTGTTTCTGTGTTTGACTTTTTTAGATTCAACATGTAAGTGAGATCACACAGTATTTATCTTTCTGTGTCTGGTTTATTTCACTTAGCATAATGTCCTCTAGTTTATCCCTGTTGTCACAAATGGCAAGGCTTTCTTCTTTTTTATGGTTAAATAATATTCCATTGTGTGTATATGCCACGTTTTTTTCATCCATTCATCCACTGATGGATGCTTATGTTGTCTCTGTATGTTGGCTACTATGAGTAACATTGCAATGAACATGAGGATGCACATGTCTCCTTGAGGTACTGACTTCCTTTCCTTGGGATATATACTCAGAAGTGAGGTTGCTGGATCATAAGGTATTTTAATTTTTTGAGAAACTGCCATGCCATTTTCTATAATGGTTGTACCAATTTACATTCCTGCCAATAGTGTATAAGGGCTCTTTTTCTCTCCAGACCCTCTCCAACACTTATCTCTTTTTGATACTAGCCATCCTAACAGGTGTGAGGTGATAACCCATTATGGTTTTGATTTGCATTTCCCTGATGATTAGTGATGTCGAGTACCTTTCTATACACCTGTTGGCTGTTTGTATATCTTCTGTGGAAAAATGTCTATTTAAGTCCTTTGACCATTTTTAAATTGGGTTATTTGGGATTTTTGTTGTTGAATTATGTGCTATACTGATATATTTATTTTATTTTATTTTATTTTATTTTATTTTATTTTATTTTATTTTATTTTATTTTATTTTACTTTATTGAGATGGAGTTTTGCTCTTGTTGCCCAGGCTGGAATGCAAAGGCACGATTTTGGCTCGTTGCATCCTCCGCCTCCCGGGTTCAAGCGATTCTCCTGCCTCAGCCTCCCAAGTAGCTGGACTTACAGGTGCCTGCCACTACGCCCGGTTAATTTTTGCACTTTTAGTAGAGATGGGGTTTCACCATGTTGGTCGGGCTGGTCTTGAACTCCTGAACTCAGGTGATCTGCCTGCCTTGGCCTGCCAAAGTGCTGGGATTACAGGCATGAGCCACCATGTCCGGCCTCCTGATATATTTTTGGCATTAACCCCTTGTGAGATATACAGTTTTCAAATATTTTCTCCCATTTGGCAGGTTGTCTTTTTGTTTCGTTGATTGTTTCCTTTGCCGTGTAAAAGCTTTTTAGATTGATGTCAAATCTACTTTCAATTTTACAAGTTCAAAAATTTTCCCTGAGACTTAACTAATCATGACATTTAATGTGAGTGTTTGAAAATCATGGACATTTTAGACATGGATAGCCTATAATGATGAAGTTACAGATGCAAAGCACCTGCCTGATGATGAGCTGCTGTACCAGAACAAGCCTGTGGATGCAGAACAGATGGGCATTTTTAGAGCACCACAGGTCCAAATTCTGCTGTTGCTAGTAAGTAATATCCTGAGTATTTCATGTGCAAATGAATACAGGCATTTTTGTTGAGAGGATAGCTAGCTTAATTGACATCACATTGGACTGACACCAGGAATCAGTGTAATATGGGTTTAATAAAAGCAGAACTGCAAGTCAAACTGAATCTTACTTTTGCCTGTATTCAGCTTTACTACTCCATAAAAGAAAATAAAGGGCCAGGTGCGGTGGCCCACTCCTGTAACCCCAGCACTTTGGGAGGCCAAGGCAGGCAGACCACCTGAGGTCAGGAGTTCGAGACCAGCCTGACTAGCACGGGGGAACCCCATTTCTACCAAAATTACAAAAATTAGCCAGGCATGGTGGCTCAAGCCTGTAACCCCAGGTACTGGGGAGGCTGAGGCAGGAAACTCGCTTGAACCCAGGAGGTGGAGGTTGCAGTGAGCAGAGGCCATGCCACTGCACTCCAGCCTGGGTGACAGAGCAAGATTCCATCTCAAAAAAAAATAATAATAATAAAAAGAATTTATAAAAATATAACCTGAAATATTGAAAAGTCCAATAACGCATTTAAAAAGAGTTCAAATAAATTGCTGTATCAGAAGACAGAAACATCATAAAATATAGCTATATTTTCTCACACATACTGTTTATTTAATTAATCCTACTATTAATCACTTCTAACTGCCCCTGCTATCTAGGCTTACTGTTGTCTTGTTTAAATAATAGCATCTATTTAACATAAAAGTAAGTAGTACAGAACATACAGTTTCAGATAAATACCATTTTTCATATTTTATGTTAAAGTAATAACACATTTGAGTATACTTATTCATTACATATTAGATTATTATGTTTGGGTTTATTTTTTTTTTAATTCAGTACAGTTGTGCCCACGTTGGCTCTCAGAAAAGTTGGCCACTCTTAGTAGCCAGGGTTCTTAGCTGTCAGTTCAGGGCTCCCAAAGTGCACGTCCCAACAGACAAAGATTCAGGGGGAAGCTGGATCTCCTTTTAAGATCTCAGCTTGGAAATTACATATCATCGCTCCCACCATATCCTATTCATTAGAAGCTACTCACTAAGTGTGGCCCACACTGAATGGCAGAAGAATTCGACTCCACTTTTTGATGAGGGAAAACTACTTCGAATAATGAAGGTCATAGTGACTCCCATGCACTTTTGCTAGGCAAACTGGTATACACTTTTTGGAGGGCAACTTGGAACTATCAAAATAACAAACGACTAGGAGTTTAGGGTATAGACATACTTGCAAAAAAAAATGCCGAACACACTATTTAAAGCTTCCCCCACCCCACATTCTGAAAATGTTCAAAACTGTAGAAACCTACAGTGGTGGAGTAGAGATGGTCATAAGTTATTTTACGCTCTTCTCTTTGAGATGTGGGGTCCCTTATTTTCTTGGATCTGAACTACTGTGACTTCTTGAGCAATCTAAAATGGCAGAAGATTTTAGATTGCTCTAAAATCTAACTCAGAACTCTGTGACAGTTCTGGACCTAGCTTTTAAGAAGACTGGCTTTTCTGGGGGGTCTCCTGAATCCCTGAGCCACCACGTAAGCTCCAGTACCCTGGTGAAGTGGCTGATGAGAGGCCCCAAGACTACACAGAGATGGAAAACTAAATTCAACCATCTCCACCAAAGCACCAGGCATGCTTTGGATTCTCTGAACCAGTTGTCCATTAGCTATGTGAATATCCAGTCACCAAGTGACTCTAGGTAATGCCACCTAGAGCAGAACTGTCATCCAGTGAAAGTCCTCCCAAATTCCTGATCCATAAAATGGTAAAATATAATGAAAGAATGATTTTTTAAGCCACTAAGCTTTGGGGTAGTTTGGTATGCAGCAACATACAACCACAATGCCTCCATACCCTTCACCCATATCCATCAGCTGTTAACATTGTGCCACATTTGTGCCCCTGCCCTCTCTCTCTGTTGTGCTGAATCATTTGAAAGTAACTTGCCGATACCATGATGCTTCACCTTTAAATTCTTCAGTATGTATTCTTCACAGTCGCAATGCCATTGTTACTCCCAAGATACTTAAGATTGACACAATAATGTTCTCTCTTTTCTTTTTTTTATGAGACAGGGTCTTGCTGTGTCACCCAGGCTGGAATGCAGTGCTGCAATTATGGCCTACTGCAGCCTCAACTGCCCGGGTTCAAGCAATCCTCCCATCTCCCATTCCAGCCTCTGGAGTAGCTGGGACCACAGGTGCATGCCACCATTCCCAGATAATTTTTTTTATTATTATTTGTAGAAGTGAGGTCTCACTATGTTGCCCAGGCTGGTCTCAAACTCCTGGGCTCAAGTAATCCACCTCAGCTTCTCAAAGTGCTGAGACTATAGGTGTGAGTCACTGTGCCCAGCAGACACAATAATATTATCCAAAATGTAATTCATATTCAAATTCCACCAATTACTCCAATCATGTATTTGTATAGTTTTTGTTTTAAAATCCAGAGTCCAATGAAGGATTATGCAGAGGATTATTTAGTTGTCATGTTTCCTCAAACTTGTTGAAATCTAGTACAATAAGCCCCTGCTTTTTTTGACTTTCATGTTATCGATATTTTTGAGGAGTTCTGAGCAATTGTCTTGTAGAATGTCACGTCATTTGGATTTGTTAAATTATATCCTCAAAAATTATATTAGGGTTAAGTATTTTTAATGTATTTTTAAATTTTTAATTAGTATGGACACATAATAGTTTGTATCTATTTACAGGGTACATATGATATTTTGATACAAGCATACAATGTGTAATGTTAAAATACAGGTAATTGAGATATCCATTACCTCAAACATTTATCATTTCTTTCGGTTGGGAACGTTCCAAATCTTCTCTTCTAGTTATTTTGAAGTATACAATAAATTATTGTAACTATAATCACCCTACTGTGCTGCTGAACACTAGATCTTATTCCTTCTACCTAACTATTTTTGTATAGCGTTAAGCATTTTTGGTAAGAGAATACTACATGACTGACAACGTAGGTACTTTCCATTGCTTCGCAGAAGAGGCACATAACGTCAGGTTGTCTCATTATTGATAATGTCAAGTTTGATCATTTGATTAAGGTAGTGTGCACACGTTTCGATGTTGTGAAGATATACCTTTTTCTCTAAAACTAGTGAGGACTCTGTAGTCTTTCAGACTGTGTGGATATCCTGTTTGGAGATTACCTTTCACCACATTGCTTTTAGAATTCATGGTTGATCCTTGCCTGACTCAATCATTATGTAGTGGTGGTACGTTGGTGATTTTGGTTTGCTAATTCTGTGTTTCTTTCTACATTTGTTAGCTGGCATTTTCTCTAAAGAATTTTTTCACTGCCTATCTCTTCTTTTCACTTATTATAATAAACTAAAAGATTCATTTTTAAATGGTTGGCTTTGATGCTCAAATTGTCCCATATTTGGTCAATTGGTTCCTGTGTTCCCTTGAGTTTTAGTGCACTTCCTTCCTTTCAGGCTTAAGATATTCCAGGTTCCCTCTGTAATTCTCCCACCTCACACCTGAAACTAACCATTTCCATAAAGAACCCTGGTTCTTTTTGTGAGAAAGGTATGTAGAAGCCACATTCTGGGCTCTAGGTATGCTAATTGCTCCTGGGACTCAATTTATACTGATACTGCAATTCAAATCCAACATCACAGGATACCTCACATTCCTCTATTCCACAAGTGTATCTCCCCTTCCCCACAGCAAGGGACTTGGTTCACCAAAGAACAAATTCATTTGCTCATTTGCCCTATCTTACATATACCCAGAAAGTTCCAGAATTATTCCACTAAGACACCTAACAACCGAGTCAAACTTCTTTTTTTTCTGCCTTTAAAATATTTGAAGGATTTTCAACCAGACTTCCATGTATAAAAGTTACTTGAATTAATTCTTTCTTCTCTTTAGCTATGTTATCAACTCTATGCACAGTCAAGTTCTGTTTGTTTTCAATGTTAGTAATCTTTTTCCCATTTTTAAAATTTCATTTGATTTTAAAATAATATGTAAACCACTTACATGGATCAAATGTCAAAATTATATAAAAAGGTAATATTGACAAACTCTCTCCTATCTCTATTCATTCCATTTATTCCCAATTAGCACCTATAAACATTTTCATCAGTTTTTGTCTTATCTTTTCTTTATTTCTTTTTATAAAACCAAGAAAATATATTGCCCCTTTATTTTTACACAAAATGTAGTAAAATAAACTTCTTTTTTATTCATTGCTTTTTTTTTCTTTTACTTAATGTATCTGGGAAATCACTCTACCTTAATTGACAAATATCTTGTTCATTCTTTTTTTATGGCTAGTTGCTAAGCATTTTATAGTAACTAAAACCAAAACCAGTAAAAACAAAATGTTTTTTTGAGACAGGGTCTTGCTCTGTTACCCAGGCTGGAGCACAGTGGCAGCGTCGACCTCCTGGGCTCAATTGATCCTCCCACCTCAGCCTCCCAAGTAGCTGGGAACACCTGCATGCCCCACCACACCCAGCTATTTTTTTTATATATATAGAGAGATGAGGTCTCACTGTGATACCCAGGCTGGTATCGAATTCCTGAGCTCAAGCAATCCACCACCTTGTCCTCCCAAAATGCTAGGATTACAGGTGTGAGCCACTGCACCCAGCAGAGCTAAGGATTTTTAAAAGTGAGAATGAAAGAAGGGAATAAAATATAAAATATATCATAAAGTTAAAATGATTTAATCTTTGTGAACTGATATCCAAGAAAAGACAGATCATTGGTAAAGAAAAACTAGTTGATAAATATATCCTGATATATTGTAGGAGTGAAGAGAATATTTCCCTCCCCCTCTGAAGGTTTGAGTCTGTTGAAATGAACTGACGATTGACAGATTAATGAGAGAAAAGACATACAAATGTATTATTGTGTGTAAGCATGGGAGCCATACAAAATATGAGAATCAAAGAGGGTCAGATAGCTGAAGCCTAAATAACACCCTCCTCAGGGGAAAGAGGAAAATGGAGGATGTGGGCAATCAGGAGGGGTAGTAAATAATTTTCAAGGGAAAGAAATGGGCCCAAAGAGCAGACAACAGTTTGTAAATGATTCTCTTGGGAAACTAAATGAGCCCAGCAAATTATAGGAAGGTAAGGGGCAGAACTACATTGTAAACAAAGGTTGTTTTGTTATACTGTTGTTTCTCTCCAGCTGCTTTCAAGATTTTTGTTTGTTAGTTTTTAGTTTCCAGAAGTTTAATTATGATGTGTGTTGACTTGAATTTCTTTGGGTTTATCCTGTTTAATATTCACTTAAATTGTTGAATCTGTAAGTTTATATCTCTGGTCAAATTTGTGAAGTTTTCAGCTATTATCTTTTCAGGTATTTTTCCAGCCCTTCCCTCTTCCTTCACTTCTTCCAGAACTCTGATGAAATGATGGTAGATTTTTAGTTTTGTTACTTAACCTCTGTTCATTTTTTTTCAGTCTATTTTTTCTCTCAGTTCTTCAGAGCAATTTCTATTATTCTATTTTTCCATTCACTGACTTTTTCCCTGTGTTCCCACCATTCTGGTGTTGATCCTATTCACTGAGCTTTTAAATTCAGCTACAGTATTTTTTATTTCTAAAATTTCCATTTGGTTCTTCTATTTATCTTATATTTCTCTGCTGAAGCTGCCTATTACTTAATTTGTTTCAAGCATGTATAATTCCATCTCTGTTGGCATCTGTTGATTGTCTTTTTTTCTTTAACTTTTATATTAAGTTCAGGGGTGCATGTACAAGTTTGTTACATAGGTAAACATAGGGTCATGTGGGTTTGTTGTACAGATTATTTCATCTTAATACCCAGATATTAACCCTAGTATGCATTGGTTATTTTTTCTGATCCACTTCCTCCTCCCACCTTCCCTCATCTGATAGGCCCCAGTGTGTGTTGTTCCTTTCTATGTGTCCATGTATTTGCCTCATTTAGCTCCTACTTATAAGTCAGAGCATGTGATATTTCATTTTCTATACCTGTATTAGTTTGCTAAGGATAATGGCCTCTAGCTCCGTTCATGTCCCTGCAAACAACATTATCTCATTCTTTTTTATGGCTGCATAGTATTCCATGGTGTATATGTACTACATTCTCTTTATCCTGTCTATAATTGATGGGCATTTAGGTTTATTTCATGTCTTTGCTATTGTCAATAGTGCTGCAATGAACATATGTGTGCATGTGTCTTTATAATAGCATGATTTATATTCCTTTGGGTATCTAACCAGTAATGGAGTTGCTGGGTTGAATGGTATTTCTGTCATTAGGTCTTTGAGGAATTGCTACACTGTCTTCCACAGCAGTTGAACGAATTTACACTCCCACCAATGGTGGGATTCCTTTTTCTCATTCCTTTTTCTCCACAACCTCACCAGCATCTGTTATTTTTCAGCTTTTTAATAACAGCTATTTTGACTGGTGTGAGATGATATCTCATTGTGGTTTTGATTTGCATTTCTCTAATGACCAGTGATATTGAGATTTTTATTTTCATATGCTTGTTGGCCACATGTATATCTTCTTTTGAAAAATGTCTGTTCATGTGCTTTTCCAACTTTTTAATGTTTTTTTCTTGTAAATTTATTTAAGTTTTTATAGATGCTGAATATTAGACAGATGAATATTTGTCAGACGCATAGTTTGCAAATATTTTCTCCTATTCTGTAGGTTGTCTGTTTACTCTGATGATAGTTTCTTTTGCAGTGCAGAAGCTCTTTAGTTTAATTAGATCCCATTTGTCAATGTTTGCTTATGTTGCAATTGCTTTTGGCATGTTCATCATGAAATCTTTGCCTGTGCCTGTGTCCTAAATGCTATTGCCTAGATTGTCTTCCAGGATTTTTATAGTTTTGGGTTGCACATTTAAGTCTTTAACCCATCTCGAGTTCGTGCTTGTATATAGTGTAAGGAAGAGATCCAGTTTCAATCTTCTGCATATGGCTAGCCAGTTATCCCAGCACCATTTATTGAATAGGGAATCCTTTCCCTATTGCTCGTTTATGTCAGGTTTGTCAAAGTTCAGATGGTTGTAGATGTGTAGTCATATTTCTGGGTTCTCTATTCTGTTCCATTGGTCTATGTGTTTGTTTTTGTACCAGTAGCATGCTGTTTTGCTTACTGTAGCCTGTAGTATAGTTGAGATGGAGTAGCATGATGCCTCCAGCATTGTTCTTTTTGCTTAGGATTGCCTTGGCTATTCAAGCTCTTTTTTGGCTCCATATGAATTTTAAAATAGTTTTTTCTAATTCTGTGAAGAATGTCAGTGGTAGCTTGATAGGCATAGCATTGAACCTATAAATTGCTTTGGGCAGTATGACCATTTTAACAATATTGATTTTTCCTATCCATGAGCATGGAATGTTTTTCCATTTGTTTGTGTCATCTCTGGTTTCTTTGAGCAGTGGTTTGTAGTTCTCCTTCTTGAGACCTTTCACATCCCTAGTTAGCTGTATGCCTGGGTATTTCATTCTTTTTGTGCCAAATGAGAATGGGAGTTTGTTTCTGATTTGGCTCTCAGCTTGACTGTTTTTGGAGTACAGGATTGCAATGATTTTTGCACATTGATTTTGTATCTCGAGACTCTGCTGAAGTTGCTTATCAGCTTAAGCTTTTGGGCTGAGACTAAGGAGTTTTCTAGATATAGGATCATGTCATCTGCAAACAGGGATAGAAATTCCTATTTGGATGCCCTTTATTTCTTTCTGTTGCCTGACTGCCCTGGCCAGGACTTCCAACAGTATGTTGAAAAGGAGTGGTGAAAGAAGGCATCCTTATCTTGTGCCAGTTTTCAAGAGGAATGCTTCCAGTTTTTGCCCATTCAGTATGTTGAGTGTGGGTTTCTCATATATGGCTCTTATTATTTTGAGGTGTGTTCCTTCAATACTTATTTTACTGAGAGTTTTTAACATGAACAGAGTTAAATTTTATCAAAAGCCTTTTCTGCATCTATTGAGATAATCGTATGGGTTTTGTCTTTAGTTCTGTTTATGTGATGAGTCACATTTATTGATTTGCATATGTTGAACCTGGCATCCTAGGGATAAAGCCTACTTGATCGTGGTGGATAAACTTTTTGATGTGCTGCTGGATTCAGTTTGCCAGTATTTTTTGAGGATTTTTGCACTGATGTTTATCAAGGATATTGGCCTAAAGTTTTCTTTTATTTTATCTCTGCCAGGTTTTGGTATCAGGATGATACTGGCCTCTTAGAGTGGGTTAGGGAGGACTCTCTCCTCCTTAATTTTCTGGAACAGTTTCAGTAGAAATGATACCAGCTCTTCGTACATGTGGTAGAATTCAACTGTAAATCCATCTGGTCCTGGCCTTTTTTTTGGTTGGAAGGCTATTTATTACTCCCTAAATTTCAGAGTTCATTATTGTTCTGTTCAGGGATTCATTTCCTTCCTGGTTCACTCTAGGGAGAGTGTATATGTCCAAGAATTTATCTAATTCTTCCAGATTTTCTAGTTTACATGCATAGAGTAGAGTTGTTCATAGTATTATCTGATGGTTGTTTGTATTTTTGTGGGGTCAGTGGTAATATTTCCCTTATTGTTTCTGATTGCGTTTATTTGAATCTTCTCTTTTTTCTTCTTTGTTAGTCTAGCTAGCAGTCTATTTTACTAATTTTTTCAAAAAACCAGCTCCTGGGTTTATTGATCTTGTGAAAGATTTTTTATGTCTCAATCTCCTTCAGTTCAGTATTGCTTTTGGTTATTTCTTGTCCTGATAGCTTTGGGGTTGGTTTTCCCTTGGTTTTCTAGTACTTTCAGTTGTGATGTTAGGTTGTTGAGATCTTTCTAACTTTTCGATGTGAGCATTCAGGACTATAAAATTCACTCTTCACACTCCCTTAACTGTGTCCCAGAGATTCTGGTATGTTGTATCTTTGTTCTCATTAGTTTCAAAGAACTTGATTTCTGCCTTAATTTTACTATTTACACAAAAGTCATTCAAGAGTAGTTATTCAATTTCCATGTAATTGTATGGTTTTAAGTGAATTTCTTAGTCTTAATTTATAATTTGACTGCACCATAGCCCTAGAGACTGTTCTAATTTCAGTTAGTTTGCATTTGCTGAGGAGTGTTTTACTTACAATTATGTGATTGATTTTAGAGTATATGCCATGTGGCAATGGGAAGAATGTATATTCTGTTGTTTTGGGGTGAAGAGTTCTGTAGTTGTCTATCAAGTCCATTTGATCTAGAGCTGAGTTCAGGTCCCAAATATCTTTGTTAATTTTCTATCTCAGTGACCTGCCAATGTTGTCAATGGGGTGTTAAAGTCTCCCACTATTATTGTGTGGGAGTCTGAGTCTCTTTGCAGGTCTCTAAGAACTTGCTTTATGAATCTGTATGCTCCAGTGTTGGGTGTGTATGTATTTAGGATAGTTAGATCTTCTTGTTGAATTGAACCTTTTACCATTATATAATGCCTTTCTCTGTCTTTTTTGAATCTTTGGTGGTTTAAAGTCTGCTTTGTCAGAAACTAGGATTGCAACCATGGCTTTTTTCTGTTTTCCATCTTCTTGGTAGGTTTTTCTTCATCCCTTTATTTTGAGCCTATGTGTGTCGCTGCATGTGAGATGGGTCTTTTGAAGACAGTATACCAATGAGTCTTGGTTCCTTATCCAGCTTGCCACTCCATGTCTTTTAATTGGGGCACGTAGCCCCTTTACATTTATTTATTTTTTTAGATGGAGCCTCGCTGTGTCACCCGTGCTAGAGTGTCATGGCACCATCTCAGCTCACTGCAACCTCTGCCTTTTAGGTTCAAGTTATTCTCCTGCCTCAGCCTCCTGAGTAGCTGGGATTACAGGCACCTGCCACAATGCCCAGCTAATTTTTGTATGTCTAGTAGAGACGGGTTT
Source organism: Chlorocebus sabaeus (assembly GCF_047675955.1). Taxonomy (NCBI): domain Eukaryota; kingdom Metazoa; phylum Chordata; class Mammalia; order Primates; family Cercopithecidae; genus Chlorocebus; species Chlorocebus sabaeus. The sequence goes on from NC_132915.1 coordinate 20,545,007, forward strand.
TCACCATGTTGGCCAGGCTGCTCTCAAACTCCTGGCCTCAAGTGAGCCAGGCCTCCCTTGGCCTCCCAAAGTGTTGGGATTACCAGCATGAGCTACCACGCCTGGTCCCATTTACATTTAAGGTTAGTATTGATATGTGTGGATTTGATCCTGTCATTATGATGTTAGCTGGTTATTATGCAGACTTGTTTATGTGGTTGCTTTATATTGTCACTGGTCTGTGTACTTCAGTGTGTTTTTGCAGTTGCTGGTAATGGTCTTTCTTTTCTATATTTAGTGCTTCCTTCAGGAGCTCTTGTAAGGCACTTGTTTGTCTGAAAAGGATCTTATTTCTCCTTTGCTTATGAAGCTTGGTTTGTCCAGATATAAAATTCTGGGTTGGAATTTCTTTTCTTTAAGAATGTTGAATATTCGCCCCCAATCTCTTCTGGCTTTTATGGTTTCAGCTGAGAAGTCTGCTATTAGTCTGATGGGCTTCCCTTTGTAGGTGACCTGACCTTTCTCTCTACCTGTTTTCAACATTTTTTCTTTCATTTTGACTGTGGAGAATCTGATGATTATGTGTCTTGGGGATGATTTTCTTGGGCAGCATTACAAAAGATGAAATGCTTTAAATTTGCATGTCATCCTTGTGCAGGAGCCATGCTAATCATCTCTGTATTTTTCCAATTTTAGTGTATGTGCTGCCGAAGAGAGCATTGTCTTTTTTCAAACAGGTTGAGCTCTTCCTGGTTCTTGGTATTATGAATGATTTTCAGTTGAAACCTAGACATTTTCATACTATGATATGAGACTCTGGGTCTTATTTAAACTATTTTATCTGGCTTTCTTTGACATTACCCTGGTATACTGGAGGGGCATATTGCCTCATTATTGACAAGTGGAGGTAGAAGTCCAGTTCTCCCAGTCAGCCTTTGTTGATACCTGAGTTGTAACAGGTTCTTGTTACCACTGGGAGTGGGAATTCTAGAAGAATTCCACGGACACAACTGTGGAAAGCCCTGACTCTTCACTACTGCCTTCTGACACCACCACACTGGGAAGGAAAGGGCTTCTTATTGTTGCCATGCGGAGGTGCAAGTCCAGGTTCCCCATTTGGTTTTCACTGACATGGTAGAGGTGTGGGGAAGGTCTTGTTACCAGCAATGGGCATGAAAGTCCCAGTTCCCTATTTGCCTTCTCTGATACCATCATGGTGTGGCGTGGTGTTGAGCTTCCTTGGTACAGCCTCTGATGGCTGGAAATCTAGGCTTCCCACACAGTCTTCGCTGGTGGGGACAAGAATAGGTCACAGTCTTTTCTTTGGTGCTTGGTCAGAGTAGAGCAAGTAGGTTATTGGCTAAAAGTTTTTTGTTTTGCTATGCTGTCCCTTTCTTGTTCCTTTGGTTACAGAGAGCAAAATTTCATGGTTTTTTTTTTTTTTTTTTTTTTTTTTTTTTTTTCTTGTCTGTGCCTATTGGTGTTTCGAGGTTGCTGTTTCCTTCAACTCTAAGTCTGGGATGTTGAAGTAAAAAGAAAACCCAGGAAACTTACCACCACATCATTCCTTGGGTCCCAAGATCCTTAGCCAGTCTGGATTCTTCTCTCCACCTTTCAGAGTCTTTTTATGTTCATTTAATACATAATGTCCCAGGCCAGGTGTGGTGGCTCACACCTGTTATCCCAACACTTTGGGAGGCCAAGGTGGGTGGATCCCCTGAGGTTAGGAGTTTGAGACCAGCCTGGCCAACATGGTAAAACCCTGTCTCTACTAAAAATACAAAAATTAGCCTGGCATGGTGGAAGGCGCCTGTAATCCCAGCTACTTGGGAGGCTGAGGCAGGAGAATTGCTTGAACCTGGGAGGCAGAGTTTGCAGTGAGCTGAGATCGCGCCATTGAACTCCAGCCTGGGTGACAGAGAGAGACTCGGTCTCAAAAAAAAATTATATATATACATATAAAAATATATATTCCAAAGTTTTTAATTCTATTTGTGAGAGAAATATGTTTATTGCATGTTGCTGAAAGCAGAAGTTCTCTGGTGTTGAATTTTTATCAGAAGATTTTTTGAAATCTCTTAAGATGATCTTTCTTTTTTGACTTTTTAATATGTTGATTTAAGCTGTTGTGTTATTGCTTATTGTGTTAATCCATTCTCACACTACTATAAAGAACTCCCTGAGACTGGGTAATTTATAAAGAAAAGAGGCTTAATTGACTCACAGTTCTGCAGGCTGTACAGGAGACATGGCCGGGAGGCCTCAGGAAGCTTACAATCGTGACAGAAGGTGAAGGGGAAGCCAGCACATCTTACATGGTTGGAGCAGGAAGAAGAGAGAGCAAAAAGGGGAAGGGTTACACACTTTTAAAACAACCAGATCTCATGAGAACTCATTCACTGTCATGAGAACAGCAAGGGGGAAATCTGCCCCCATGATTCAGTCACCTCTTACCAGGACTCTTCTCCAATGTGTGGGGATTACAGTTCGACATGAAATTTAGGTGGGGACACAGAATCAAACCATATTACTCATTAACAGATGTTCTAAAATAAATACATAGTATTACCGTTTTTTTTTTTAAAGATGTATGTAATAGATTATTGGAACATTTGTATGCAAATTAGGTAAACATTTTTTAAAAAGAAAACTTGTATATTTAAACGTGTAATTGTACTGGGCATGTAATCCTAGCACTTTAGGAGGCTTCAGTGGGAGGATTGCTTGAGCCCAGGAATTCAAGACCAGCTTGGGCAACATAGCAAGATTCCATCTTGACAAAACAAAAATTAAAGATTAAAAAAAGGGTAAGCAGGGTGCAGCGGCTCACACTTGTAATCCCAGCACTTTGGGAGGCCAAGGCGGGCGGATCACCTGAGGTCAGGAGTTCAACACTAGCCTGGTCAACATGGTGAAACCCCGTCTCTACTAAAAATACAAAAAAAAAAAAAAAAAAAAATTAGCTGGGCATAGTGGCAGGCTCCTATAGTCCCAGATACTTGGAAGGCTGAGCCAGGAGAATTGTTTGAATCTGAGAGGCAGAGGTTGCAGTGAGCCGAGGTCATGCCACTGCACTCCAGCCTAGGTGACAAAGAAGCCATCTCAAAAAAAAAAAATTATCAGTAATTATCAGTTGTGTACAAAATAACTTATATAAAACCTTATTCTCCAGTTTTAAAAAATCTTTCACATTTATTTTAAAGAGGATTGCCTATTATTGAATTTTCATGTCCAATGATGTCCATTTTCTCTTTCTCTTTTTTTCCCTCTCAGTATAAAATTGAATTTAAAATTAAATTGAGAAAAATAGTGCCCAGAATATATTAACACTTGGTTCATTTTTGCTTACATAAGGTCCTTATTAAAATGGCAACCTGATTCTTAAAGTTGCTTAGAGAAAAAGTTTTGGGGTTCTCGATTCTTCTTTTTCTCTGCCTGGTTATCTCTTTAACTGTATATCCATATATCCTCTTTAAAAAAAAAAAAAAAAAAAAAGACAGGGTCTTTTTCTGTTGCCCAGGCTGGAGTGAAGTGGCACAATCATGGCTCATTGCAGCCTCAACCTCCTGGGCTCAAGTGATCCTCCCACCTCTTACTCCTGAGTAGCTGGGATTACAGTTGCACACCATCATATCTAGCTACTTAAAAAAAAAATTTGTAGAGATGGTGTCTCATTATGTTCCTCAGATTGGTCTCAAACTCCTGGCCTCAAGCAGTCTCCAGACTTGGCCTCCCAAAGTGCTAGGATTACAGGCCTGAGCTAGCATGCCTGGCCCATCCATGTATCTTGATCTCACTTTCTTTAAGTCTTCTCTGACCCCTTTTCACTACCATCTTCTCCCTATATAAAACAAAACTCCCATATCTGCTTTTCCTTTCTTCCTTACTTTGCTTTATCTTTTTTTTCTTTATTTATCCCTACCTGGTATGTCCTGTATTTGCTTATTTATGTACACTATAAGCTCTGTCAGAGCAGAGAAGCTGTTTCTTTCAGTCCTTTATCCTAGATCCCAGAATGATACCTGGCATGCTGTAGAGATTCAATAAATATTTCTTGGATGAATGGCTTGATTTTAAAAAGTGGAGATTATGGTGTCTACGTGGCTTTTAGTGAAGATGGCTTGCCTCTGTACTATTTATTGTAATTTGTCATTTGTATTTCTTATTATTGCTTCATCTTGATGTTATGAAGCCAAAACTTCTGCTTTAAGGTATAAAATTAAATTCCCTAATAAGAGAGATAGATGCTTATATGTGTAACAATCTACCAAAATGAAGGTTTATCTCCACCCTGGTATGATATATATTATGGACCATAATTATGATACATATTATGGGCAGTATGCTAATGAAAGACATGGCGAAGAATGCGTGGGGAGTTTAATTGCAAGTCACCACTGCGGTTGAGTCCAACCTTTCTGCATAGAGCCATTCATCATGAGTGACAGGCAAGAGAGGAGGAGAAGCAGCAGATTCTTCCACGGATCACTCTCTCCCCTACTTGCCTCACCCTGTCATTCCGTTTACAGTCCTCTCTGTTGGCTGCAATCATTCCCAGAGGACGTATTTATCACCATGAAAAAAACTCGAATGACATCAGCAGCAGCACTTACAACTCTGCGCTGTGATCCAGTAAATAATGTGTGCTCAGCATGTGGAAGTGGGGAAGCAGCCCTTAATATTATCAAAAACCAGGCAGGGTTCTCAAGCCTTGGCCTTGCCCAGGAGCTGGTTAGGCATGCAGAATCTCAAGCTCCACCCCAGACCTGCATTTTAATGAGACTGCCGGTGATCTGTGTGGACACTGAAGTTTAAAAAGCACTAGTCTGTAGACTTGACTAATACCCAAAGCCATCATCTCTTTAAGACGTGATTTTAAACCATTGTGTCACAAATAGAATCCAACTACAGTGAGAAAATAAAGCTTTTCCTGTCTCACCCCAGGGATGAAGTAGATACAGAAGTTGAATTAACACGTTGAATTAACCCATGTGAGTTCATGGTTTCCAAAGCTCTTATGTGTAAATATCTTCCTATTCCCTGTAAGATGAGCATGATCATTCCCGTTTTCTGTGGAGTAAACTGATGTTCAGAAACATGAACTGATTCTCCCAAGGTGACCCGGTCAGTAAATGGAAATAAGATGACCAGAACCAATCCTCCCCCAACCCCACAACCCCCTAATCCCACTCTCTTCTACCTCATCACAACATGTTGAAGTTTTTAAAAAATCTCTTCTTTCTGTCTTTCGCTCCTTCCTTTTCTCTCTTTCTCTTTTAAAAGGTGAAACATAGCTAGTCAAGGCATATTGTTTTTCTTTTTATGACTGAATCCCACATTTATTTAATGAAGTGCAGCTCTGAACAGAAGATCGATTTTTGATGATTCTTTGCAAATCATTTGTTTGAATCTACCTGAAATGCCTCTGCTTCTGGAGAATGTTCATCACCGCAAGCTGGTTTATGTTGTGTAGCTATAAATTTGATATAAATTACATATAGACAGATGTAGATAGAAAGGTATTATAATATAGATAAATTATATCTATATAAATTATATATAATCAGTATAAATCATATTGGCGTATAGTTTATATAGACAGAAATTAAGTGCATATTTGGATCAGCCGAATGAGTCCGCAGCATTGTAGCAATCAGTAAAGCCATCCCCAGTGAAGCGATACCACTCAGCTCTGGCTTATTTCTTACATACGTATTAATGTTTAGGAACATTTTTGTCCCTAGAAAGAAAATAAAATTTTTATAATTTTGGGAGAAGAAATAAATTGTGAGGATTTGAGATGAGTGGGGGGACACATGCAGGGGTTCCCAAAACCCGTTTTAAAAAGATACACAAAAAAGTAGAAAGTGTCTCTATTTTGACTTAATACATGTGTGGGGGGTGGGAGGAGCCCACTCTGTGGTTATGCACATGCACACACGTAATTTGATCCTAGTACCTACTTTAAAATCTTTCCTTAGAGCCTTCTAGGACAGATCCTATGCACTTTAGCTAATATCTTTGCAGAATCTGTAGAAGACTGACAATAACAGCACTGAGTGGATTATACTCCTATAAATAAAATTGTCAGTGATTAATATAGAGTATACTTATGGCCGGGCGCAGTGGCTCACACCTGTAATCCTAACACTTTGGGAGGCTGAGGCGAGCAGATCATGAGGTCAAGAGGTCAAGATCATCCTGGCCAACATGCTGAAACCCCATCTCCACTAAAAATACAAAAATTAGCTGGGCATGGTGGCGTGCGCCCGTAGTCCCAGCTACTCAGGAGGCTGAGGCAGGAGAATTGATTGAACACAGGAGGCGGAGGTTGTAGTGAGCCCAGATTGTGGCACTGCACTCCAGCCTGGCAACAGAGTGAGACTCCGTTTCAAAAAAAAAAAAAAAAAAAAAAAGAGTATACTTAGATGAGATCCAGAATGTCATCAAAGCTTGCATTTTAAAACTCTTCCAGCTCTTTTCTGTAGATTCTTTGGTAAAAGTAATGAAAGGAAGAGCTGAAAGTTTTAACTTTTTACTTCTCTACAAACCTCACATTAAATAGCCCATTGGCGGGGGGTGGGGTTGCGGGGGGGAATAAAATATTAAATGTAACAGACTTACAGAGTTTGTTTATTTTAAGTGTCAAAAAACAGTTCTGTTTGGGAATCAGAAATCTAGTTTTGAGAGAACACAACTTGGGTAGCCCCTGTTCTCTCATCAACATACCAGAGGGCTGTAAGTTATAAAAATATGGCTCAAGAAATAATAGTTGATATTCTGTACATGCACTAGGAGGTCTCGAGGGCCCGAGAAATGTGTACGGTCTACACTAATAAGGTAAATCATGTGAGTTGTCTATACAGCCAGCTATTTTCACCAGCAATCGTTTAATTAAACATTGGAGCACTTAGAAGTTTCATAGCTTATTGCCATTATTTAATATTTGTTTTATGACCCGCAAGGAAGGACTTGTGGGGACCAGCAATTTTTCTCTTGGGAAATAGATACAATCAGAACCATCAACCCCAAGCATACATAAAACAGGATCTAAATCACATTTATCTCCCGCCAGAGAACCAGAAAGGCAATGACTGTGTCTCCAGAATTAAAAATTAATAGCCGTAAAAGGAATATAAAAGGGGTGAAAAGGATGTAGGTTTTGTAACAATACGTAGGGAGCACCTAGAGGACCATTTATTTGCATTTTGAAACTGGAGAGTTACAAAGATGGTCAATTCTGTTGAACAGCTTTTAAACCTAAAAGGCTTGTTTGCAAAAACCGACTTGAATGCAGTTAAAGTGTTTTTAGCCTGAATTTGTAGAGCAGCTGACAGAAAAATGCAAACAGCAGTTGCAAAATCGTAATGCTTGAATACAACTTTATTGTAATAATATTACTTTTTGTTCCAATTTTATGGTTATTTGTGAAATCAAATATTGACTCTGAGGGCAAAGAACCACTTGGATGTTAAGATGAAAGTAATGCAATCATAATATTTTCTAATTTATTTCATTATATGTTAGCACAAAGTAATTTATTTACTCATCCAGAGGTATTGTCAGCATGTTCTTTTTTTTGTTGTTGTTTCTTTTTTTTTTTGAGATGGAATAGTCTCTCTCTGTTGCCCACGCTGCCCTGCAGTGGCGTGATCTCGGCTCACTGGAACCTCCACCTCCCAGATTCAAGCAATTCTCCTGCCTCAGCCTCCTGAGTAGCTGGGATTACAGGCATGCACCACCAGGCTCGGCTAATTTTTGTATTTTTTAGTAGAGACGGGGTTTCACCATATTGGCCTGGCTGGTCTTGAACTCCTGATGTTGTGGTCCACCTGCCTTGGCCTTCCAAAGTGCTGGGATTACAGGTGTGAGCCACTGCGCCCGGCCAGTATGTTACATTTTTAAAGAAAAAGGCTAGGAATTACGTCCACTATATTCAACAGGACAATTGATATTCTGTGCTAGTCACAGTACAATTAATGGTATTTCACTAAATAAAATTTCTTCTTAAGCCGTATGTGAAAGGATTATACTTTATATTTATACATAATTATATTTTATTTTTATTTATTTATTTATTTTGAGACAGTCTCACTCTGTTGCCCAGGCTGGAGTGCAGTGGTACGATCTTGGCTCACTGCAACCTCCCCCTTCCGGGTTCAAGCAATTCTCATGCCTCAGTCTTCCAAGGAGCTGGATTATAGGCACATGTCACCACGTCTGGCTAATTTTTCTATTTTTTCATAGAAGTTTTCACCATGTTGGCCAGGCTGGTCTGGAACTGCTGACCTCAAGTGATCCGCCCACCCCGGCCTCCCAAAGTGCTGGAATTACAGGCATGAACCACCACGCCTGGCCTATACATACTTATATTGATATCATACATTTTCTAAGAATTCCTATACTGTGGGATTTTAGGACATTTGTTGAATGAATAGTCTTCGTATATTGCTCTCCTAGGCAACTGAAGGCAATAGGGTTAATATACTAGTCATCCCAATTAGCAGATGAAGAGCATGAGGAAAGACAGGCTGGGTGCTTGCTGACATACTACGTTTAAACCATGTGACCTATCTTCTGGCTCCTGGGAAGAAACATGAAGTGGAGAGGTCTAGAAGATTCCCTAGAACCTGACTGTGGCTCAGCCTAGAAGAGTGGGGAAGCCTCTTCTTACCCTAGTCAGCAAGGAACTGATTATTTCTGCAGAGTGACTGTTGAGTCTATTAGAAATTGCCTTTAGTTTTACACTTTTCTCTCACAGGTCAAAGTTATTTTTTAAAACAAACAAACAAATTATGGCTGAATCTTTCTTGCTCCAGAAAGGATTATTGTTTCTGAAAGAACTTTCACCAGATATGATGGCTCACACCTATAATCCCAGCACTTTGGGAGGCCGAGGTGCGCAGATCACGAGGTCAAGAGATTGAGACCATCCTGGCCAACATGGTGAAACCCCGTCTTTACTAAAAATACAAAAATTATCTGGGTGCGGTGGCATGTGCCTGCAGTCCCAGCTACTCTGGAGGCTGAGGCAGGAGAATTGCTTGAACCCGGGAGGAGGAGGTTGCAGTGAGCCGAGATCACGCCACTGCACTCCAGCCTGAATACAGAGCGAGACTCCGTCTTAATAAATCAATAAATAAAGACAGAAAGAACTTTGCAAAAACTATTTTATGAAGATTCAAGAATTTACAGAGTTCAAGAGTCAGGTCTGAAACCTAACTATGTGGTTTACCAGCCGTATACCCTTAGAAAAATTACAAACCTCTATGTGCCTCAGTGTTTTCATCTGCAAAATGGCAATAAGAAAAGCTCCTCAACCATACGTTGTGGGAATTAACTGGGCTAATTCTTATAAAGAACATAGAATGGTGCTTTTCACATGTAACACATAACAAATGTTAACTATTTTTCATATTTCTCCTGACTTTGCTTGGTTACCCTTACTTTTTTTCTTTTGAAATAGGGTCTTGCTCTGTTGCCCAGGCTGGAGTGCAGTGGTGCAATTATGGCTCACTACAGCCTTGATCTCCTGGGCTCCAGTAGTCCTCCCAACTTAGCCTTCCAAATAACTAGGACTACAAGTATGAGCCACCAAGCAGGCTAATTTTAAAATTTTGTTATGGGGATGAGGTCTTGCTATGTTACCCAATCTGGTCTCAAACTCCTGGGCTCAAGTAATCCTCCTGTCTTGGCCTCCCAAAGTGCTGGGATTACAAGTCTGAGCCACTGTGCCTGACTCCTGTTCTTACTTTTGTTGTACTTTTTTTTTAAATTTGAAAATAAATAGGCCGGGTGCGGTGGCTCAAGCCTGTAATCCCAGCACTTTGGGAGGCCGAGACGGGCGGATCACGAGGTCAGGAGATCGAGACCATCCTGGCTAACACAGTGAAACCCCGTCTCTACTAAAAAATACAAAAAAATAGCTGGGGGAGGTGGCGGGCGCCTGTAGTCCCAGCTATAGGGAGGCGGAGGCAGGAGAATGGCGCAAACCCGGGAGACGGAGCTTGCAGTGAGCTGAGATCCGGCCACTGCACTCCAGCCTGGGTGACAGCGCGAGACTCCTTCTCAAAAAATAAATAAATAAATAAATAAACAAATAAATATAATTAGACAAGTTAAAATGTTTTGTTACGTTTTATTTTTCATAGGCTACAATATTCAGAATTTTTTTTAAATTTCCTCTAAAACTAGCATTATAAAGCCAGGATTTTGTTTGTATTTATTTCATTCCTGTTTTTGTTATATGCATCCATGTTCCTACACAGTTGAAACAACAAATCCACATAAAAAACAACTATCATATTTGTATTCTGCTTTTGTCCCCACTTATCATTTTCTATACACATTTTATACATTTCTACAGGCTTAGTAATAATCTTGCTTAATGGATACAAAATATTTCATTTTTTCTACTTTTCTTTTCTTTTTTTTGAGATGGAGTCTCACTCTGTTGCCCAGGCTGGAATGTGATGGCAGGATCTTGGCTCACTGCAACCTCCACCTCCTGGGTTCAAGTGATTCTCCTGCCTCAGCCTCCCCAGTAGCTGGGACTACAGGCACACGCCACCATACCCAGCTAATTTTTGTATTTTTAGTAGAGATGGGGTTTCACCATGTTGGCCAGAATGGTCTCAATCTCTAGACCTCGTGATCTGCCTGCCTCGGCCTCCTAAAGTGCTGGGATTACAGGTGTAAGCCACTGCACCCAGTCTTCATTTTTTCTACTTTCACAGATAATATTGTAATAGACAGTTTTGCTCTGTTAAAATATTTTCACAGAATAAATCCTCAGGCCGGGCACAGTGGCTCAACGCCTATAATGCCAGCACTTTGGGAGGCCTAGGTGGGTGGATCTCCTGAGGTCAGGAGTTTGAGACCAGCCTGGCCAAGATGGTGAAACCCCATCTCTACTAAAAATACAAAAATCAGCCGGGTGTGGTGGTGCACACTTGTAGTCCCAGCTACTAGGGAGGCTGAAGCAGAAGACTTGCTTGAATCCAGGAGGCTTAGGTTTCAGTAAGCCGAGATCCTGCCATTGCATTCTAGCCTGGATGACAGAGTGAGACTCCATCTCAAACATAAATAAATAAATAAATAAATAAATAAATAAAACAAAAATTAAAAAAATTTTAAAAAAAGAATAAATTCTCAAGAATGAAACAACTTATAACAACAACAACAACAACAACAACAATTACCTGTGTCTGTATTTCTTCCTTGATTTCTACTCAGAGATTCTTGTGTTCTTACCCTATGTAGCACCCCCTACTTCTACCAATATCTCAAAAGACCGAAGGATCTTCATAGTCTTCTGGGTGCGTGCCTGATGGGACAGAGTAGTATTCGGGGTTGGAAGCAACAAGGATGCATATACTGGTCAACCATCTCTCTGGAAAACATGAACTCTGACTTGTAGAATTTGCTGACTTGTGTGGTGTAAGTACTCCCACCATGGCTGATTCCAAGCTAACAACTGACTTGTCAAATTCCTGAAAATTTAACTGGCTCTTGGGAGCCAGTATAATAAGCTGGCTCTGGCACAGCAGTGGAAATGGAGTTGAAGCCTTTTGGAATGTTGTACAACAAAGACATTCAATGAACCCGTAACCCAAGGAACCACACTGTTAATTCTATGACCTATGCTTTTGTGATTCAAAGCGTGGTCTGAGGATCAGTGAGCCAGATAGAAAAGAAGAATCATGGGCCCTACCCCAGATCTACTGAACCAGAATCTGTATTTTTACAAGATGCTTCCTTGATTTGTGAGCACATTAAAGTTTGAGAGGCACTGCTCGAGCTAGAACAGTGGCATTCCACCTACACCTGAAAGGACTCAGTGCTTCCGAGAGCTCATCAATCCAGGAATACACAGTGTAGTGATCTATACTTGTGTTTTATTGCAAGAAAGATAAACACTTACTTCAATGAAAGAAAATAGTAAGAATTAATCTATTTGCTAACACTCTGAAATGTGAAGGCTGGTGTCCTACTTCCTTTCTAGTAAGAAAATTACACGTATGAACACTTCTCTAGAAACACATATTTATCAAATGCCTTATGTAAAATTAGGACAGTTTATAGCCCCTAACCTCAAATAGTCTACACTCCAATAACCGTAATTTAAGACATAGGTGTTGCATTTGCTGTGCACGTCCTACGTGCATCTCCTCACAGATACCTCCAACTGCCAGCACTTGCATTTCTTTGCCAGAGAGTACACTGAACACTTTGGCAAGCCAACATTTTGGGGAATTACATTGCTCTCACCTCTAATAAATCCTCTGGTAGCATAACACTGAAGATTTATACTGGTTTCTTAAGTTACTCAACCTGATCAAGCTCCCAATGCCCACAGTGGTAACTTAGTAAACAATGAACATTTTGTTGGCTGCTTTCCCTTCCTTTTTTTTCACACCACTTCTTCCCTACTCTTCTACCAGTATTGCCTGAGATCATCTCTCACATATACTCTTTGCCTTTGCATCCCTGTCTCAGAGTCTGCTTTTGGGGAAGCCTAAACTAAGACCCTGTGTTGTATAGTATGGAAGACACAAAGTGCTACTGTAGCCTGAGGAAGAGAAATTACTCTCAGCTGAGTTATCCATTGAGTTGGCTCTAAAATGCCTGCCAGCATTTCCAGAAGTGAAGATTAAGGAGAAGGAGCCTCACGTTTGAAGGAGAAGGAGGAATGGCCCAATATATGTTTAGAAAATAAGGAGAAACCTGAGCATTATTTTTCAAAAAGAAGTTTAAAATTCAACCAAATATGGATTTTGGGGCAAGCTACTCAAAGACTTGTGGTGGTCCTCCAACTGTCTGGTAGAAATCTAAGAAAGATATATATAGAAATTAAATTTAAAAAGTTTCATCGGGAGCGGTGGCTCACACCTGTAATCCCAGCACTTTGGGGGGCCAAGACAGGTGGATAATGAGGTCAGGTGATGGAGACTATCCTGGCTAACACAGTGAAACCCCATCTCTACTAAAAATACAAAAAATTAGCCTGACGTGGTGGCGTGTGACTGTAGTCCCAGCTACTTGGGAGGTTGAGGCAGGAGAATTGCTTGAACCCAGGAGGTAGAGGTTGCAGTGAGCCGAGAATGCACCACTGCTCTCCAGCCTGGGTGACACAGTGGGACTGTCTCAAAAAAAAAAAAAAAAAGAAAAGAAAAGAAAAAGAAATTTTCATAGCAGATTAATATATTTGTGACATTTTTATTGTATTTAAAAAAATATCAGTCCACAATGGATTGGGATATTCAACAAGCATGTCAAGAATATACAATAAGAACAGGATAGTCTCTTCAATACATGGTGGTGAAAAACTGGATATCCCCATGTGGAAGAATGAAATTAGACCCTTACCTCACACCATGTACAAAAAACCCAAAATGGATTAAAGACTTAAGCATAAGACCAGAAAATGTAAAATGACTAGAAGAAAACATAGGGGAAAACTCTATGATATTGGTCTGGGCAATGATTTTTTTGGATTGGATCCCAAAGCTCAGACAACAAAAGCAAAAATAGACAGATGAATTACATCAAACTAAGACACGGCAGCATTGGAGACTATTATTCTAAAGTAACTCAGGAATGGAAAACCAAACATCGTATGTTCTCACTCATAAGTGGGAGCTAAGCTATGAGAACACAAAGGCATAAGAATGATACAATGGGCCGGGTGCGGTGGCTCACGCCTCTAATCCCAGCACTTTGGGAGGCCGAGGCAGGTGGATCATGAGGTCAGGAGATGGAAACGACCCTGGTCAACATGGTGAAACCCTGTCTCTACTAAAAATACAAAAATTAGCTGGGCATGGTGGTACATGCCTGTAATCCCAGCTATTCGGAAGGCTGAGGCAGGAGAATCACTTGAACCAGGGAGTCAGAAGTTGTAGTGAGCCGAGATTACGCCACTGCACTCCAACCTGGCGACACAGCAAGACTCCTCAAAAAAAAAAAAAAAAAAAAAAAACCTACACATTGAGTACAGTGTACACTGTTTGGGTGATGAGTGCACCAAAATCTCAGAAATCGCCACTAAAGAACTTATTCGTGTGACCAAACACCATCTTTTCCCAAGACTTAGGATCCAAGACTCTTCATGATTGAGATCCTATTCACCTGTACAAATGTCAGATGAATGTGCTCAGTATAGAGGACTACACCAAGGGGAGGACAGCCAGTCATCTGACATGAGACTGTATAGCTAGCCTTCTTTGGCAAATTTACCAAGACCCAGACCCAGAAACTTAGTTAATATTTTGTTGGGGGACTTCAACACCACTTTCACTTAATAGAGCTCTGAAGCCTAATGTAGAAAACCAAACCATGGGAAATACCAGTGTGATGTGGAAAGGTGACTCGCTCTGTTTTGTTTCCTGTTGAAACGAAAGAAAGGAAAAAAGGAACATAAGCAAACAAAAGAGAAGTGGCAGCACAGCAAAGGAAGCAATTAACAGTGTGCAGAGACAACCTACAGATTGGGAGAAAATATTTGCAAGCCATGTACCCAATAAGGGGTTGATATTCAAGATAAGTAAGGAGCTCATACAATTCAATAGCAAGAAAACAAAAAATTGAATTAAAAATGGACAAAGAACTTAAATAGACACATTTCTCAAAAGAAGACATACAAACGGCCATCAGATATGTGGAAAAAAATGCTCAACATTATCAATCATTAAGGAAATGCAAATTAAAACCACAATGAGATATCACCTCATGCCTGTCAGAACGGCTATTAACAAAAAGACCAAAGATAATAAGTGTTGGCAAGGATTTGGAGAAAAAGTAACCCTTGTACACTCTTGGTGGGAATGTAAGTCAGTACTGCCATTACAGAAAATTGTTTGGAGGTTCGTCAAAGAAACTAAAAATAACTGAGTGTGGTGGCTCACACCTGTAATGCCAGCACTTTGGGAGGCCAAGGCGGGCAGATTACCTGAGGTCAGGAGTTCAAGACCAGCCTGGCTAACATGGTGAAACCCCTTCTCTACTAAAAATACAAAAAAATTAGCCAAGTGTGGTAGCACATGCCTGTAGTCTCAGCTACTCGAGAGACTGAGGCAGGAGAATCGCTTGAACCCAGAAGGCAGAGGTTGCAATGAGCCGATATCATACCACTGCACTCCAGCCTGGGCGAGAGAGCGAGACTCTGTCTCAAAAAAACAAAACAAAACCAAAACCTAAAAATGGAATTATCGTATGATCCAGCAATCCTACTTCTGGATATTTACAGAAAAGATTTGAAATCAGTTTGTCGAAGTTCATTACAACACTATTCACAATAGCCAAATTACGAAATCATCCTCAATGCCCATCAACAGATGAATGGATAAAGAAAATGTGGTATGTATCTACAATGAAATAGTGCCCGGCCTTAAAAAGGAAAGAAATTCTGTCATTTGTGACAACATGAATGGAATTGGAGAACACTATGCTATGTGAAATAAGCCAGGCACAGAAAGGCAAATACAGTACCAAATATTCTTACTTATTTATGAAATCTAAATTAATTGAGCTCACAGAAGTAGAGTAGAATGGTGGCCACCAGAGGCTAGAGAAATAGGTGGTAATGGGGAGATGATAATCAAGGGGCACACAAAATCTCAGTTAGACAAGAGGAGTATGGGTTTCTCTTTGTTCCATCGCCCGGCTTGGTGAATATAGCTAATAATAGAGTGTTGGAAATTTCAAAAATGCTGAGAGTAAATCTCACATGTTCTTACCACAAAAATAATTACATATTTGAGGTGATAGATATGTTAATTAGCTTGGTTGACTTATTTTACATTGTATTCATAAATTGTAACATCACTTTGTACTCCGTAAATATATACAATTAAAAATGATCTGCTGGGCGCAGTGGTTCACACCTGTAATCCCAGCACTCTGGGAGGCCCAGGCGGGCGGATCACAGGGTCAGGAGATTGAGACCATCCTGGTTAACACGGTGAAACCCCATCTCTACTAAAAATACAAACCAATTAGCCGGGCGCGGTGGCGGGCGCCTTTAGTCCCAGTTACTCGGGAGGCTGAGGCAGGAGAATGGCGTGAACCTGGGAGGCAGAACTTGCAGTGAGCAGAGATGGCGCCACTGCACTCCAGCCTGGGCGACAGAGCGAGATTCCGTCTCTAAATAAATAAATAAATAAAAATGATTAATTTACAAGTAAAAAAACAACAACAAGAAAGCATGGACCTTCACTACAGATTATTTGAGAAACGCAGCTCTACAGATTTAATGTGAAAAAAATATAGATTATTCTCTGATAATTAAACTATAAAATGGTTTTATGGTGAGTATTCAGAGTAAGGCAAAGTCCCCCTAGAAAGACGATGCTTACCCAGGCTTTACTGATAGCATAGTATTAACATAACTAAGGAAAGAATGTGTCTAAGCTCCATCCTAGAAGGAATCTCAGCTCAGTCGTTATAGCATGGAGGAATATCTGGAAGAGTTTCTTAAAAATGCACAAGATCTGACTCCCCCAGCTCTGGGTCCACGTTCACCAAACAATCTTTGGGCTCTAACTGGGCTTCCTGCGTAGATCACACACATGGAACCCAGGCTAGTCACTCAGCGAGTCACCTTGTCTATATCACACTGGTATTTTCCCTGCTTTGGTTTTATACCTCAGGCTTCAGAGCTTGGTTAAGTAGAAATGGACTTGAAGTCTCCCAAGGAAATATTGTCTTGGTAAATTTGCCAGAGAATGCCAGCTATACAGTCTCACGTCAGATGACTGTCCCAGATGACTGTCCGTCCTCCCCTGAGGGTAGTCCTATGTACTGAGCACATTCATCTATCGTCTAACATTTCTTACATTTCTTTCTTTCTTCTTCTTCTTCTTCTTCTTCTTCTTTTTTTTTTTTTTTTTGAGACAGAGTCTCACTCTGTTGCCCAGGCTGGAGTGCAGTGGCGTGATCTTGGCTCACTGCAATCTCTACCTCCTGGGTTCAAGCAATTTTCCTGCCTCAGCCTCCTTACTAGCTGGGATTACAGGTGCACGCCACCATGCCCGGCTAATTTTGTATTTTTAGTACAGATGGGGGGGCTTTCACCATGTTGGCCAGGCTGGTCTTGAACTCCTGACCTCAGAAGATCCCAAAGTGCTGGGATTACAGGCATGAGCCACCACACCCAGCCTCGTCTTAAATTTCTACAGGTGAACAGGATGTCAATCACGAAGGGTCTTGGATCCTAAGTCAACTTGTTTAATGAACACATTCAGTATCTACAGAAAACCAAAATGTAAAATATAGATGTTACCACGGTTCCATAGCTACTTAGTACAAAGACACGGACTACAACCCAAGTCCCTGAACGTCTTGTCTAACTGCTCAGAGGATTGAATCAGATTCTGTGACAGCATCACTCCTAGCAAAATCTTTAATAATAGTAATTATTGAATGCTTACTGGTGCAAGCACAGGACTAATCATTTTATGTAGTATTGTTTAATGCTTTGAAATGGTAACTTTATTACTTCCATCATACAGAAGATGACAGAAGAAACAGAATAATTTGTCCAAGGCCACAAAGTAAGTAAGTTTTGAGGGCAAAATTCAAACCTAGGCTCTCTGACATACCCCAGCTTTTAACCGCTGTTCTGTTCTGCTCTGCTTTTTTGTTTTTCAATACTAGTTATTTCCGTTTAACCAGAAAAAATGAGGATCATAAGTTTTTGCCTCTTAGAACCCAAATCCAGATGGCATTAAAAATGGAAACCCCATCCTTTAAGTGTGTTGCAAGATATTTTTGGACTCTAAGAAAATCTAGAGAAAAGCTATTTTGATTTCAAAATCAAATTTTGGTTTGATTTTGAGTTTTGTGGTTTAAATTTATTTTAAATTGGCATTACATATTAGGGGAGTACCATTATGTTTTCAATGTTTGGGGCACTGAAGTCCTTAAGTCATCTCTGAATCTAACTCATTCTTTTCAATGGCCACATCCGTTTCACAGAAGTTAACCAGTCCCTAATAAGGGGCATTTACATTATTTCCCACTTATAATTACAAATAATGTCATAATAAACATCTGCTCTGTTTCTGTTTATCTTTGTTTACCTGTAGGCATGTATCTGTATATATGGGTATCAATTCCTACTAATCCAATCTCCAGTTTTTAATTCTGACATTTCCTTGTCAATTCAAGCACTTTCTGGTAGAAAGAAGAGAAAATAGAATTTCTGAGATCACAACATTAATTAAGGTTCTAGAGAGAGGAGATAGTTCCTTCTTCCATTGCCCTACAATTTAACTCCAGGAAATCTTATTGGGAGAACACATCTCCTTGTACTTAGAGAATAAGTGTGGGAGTCTTTCACACAGGTATAGTTGGAGAAGTTTGGAGTCCTCCAGGGCATCTGACATTACACACTTTCCATTCTGCCTGTTTTTTTCTTTTCTCTCCACACAAGTAGTGCACAGATGCTAGCAAATAAGGGGGAAGGGCAAGATTCCCCATCAGGTATTTTTATTCTAATAGACCTGGTGAGATACATTGGCTTTTCACTAGGATGTGGAAGGGACCATTAATTTCGAGCCCTAAGTCACAGGACAGCCTTAGAGGTGAGAGTCCCTTTACATTATTATGAGATTCTTTTAAACGCTCACGGAACAGGGCCCATTCAAGACTGCTGCTTAGGCATTGAATTCTACTTTAGAGCAAATATTCATGCTAATACAAGAGCCTATTGTGCTCTATAAGCAAGAATAAATCTTTTCCTTAGAGAACACACCACTATATTAACCAATTTGGATATACACAGCAGAGGGCAGAACTTGGCTTGGAGTAATTAATTTGTAATTAGTCAGCTAAGGGTGTGTGAGTATGAATGCACATGTGCAAATATACTGGCCTTCAAACATTCACCCCGAGCCTCCCGCGTAGATGACACTACCCCGGTTGTGTAGAAAAGATGAACTCTTCGAATTCTGGAACGCAGAATTTCCATGTCACTGTCTTTTCTTAACCTCAAAAGAATGTTTTTTCTCCAGAAATTAAATCTGCTTTATATCCACTCCTATTTTCAAAACTGGATAGCCATGTTGGAACCGCATGTTTCTTGGAGAATTTGCTGTTTCAACAGAGCTCTGTTTCAACAGAGCTCTGATCTCTGATGGCTTTGTAAAGAGCGACGACTCGACGACTCGGGTCTTCAGCACATGCAGCTTACCTGATTAGTTGCCATTAAAACTAATGTAAGACAAATACTCATCCGGTAAGGAGAGTGCCTGTAACTTTAATAATGCCTGAGGGAGTATGTATGATCTCACACCTCCAACCCAGACATTGTTTAACCATACCCCACAACTTGTGAATTTCAATTATTTGTTCAGAGGAGCCATTCATAATTGCCTGGTGTAAGCCTGCCTTTAGGATGCAAAGCAGAAGACAATGAAAATGCTACCCGAGCGAATTAGGGCAGCAGCACTTAAACATATAAATTAACTAGGCCTCTTTTCACAGCTCCCCCTTTCTATTCTGAGAGGTTTCAGTCTGGTGACATCAAAGACAGGATTATGGGAGAAGATAAAAACTTGATCTAATGTCCATGTTTGAAGTCATGAAAGTCCTCCTCTCTCCATGGCAAAATAACCCTCTTCATAACACACACACACACACACAAAAACCGGGGTCCAGGTGCAAAGGGGTTGGGGGTAGGATGAGGATGGGGAAGGCCACAAGAAGGCCCTGGCTTCCTGAGGCTGTAGGAATAACTAAGTGTTAAAGCCCCGTATTGCCAAATGTGCTAATAGATTGTTTGTAGGCTTGAGCTGGCTTTGTTCTGCAAATTCATATGTTAAGTCTTTCTTTTAAGCTTGTGTGATGTTGGCATGGTTCTTTAATGAGATTTTAACTACATTTCCTTTACTATCTGCAAAGACTAGAACAGATTTTTTTTTAATGTGAAAGAAGAGTGATCTCTAACTTCAATGCCATTAACCAGTATTTCCTTTCATGGTATTTGTCAGTCAAATTTCTCGTCCTGTAGCAAACTATAGTATTTGTGTCCGCTCTGAACCAATGGGATATAAAGCATATGTATTTACATTAAAGCAATAGGCTTAAAAGTTGTATAATAAATAGTTTTTGGGGGGGGACAAAAGCTTGCAGGAGGAAAGTACACATAATTTGAAGGTATTGCCTTACTTTGTAATTCATAGAAATTGTTTGAGATGAATACAAACCTTGGTCCTCAAAAACTATGTGCAGCTACATTGCCTGGCCGCACGGCAGGAAGGTTTATTTTCAAAACTCTGTAAGCTACAGGCCCATGATTTTTAAAGTCTTTAGTCCTTTAAGCACTAAATCAGCATTCAAGTGGCTGGTTAATCTCCCAAGGGCCGAAATGAAGTGCTCTGACCTAGATTATAACAGACTGACTGTTAGAAAACTCTTTCTGTAACACCCAACCTAGGAAGCATGAAGTGCAAACAGAGCCTGCAGACAAAAATCGCTATATTGGAGTCCTTCGTCACCTTCTCCTTGTCTCCTTTGAAGACTCCTGTGGACTTCAATCAAAAAAATAAAACAAAATGAAATCTTTTATGATGGGAAGTTGGTACCAAGTATTACAATGCTGTCTGACAAACTCAGTTTTTTAGGTTCAACAACCATGAAAAGCCCTTAGCTCCTGTGTGAATTCTCAGCCTTTTCTGCTTAGAGATCTCATGGATTCTGTATTACTGCTCTCTGTACTTTTGCTCGTCTATATCATCAGCACACATTCAAAGGGAGAAGGCCACACATCAGTGCAATCCATCACACCAAGGGATACGCTCCATTGTGAACAATGGCTCTGCCTAACAGTTGCAGAGGCCTTTAATCTCCTTGTATTTATTTAAGTTTACGGAAAAATTAAACCTCCTAGTTGACCCAAAAGGTGGGCCCTGGCTATGTGTGGATCTTACTGTTTTCTAGAAAAGTCAGATTCTAAGAAGTATAGATGTGACAGAATCTTTTCTTTTCTCTCTGGAGGTTCAATATTTGAGTCTTAAAAATAACTCGACAGCCAGGCACGGTGGCTCACACCTGTAATCCCAGCACTTTGGGATGCTGAGGCAGGCAGATTACCTGAGGTCAGGAGTTCGAGACCAGCCTTACCAACATGTGAAACCCCATCTCTACTAAAAATACAAAAAAATTAGCCATACGTGGTGGCGGACACCTATAATCCCAGCTACCCAGGAGGCTGAGGCAGGAGAATCACTTGAACCTGGGAGGCAGAGGTTGCAGTGAGCCAAGATCATGCCACTGCACTCCAGCCTGGGCAACAGAGCAAGACTCTGTTTCAGAGAGAAAAAAAAAAGAAATAAATATTAACTCAATAGTAGAAATATTAACAGGACAAAGGCATTATTTATTATGTGCATACACACAGGGGGCCCGCAAAGTTTGAGACTCAAAGGCGGCCAGATGGGTTGAAGCTTAAATAGTATTTTGAGCTACAGAAAGAAAAAGGAGCTGGGGGCTCCTGGAGGGTGATGACAACAAGCTACAGGAGGGTGAGGAGAGGAACTGCACTGCCAACAACGGTTGTCTTAATGTGCAGATAAACTCTCTCAGGTAGCAGCCCTCAGAAGAACAAGTGAAAAGTCTGTCTGGATGTGGTGTCCTGGGTATAGACTGTTAGTCTCTTTTCCCGAGATATGAGTTACTCTTTCCTGGTTAATGTGGATTCTAGGGAGGGGGTTCATAACAATCTCATTCCTTCTGGAGATGCTTCCCTTAGTCAGGTAAGGGAACTTCAAAGAAAGCCCCTCCCTGCATTTCAGAAGAGGCAGAGGTCAAGAAACGGGGACAGGAGGTCAGGGAGACCTTGATTCTGAGCCTGCTTCTTTAGTTCAAAGCACACAGCATACTTTGCGGTGTCATTTTTTGAGTTCCAATAGAAGGAAACCTAAGAAGCCCAATGCTCAGAAGTCTGAACAACCACAGATAACTTACACCAACATCAGTTTTGTTGTTGTTGTTTTGTTTTGTTGTTGTTGTTGTTGTTTTGTTTTGTTTGTGAGACGGAGTCTCACTCTGTCACCCAGGCTGGAGTGCAGTGGTGCCATCTTGGCTCACTGCAACCTCCACCTCCCAGGTTCAAGTGATTCTCCTACCTCAGCCTCCCGAGTAGCTGGGACTACAGGCATGTGCCACCATGCCTGGCTAATTTTTGTAGTTTTAGTAGAGACGGGGTTTCACCATGTTGGCCGGGCTGGTCTCGAATTCCTGACCTTAGGTGATCCGCCCACCTCGGCCTCCCAAAGTGCTAGGATTACAGGTGTGAGTCACCGCGTCCAGCCTACCAACACCAGTTTTATCTCTCCACACATTCCCTCTATTTTATGTTTATGTATTTACCTTACAAGTTATTTGGTTAAATATGATAAAGGTCATTTATTTATTTATCCTGTTGAAAAAAAAGTGTCAGCCTTCTGATTTCTACTTTCAAAGACATTTAAGAAAGTTAGGACGTTCAATGCTTGAAAACTCATGCAAATAAGTTATAAAAATGGTCTGCAGTGAGTTTTCAGAGTGTAAGTCACATACTAGAAACCAGTAAAACACTCTTCTGTCTAAGAAATAGTCAAAAAACTTGCCCTTTTACACTTATCTTCACAGTTTTCCAACTTTCATCTTCAAAATCTTTACAGTTTTGGACTGGTCAGTCAAAGTGCAACCAGACCTATATAATGTTTATTCCTTTTCCTCAGAAATTCTCCGTGGCTGGTATACCATATGAATTACCGTGCCTTGAGCGTTGCCTATCTGGTGGCCTCAGGTAAATCTTTGTAATAAATTCTTGTGGGGTCCCACGGAGCTGTGGCGTTTGCCCGCATGCCCCATTGTCAAATGACAACGGTGGGTCAGGCATTCTTTCCCGGGTGACTCATAAACCAACACACACGTGGCTGGGTGCAGTGGCTCATGCTTGTAATCCCAGCACTTTGGGAGGCCGAGGTGGGTGGATCACCTGAGGTTGGGAGTTCGAGACCACACTGACCAACATGGTGAAACCCCATCTCTACTAAAAATATAAAATTAACCGGGCATGGTGGCGCATGCCTGTAATCCCAGCTACTCAGGAGGCTGAGGCGGGAGAATCGCTTGAACCTTGGAGGTGGAGGTTCTGGTGAGCCGAGGTCGTACCACTGCACTCCAGCCTGGGCAACAGAGCGAAACTCTGACTCAAAACAAAACAAAACAAAAAACCAAAACCAAAACAAAACAAAACAACCCAACATCCACACTCTGACAATATTTCTTCCAGGCCTGGTGCTTGGTTGTTGCTCATCAGTGGGAACACAAAAAAGAAAGTGGGTCATGACTTCTTTATATTTCCTAATTGATTGCTACCACTCCAAGACATAAGAACTTGAACCAGAGTGAATTAGAGAGCAAATTTGGTCTTCCTTCAGAAGATAGAAGCAGAAGGAACACTTCCTAACTTATTCTATGAGACAAGCATTATCCTAATACCAAGCAAAAAACAATTACAAGAAAAAACTACAGACCAATCTCTCTCATGAACATAGATGAAAAAATCCTCAAAAAATTGAGCAAATCAAATTCAATAACGACTAAAAAAAAATTATACATCACGATGAAATGGGTTTTATTTCAGGTATGCAAGGCTGATTCAACATTAGAAAATCAATTAATATAATCCATTACATCAACAGGCTAAAAAGGAAAAATCACATGATTATATCAATAGATGCTGAAAAAGCATTCGACAAAATTCATTTGTAATAAGAACTCTCAGCAAACTGGGAATAGAGGACTTTAAAAATCTGATAATAAACTTCTACAAAAAAAAAAATACAGCTAATGCAAAAGGCAAGAAAAGGAAATAAAATATATATAAATTAGAAGGAAGAAATGAAACTATCTTTGTTATTGGATGACATGATTGTCTAAGCAGATCATCCGAAAGAATTAGCAAAAATACTCCTAGAACTAATACATGTTACAGCAAGGGTGCAGGATACAAGTTTAATATACAAAAGTCAATTACTTTCCTATATACCAGCAATGAACAAGTAGAATTTGAAATTAAAAACACAATACTATTTACATCAACATCCCCCAAAATGAAATACAGTGTACCCTAAAACAGCATAGGTTTGAACTTCTCAGGTCTACCTGTTTGGGGATTTTCTTCTGCTTCTGCTACCCCTGAGATAGACCAAACCCTCCTCTTCCTCTGTCTCTTCAGCCTACTTGACATAAAGAACATGATGATGACTTTCATGATGATCCACTTCCACTTTATAAATAGTAAATATATTTTTGTCTTCCTTATGATTGTTTTAATAACATTTTCTTTTATGTGGCTTATTTTGTGGGAGGAGTACAGTACAGTTGACCCTTGAATAATGCAGGGACATTGACCCTCCACACACTTGAAAATCCAAGTATAACTTTTGGCTCCTCAAAAGCTTACCTACAAATAGCCTTCTGTTGATTAGAAGCCATACTGATAATATAAAGTCAATTAACACCTAAAGGTGTGCTGAAAAATCACTGACATGAGATAGATTGATTAATAGGAGAAAACACATACACTTTTTTTTTTTTTTTTTTGAGACAGAGTCTCGCTCTGACGCCCAGGCTGGAGTGCAGTGGTGCGATCTCAGCTCGCTGCAACCTCCACCTCCCAGACTCAACCGATTCTCGTGCCTCAGCCTCCCCAGTAGCTAGGATTACAGGCATGTGCCACCGCACCCAGCTGATTTTTATATTTTTAGTAGAGACGGGGTTTCGCCATGTTGGCCAGGCTGGTCTGGAACTCCTTACCTCAAGTGATCTGCCTGCCTCGGCCTCCCAAACTGCTGGGATTACAGGCACGAGCCACCATGCCTGGCCCAGAAAAATCTTAATGAAGAGAAAATACATTTACAGTTCTGTACAGCAACTGTAAGTAGATGGAAGGCTGTAAGTAGGCTGGAAGGCAGTGGCACAATCTTAGCTCACTGCAACCTCCACCACCCAGGTTCAAGTGATTCTCCTGCCTCAGCCTCCTGAGTAGCTGGGACTGCAACTGTAGCCCATTACTCCTGGCTAATTTTTGTATTTTTAGTAGAGACAGCGTTTTGCCACGTTGGCCAGGCTGGTCTCGAATTCCTGACCTCAAGTGATCCACCCGCCTCAGCCTCCTGAAGTGCTGAGATTACAGGCATGAGGCACAGCACCCAGGCTACATGGTCTATTTACAAGACAAATCATCTGTCTGAAATGGCGGGCAACCACAGCTGCAGACCTCAGTCTGAAGTACGTATCAAGCAATGAACGTTTTCTTGCAATGTCATGACTTTTCTTTGCTTCTTGGGAGTACTTCCAACATCACTAGTGGCACTATGTGTGGCTCCCATAGTGTTATTCGAGGTTTATAGTATTGCACTAAACATGATGAATAACTATGTGAGATCTGCAAGAAATCACTTTTACTGTGATGCAAAATGTACTAGAGAGATGAACTGCTCATGTGGAGACGATTAGTTAGCATCACATGGTGTTTTAAGCAGATACTTGAAATACTTGACCTCATCACAATAGCTTGAGGAGGTGGTTACAAAATTATTACGGTGCAGTATGTACTACAGTATATTTTATGCAGTTATGATTTAACACCTCATCTTTATATTTGTTTACATTCTGTTGACTGTGAATGGTGCCATGTGTGGTCTGTAAATGCTGGTAGGCATAAACTTTGATAAATTTTACCTTTTTATGATAGGCTTTTTTTATTTTATGGTAGTAAATGATAACATAGACTAGTATCTACATATATTTTATGCATTCAAGACAAATCTGTTTCCTATTTTTTTCATTATTTCTAGGCTACACGGTTCATCCGTGAATTTTTTCAAATCTCAAAAAATTTTTCCAATATATTTATGAAAAAAATCTTCGTAGGCCAGGGGCGGTGGCTCATGCCTGTAATCCCTGCACTTTGGGAAGCTAAGGTGGGCGGATCTCCTGAGGTCAGGAGTTCGAGACCAGCCTGGCCAACGTGGTGAAACCCCGTCTCTACTAAAAATACAAAAAAAAAAAAAAAAAAAAAATGAACCAGGTATGGTGGTGGGCACCTGTAATCCCCATTACTCGGGAGGCTGAGGCAGGAGAATGACTCGAGCCTGGGAAGCAGAGGTTGCAGTGAGCCGAGATCATGCCATTGCACTCTAGCCTGTACTACAAGAGCAAGACTCCATCTCAGAAAACAAAAAGAAAAGAAAAGAAAAGAAAAAAATCTTTGTGTAAGTGGACCCACACTCTTCAAAGCCATGTTGCTCAAATGTCAACTATACATAACACATACATAGTTTGATATATATACAAAATGTGTGCTAATTTACTGCTTATGTTATCAGTACAGCTTCTGGTCAATTGTAGGCTATTAGTGGTTAAGTTTTTGGGGAGTCAAAAGTTATACTTGGATCTTCAACTGCATGGGGGTTCAGCACCCCTAATCCCCTCATTGTTCAAGAGTTAACATAGCAATAACTTTAACAAACTATGTACAAGTTCTATATACAAAACACTGATAGTAAAAGAAACAAAGAACTAAATTAATGAAGACATATTTCACATTCATGGAGAGGAAGACTCAATATTGTTAAAATGTCAATTCTTCCCCATGTGATCAATAGATTCAACACAATCCTAATCAAAATTCTAGCAAGTTATTTTGTGAATGTCAACAAACTGATTCTAAAGATTATACGAAGATGCAGAAGATCCAGAATAGGCAACAAAATGTTGACTGAAAAGAACAAAGTCACAAGACTAAAAAGAAGCCAGAGGGCCAATTCTTTCCAACTTCAAAGTTTACTATAGACAGGGTGCGGTGGTGCATGCCTGTAATCCCAGCACTTTGGGAGGCCGAGACATGCAGATCACGAGGCCAAGAGGTCAAAACCATCCCGGCCAACATGGTGAAACCCTGTCTTTACTAAAAATACAAAAATTAGCTGGGCATGGTGGCATGTGCCTGTAGTCCCAGCTACTTGGGAGGCTGAGGCAGGAGGAATTGCTTGAACGTGAGAGGTGGAGGTTACAGTGAACTGAGATCACGCCACTGCACTCTAGCCTGGCGACAAAGCGAGACTCGGTCTCAAGAAAGAAAAACAAAACAAAACAAAAAAAAACGTTGACTGTAAAGCTTCAGTCATCAAACAGTGTGGCACTAGTTAAAAGAACAGATAAATAGAGCAATGGAAAAGAATAGAGAGACCAAGGCCGGGCGCGGTGGCTCAAGCCTGTAATCCCAGCACTTTGGGAGGCCAAGACGGGCGGATCACGAGGTCAGAAGATCGAGACCATCCTGGCGAACACGGTGAAACCCCGTCTCTACTAAAACTACAAAAAAACTAGCCGGGCGAGGTGGCGGGCGCCTGTAGTCCCAGCTACTCGGGAGGCTGAGGCAGGAGAATGGCATGAACCCGGGAGGCGGAGCTTGCAGTGAGCTGAGATCCGGCCACTGCACTCCAGCCTGGGCGACAGAGCGAGACTCCGTCTCAAAAAAAAAAAAAAAAAAAAAAAAAAAGAATAGAGAGACCAGATACAGACTTACACAAATATGGTCAACTGATCTTTCACAAAGGAGCAAAGGCAAAGCAATGGAGAAAAGATAATCTTCTCAACAAAATGATATTGGAACAACTGGGCCTTTTTTAATTTTAAAAAAATTAATCCAGACACAGACTTTATACCTTTCTCAAAAATGAACTCAAAATGAATCATACACATAAATGCACAATGAAAAACCATAAAACTTTTAGAATATAACATAAGAGAAAATCTAAGTGAGTTTTTAGATACAATATTAAAGGCACCATCCATAACAGAAGTAACTTGTAAGTTGAACTTCATTAAAATTAAAAACTTTTGCTCTGCAAAAGACTCTGTCAAAAGAATGTAAAATAAAACACAAAATGGGAGGGAATATTTACAAAATACATAACTGATAAAGGATTGTTTTCCAAAATATACAAAGGACTCTTAAAACTCAACAACAAGAAAATGAACAGTCCAATTTTAAAAGGGGTCAAAAATCTTAATATACCTCATCAAAGAAGATATACAAATGGCAATGTCAAGTAAGCACAGAAAAAGATGCTCAACATCATGTCAATAGGGAATTGCAAATTAAAACAGCAATGAAATACCACCATATACATATTAGAATGGCCAAAATCCAAAAATCTGACAATACCAAATTCTGGGGAAAATATGAAACAACAGGGACTCTCATTCACTGCTGATAAAAATGCAAACTGACACAACCACTTTGAAAGACAGTTTGGCAGTTTCTTATAAAACTAAACATACTTTTAGTTTATGATCCAGCAATCGCACTCTCTAGTATTTACCCAAATAAGTTGAAAACGTATTGTCCACATAATAACCTGCACATGCGTGTTTATGGTAGCTTTATTCATAATTGCCCAAACCTGCAAGCAACCAAGATTTTCTTCAGCAGGTGAACGGATAAAGAAACTGTGGTGTGTCCAATTAAATAGTTAGTACTCAAAGAAATGAGCTATAAAGATATAAAAACACATGGAGGACACTTAAATGCATATCAGTAAGTAAAAGAAGCCATTCTGAAGAGGCTACATATTCCAACTATATGACATTTTGGAAAAGGCAAAACTATGGAGACAGCAAAAAGATCAATGTTTGTCAGGGGTTAGGGAGAAGGAAAGGATGAAGAGGTGGAGCATAGAGAATTTTCAGGCGCGGAAACTACTCTGTATGATGTTACAATGCTGGATACATGTCACGTACATTTTTAAAGCCATAGAATGCATAGCGTAGGTGGTATGTATGTGGTTGGGGGAATTTGGGTATACAAGAATTCTCTACACTTTCTGCTTAATTTGGCTATGAACCTAAAAGTGCTTAAAAATAAAGCCATTTCTTTCTTTCTTTTTCTTTCTTTCTTTCCCTTCCTTCCTTCCTTCCTTCCTTCCTTCCTTCCTTCCTTCCTTCCTTCCTTCCTTCCTTCCTTCCTTCCTTCCTGTCTCTCTCTTCCCCCCCGCCCACCGCCTCTCTCTCTTTCTTTCTTTCTTTTTTTTTTTTTTCCTGAGACAGAGTCTTGCTCTATTACCCAGGCTAGAGTGCAGTGGCACAATCTCAGCTCACTGCACCTCCGCCTCCCAGGTTCAAGCAATTTTCATGCCTCAGCTTCCCAAGTGGCTGGGATTACAGGTGCTGGCCACCACACTGGCTAATTTTTATGTTTTGGCAGAATTGGGGTTTCACCACGTAGGCCAGGCTGGTCTTGAACTCCTGGCCTCAAGTGATCCACCCACCTCGGCCTCCCAAAGTGCTGGGATTATAGGCATGAGCCACTGTGCCCGGCCCCTACTAAACTTTTATATGTTGAAAAGCACAAAATTTCTGGTATTTACTAGTGCAAGAATTTGAGATCAGCCTGGTCAAAGACGTGGTGAAACCCATCTCTACTAAAAATACAAAAAATTAGTGGTGGTGGAAGCCTGTTATCCCAGCTACTCGGGAGGCAGGAGAATCACTTAAACCCAGGAGGCAGAGGTTGCAGTGAGCCAAGATCGCGCCACTGCACTGCAGCCTGGGCAACAGAGCCAGACTCCATCTCAAAACACATACAAACAAACAAACAAAAGTACATGGTATTTAGGGTCTAGCGCAGATGGCTCATGCTTGTAATCTCACCACTTTGGGGGGCCAAGGCAGGTGGATTACCTGAGGTCAGTAGTTCGAGACCAGCCTGGCCAACATGGTGTAACCCCTTCTCTACTAAAAATACAAAAAATTAGCCAGGTGTGGTGGTGGGCGCCTGTAATCCCGGCTACTTGGGAGGCTGAAGCAGGAGAATTGCTTGAA
Source organism: Chlorocebus sabaeus (assembly GCF_047675955.1). NCBI lineage: Eukaryota > Metazoa > Chordata > Mammalia > Primates > Cercopithecidae > Chlorocebus > Chlorocebus sabaeus. The sequence continues at coordinate 20,574,869 of NC_132915.1, forward strand.
CCTGGGAGGCGGAGGTTGCAGCGAGCCGAGATCACGCCACTGCACTTCAGCCAGGACAACAAGAAGGAAACTATCTCAAAAAAAAAAAAAAAAAAAGGTATATTGTGTTTAAACCCTTACTTCACCACTTCCTAGTTTTGAGACATTGATAACCTCTCTAGACCTCCTTTTCTTCGTCTGTAAAATAGGGTAAGTGCACCTGTCTCAAAGGGTTGATGTGATAAAAATATTTCATTATCCAGATGAAATATTTAGTACAGTGTTATTGTGTCGTAAATGCTTAAGAAATGTTAACAGCTGTTATTATATTTTATTTTATCTTCCAGATTTGGAGATCTCGTTGTTTTTGATAGTATGCTGCTTTTGCTAACTAGGGAAGCAGCTGTGTGATGTTTACAATTTACCTAATACCTTTCTGTCCAGTGGAACTCAGAAGACCCACACTGGAGGTAAACGTGAGCTATCTCACTTGTTTAGAGAACTTGAAAAATTCTTTCTATATGAAATATTAATGTGGTTTTTTTGTTCTTCAGAAAGCTACTATGCCTCAAGGCTTCAGGTATTTCTTCTGTTTAGATCAACAGGTTTTGAGTATTCAAGCTTCAGTGGGGTTAAAACTGAGATCAATGTTTTGAAAGTATAGTGCATTTTATTCAGTGAGTGGGTGAAGCTGGATTATTTACATTGCCTTAATACTTGTTGCTGTGTTCTCTGCCATGAGTTCTACAATCCGTGGGAAAGACAACAAGCACTTGTACCACTTAAAATCTTCACAGTGAGCCCAGGCACGGTGGCTCACGCCTGTGAGCACTTTGGGAGGCCGAAGCAGGTGGATCACCTGAGGTCGGGAGTTCGAGACCAGCCTGACCAAATGGAGAAACCCTGTCTCTACTAAAAATACAAAAGTAGCAGGGCATGGTGGCGCATGCCTGCAGTCCCAGCTACTCTGGAGGCTGAGGCAGGAGAATCGCTTCAACCCGGGAGGCGGAGATTGCAGTCGTGCAATGTTGCAAGATCACGCCATTGCACTCCAGCCTGGGCAACGAGAACAAAACTCCATCTCAAAACAAAACAAAAAAAGGCTTTACAGTGTACCAGGACACTTTGAATTCCAAATGATCCTCATTGCCTTTTGACATCTAGATTACTTTGTTTTTTGCGATGCAAAATTTGAATGAAAACAAAGAACAAGAGGAAGTGAATACAAAATAACAAGGAACTGCAGGAACCCAAATGAAAACATCAGTTGCCCAGGTGCCTCCAGTCGTCTAGTGTAATTTGTTCCGTATGTCACACAAAAATGTGGACTTCATTTCCAAATGTCAAGTGTAATGCAGTGCTTTGTGAAAAACAACTACATTATTGATGGCACTCTCTGATGATTCATGTTTATCGAATTTGTGATACTTTATACCGGGAGAAAAATTAGCAGAGCTTTGAAAAACATACATTTGGGAGAGGAGGCAGCTCTAAATTTGATGGAATTTCTGACACTATTTCTGACACAGTTTTTATTTTAGCCCAGCTCTGCGATTTGAGCTGATTAGAACTCGAGAAGATTTGCAAGATGAGGCAAAGAGATCAATTAAAAGACTATTAAAGAGATAATGGAGGGATTTATAACATGGTCTTGTTCTTGAAGATTTTGCCAAGCCATGGATAGTCAAGAAACCCTCCCTAGAGGGCAAGTAGAATTTCAACACTAAATTATTTCAGGAGGGTTTCCCATGCACAATTCTTAGCACACAGTAGGAGTTTAACAAACATTAACTGACTTGGAATCTAAACTTGTAATGATCACCTTCCTGACAGAAATATAGCACCTAGACTCATTATTATGGCTTAATTTTTAGTGTCATAAATACAGCCTACCTTGCCAAGTAACTGTGAATATAAATTCCTAATGACCTTCTGCTACTTCTCACTAAACAGAGTTCAATACTGTTTTCTCCCCTCCTTCCCTGTTCCCCCGTTGTTCTCTCCTTTCATCTATCTATTTCTCTTCCTTTCATTTAGGGTGGTAAGTTACACACACGGGAACTTCGTCCTTGTGGATAAGACTCAGCATCAGAGAGTTTACTGATCCGTTGGTCATTGGATAATGGAATTGGGGGATGACGCCTATGATGGGGTGATTTCAGAAGCTGTGGAAGCCTTAAGCTGCTACCTCATCCACTGACTAGGCAGTGTCACATACAATTAAAAGTCAATTATGTTTAACAATTTAGGTACCACTAGAAGATAAACTTTATAATTTACCAACGATCAATATTCTGGAATACTTGCTATCAACAAGATCATGTACTAAGCCCTCTGAAGACTACAAAAATGAATAAGACAAGAGGAATGACTGGTCATTTTTGTAGTGTAATAAGATCATTTTAGTTGGATTGCAGAAGATGGATTCTGATTGAGAAAAAGAAGGAATTAGTACTTAGGATATTGGCTTAGTTATTTTAACAGAAGCCAAATAACAGGAATTCCAAAAAGAAAAAAAGTTCATTTCTCTTTCATATAAAAGATTGAGATGACAAGCAGTTGGAGAGGACAAGATTCCTTTTACCTTGTAGCTCTTCAGTCCCCTATTGTGCTCCCTTTACCTGTAAAGTTGAATCTGATTCACCACCATCTCGTCTACATAACCAAACTGCAGCAAAGTTGCAGAAGGAGGAAAGAGGAGGAGCATCAAAGGTGCTCGTATCACGCCCACTCTCAGACTGTTGACCAGAACAATGTCGGGCAATGGGTGATGTTGTAACTTGGTCACATAGGGCTGCCAGGGAGACTGGGAAATGTGGCCTCTACCTGGGAGGCATGGAGCTCAGTTCTAGTAACAAAAGAAGGGAGAATGGGCCTTGGGTGTAACTATCAGTCTCTGCGATAGGGGGCAAGGTGAGATCAACTAAAAGACTATTAAAGAGATAATGGTGGCCTGAACTAGGTTAGTGACCATAATAATGAGAAGAATTGAAGGAATATTTAGAAAGAAGAATGGACAGGACTTGGTGATTTGCTGAATGCAAGGAATAAGAGAGAGTAAGGAGTAATTAATTTATCCCTTAAATATGTATCACGTTCCTACAATGTGCCAAGTGTTGCCCCATGGTGCTGGATATACAGTGGTGAATAAACAGATACTATACTTGCCTTAAGGTACTTGGAGACTAGTGTGTGATGCCCAGGGTTCTCTTGAGGCAAATTGTATTGCTAGACATTGAAATGTCAAATGCAGAAGAAGGAGCAGTCTGGGAGAAAGTGGTGAGTGCAAGGTAAATAATAAACTTGAAGTGCTTGTGGAACAACCAATTGGTTATACCCAGGAGGCGGCAGAATGTGTAGGTCTGACTCTCAAGGGGGAGATTTGAGTTTGAGATACTTATACACTGAGGACCATCAACACAGATGGTAATTTGCAGCTCTGAGAGTAGATAGGATTGCACAGAAAGTGTATTATTTTATGTAGGAAAAAAATGTTCAGTGACAGTGTCTCATTCTGTCACCCAGACTGGAGTGCAGTGGTGTGCACTCCAGTTCCTTGCAGCCTCAAATTCCTGGGCTCGAGCGATCCTCTTTCCTCAGCCTCCCAAGTAGCTGGGACCACAGGTGTGTGCCACCATGCCCAGCTAATGCTCAGAGTGCAGAGAGGAAGAAGAGATGAGGATCTCAGACCAAACACAACACCATCATTTAAGGAGAAGCCCACGTTTAAGGAGAAGGAGTAATTGGAGAGGTTAAAAAAAAAGCCAGGTGAACACAGTATCATGACAACAAAGGGAAGAGAATGCTTTAAGAAGGATTAAATACTTTCATTATATTAAAAAACAGAGCCAGGTAGAGATGGAGAGGGAGTAGGGCAGAGAAGATACGGGACTGTAAAGGATGTTTGTGTGACTGCAAGGGAGTATCCTTGTTTTGCCCTTACGGTGGGAGAGATTTGGGCATGTTTAAATGCTAACAGGGAGGAACCAGTACAGAGGAAGACACTGATGATAAAGGAGAGAAGGTCCAATTCCCGAAGGTGGTGGTTGGAGTGGAAATGGAAATGGAGTTTATTTAACAAATAGCCCTATAGTAAGGGGACAATTTCTCCCATTATGATTTGAGAACATCAAGAGAGAGTAAGTATAGATTCAGCTGTGCTCATGAATTCACACCGGGAATTACATTAGGCCTCTTCTGGAGCCTTCTTTTCTTGTCTGTAAAAGCAAGGTCATCTGCTGACAGCAAGGGTGTGGGCAGGTTGCAGGTTGGAAATCTAGGGAAACTTAGAAGAATTGCTTGATACTAGGAAGGAAATGAATTGTTCATAGGAGCCTTAATACAAATTTATGGTTGTACTGACAGAGGCATTTGAACCAGAGTGACTCCATCTTGAATAGGGGCTGGGTAAAATAAGGCTGAGAGCTACTGGGCTGTGTTCCCAAGAGGTTAGGCATTCTAAGTCACAGGATGAGACTGGAGTTCAGCACCAGATACAGGTCACAAAGACCTTGCTGATAAAATGGCACATGGGAAAAAAGCTGGCCAAAACCCACCAAAACCAAGATGGCGACAAAAGTGACCTCTGCTCATTTTCACTGCTCATTATATGCTAATTATAATGCATTATCATGCTAAAAGACACTCCCACCAGCACCATGACAGCTTACAGATGTCATGGCAATGTCTGGAAATTACCTTATATGGTCTAAAATGGGGAGGAACTCTCAGTTCCAGGAATTGCCTACCCCTTTCCCAGTAAACTCATGAATAATCCACCCGTTGTTTAGCACATAATCATGAAATAACCATAAAAATAGCCATCCAGCAGCCCATGCCAGCCTATGGAGTAGCCATTCTTTTATTCCTTTACTTTCTTAAACTTACTTTCACTTTACTCTATGGACTGGTCCCGAATCCTTTCTTGCATGAGGTCCAAGAACCCTCTTTTGGGGTCTGGATCAGGACCCCTTTCCAATAACAGTACCACACAGTTGTTCTCATCATAGTGTGAATTTCTCCAGCAGTGTTTACAAGCCTAGATAAAATCTTAGAGGTGGTAGATGATTGGCTTAATCTAGGGTTAGATTTTGCTAGACAATTGTTTTTTTGTGGGGGTGTGGGGAATAGGGTCTCACTGTGTCACCCAGGCTGGAGTGCAATGGTGCAATCTTGGCTCACCACAGCCTCCGCCTCCCTGGTCCAAGCCATTCTCCTGCCTCAGCCTCCCAAGTAGCTGGGATTATAGACATGCACTACCACACCCAGCTAATTTTTGTATTTTAAGTAGAGATGGGGATTTTTCCATGTTGTCCAGTCTAGTGTCATACTCCTGGGCTCAATCGATCTGCCCACCTCAACCTCCCAAAGTGCTGGGATTACAGGCGTAAGCCAAAGTGCCCGATCTTGCTAGACAATTGTAATAGAAGGACTGAAAAACAAAGAGGTTGAAAATATTGACAAGAATGTTGTTGAAATGATGGGTAAGGAAGAAAGGGAAGATGGGAGGGATGCTGATAGGGAAAACAGAGGAAACGTAGAAACTGGAGACCCAAAATTTGTTTAGGAGGGGATAAGAGAGTGTGATAACTAGGACAAGAGGTTCCAATCAGGATAGCTCAATTTGGAATAATGCCAAAAGCTAGTATTTGAAATTCACAAAATTTTACAGGATTTCAGAGTCTGAAGTTTTTTTGAGAATAAGCAAAGCCTTTACACATGGAGAAAGTGACATCTAAACTGGGCCATAAATAACTGGTAAATTGAAATAGAATAGATGAAAATAGAATGACAAATTATGACTGAAAGCAAATAATACTATTTTAGTCTAAGCAGGTAAATTGGACACCAGTTATGAAAGTCCCTGAAAGTCATAATAGAAATAATAATAATGGAAATAATAATGGTCACTGATTTTTGTGTACTGTGCACCAGGAAAACCAGGCATTTTACACATTAGATCGATTTCTTCCTGTCATCTCCACTTGAATTACTCAAAGGAACAAAATTTCAACATAGCCAAAAGTGAACTTTTTTTTTAAATTGTCAGACTTGGTTTAAAAAAGACAAGAAAATCCAATAACATTCTGCTTATAGGGGATACATCTAAAAATATACAGAAAAATGGCAAGTAAAGGAGTGCAAAAATACATCATTTTAAAGCATTTTTTTATTATACTTTAAGTTCTGGGATACATGAGCAGAACGTGCAGGTTTGTTACATAGGTATACACATGCCATGGTGGTTTGCTGTCCCCATCAACCCGTCATCTACATTAGGTATTTCTCCTAATGCTATCCTTCTCCTACCCCCGGACCCCCTGACAAGCCTCAGTGTGTGATGTTCCCCTCCCTGTGTCCATGTGTTCTCATTGTTCAACTCCTACTTATGAGTGAGAACATACGGTGTTTGGTTTTCTGTCTTTGTGCTAGTTTGCTCAGAATGATGGTTTCCAGCTTCATCCATTTCCCTGCAAAGGACATGAACTCATCCTTTTTATGGCTGCATAGTATTCCATGGTGTATATGTGCTATATTTTCTTTATCTGGTCTATCGTTGATGGGCATTTGGGATGGTTCCAAGTCTTTGCTATTGTGAACAGTACCACAATAAACATACATGTGCATGGGTCCAAAAGTAAATTCTTGATCTTCCTCCCATATCCCAAGCCTGGTTTTCTTACAGAGTTAATTTTAGGGAATAATGTACTGTTCATCCACTTAGGCAAGCCAAAAACGTAGCAGCAATTCTTGACACCTCCTTTTCCTAACACCCTATATCCCATTTCCCATTAAGTACTATTAATTTTACCTTTTAAGTACCTTTCTTCATCTTATCTTTCTGTACACCTACTTCAACCAAACTCATCAGTTGATCTACTCCAATGGCCTCTTGATTGGTATATTTGACATTACTCTTCCCTACTAATGGATTCTCTTCACTGCAACCTGGGAGATCTTTTTAAAACACAGGTCAGATCATATCATTCTCTTTATTTAGAACCTAAGAGATCTCCATTAAGATCTTCCTTTCGTTGTTAGGATGAAGACCAAAATTCTGAACACGGTCTGCAAGGTTGATGTTTAATCTCCCTCTTACACACCACTACTGTGACTTTCTTTGAGTCCTTCTACTTGAAGATGTCCTTCCCAGCACAGAGTCTGTTTCTTTTTTCTTTTCTTTTTCTTTCTTTTTTTTTTTTTTTTTAACAGAGTCTTGCTCTGTGGTCCAGGCTGTAGTGCAGTGGTATAATTTTGGCTCACAGAAACCTCCGTCTCCTGGGTTCAAGCAATTATCCTGTCCCAGCCTTCCAAGTAGCTGGGATTACAGGTGCCTGCCACCACACCCGGCTAATTTTTTTGTATTTTTCATAGAGACAAGGTTTCACCATGTTGGCCAGGCTGGTCTCGAACTCCTGACCTCAGGTGATCTACCTACCTCGGCCTCCCAAAGTGCTGGGATTACAGGCGTGAGCCACCGCGCCAGGCCTGCTTCTTTTCTGAAATCATTTCCCTCAGCCCCCTTCATGTGTAAATTCCTCCTCTACCTTCACGTCTCTGATGAATTGTTTTGCCTTAGGAACACCTTCTCTAGCTCTCATGACTAAGGCAACACCCTCCTTGCAAGAACCCTCAAGGGGAGACATTTTGTCCCCATTTCACAGATAAGAAAACTGCTGTTTGCTTGAGGCCAGGCATTCGAGGCTGCAGTGAGCTGTGATTGTGCCACTGAACTCCAGCCTGGGTGACAGAGTGTGATCCTGACTCTAAAAAAAGAAAAAGAAAGCATGCTCAGAGAAGATCAGTAATAGCCCCATGGTTACATGATAGAGTTGAGGCTATAGTATCTGATCCTAAATCCTGTGCTCTTGCCATTACCTCGTATTTGCTTCAGCTACATCCCTAAAAAGTATTCAATAATAATGTTACATTAATGAACACGTCCAGTTTAACCTTCTTTTGTAAGAAAGTTCAGATCCCTGGGAAGGTAGAGAGAACAAGACTCCATTACTAAAAAGTAACCTTTTCTTTTCTTTCTTTCTTTTTTTTTTTTTTTTGAGATGGAGTCTCACTCTATCGCCCAGACTGGAGTGAAGTGGTGCTATCTCAGCTCACTGCAATCTCCATCTCCTGAGTTCAAGCAATTCTCCTGCCTCAGCCTCCTGAGTAGCTGGGACTGCAGGCGTGTGCTACCATGCTTGGCTCATTTTTTGTATTTTTAGTAGAGACGGAGTTTCACCATGTCAGCCAGGATGGTCTCGATCTCCTGACCTCGTGATCCGCCCGCCTCGGCCTCCCAAATTGCTGGGATTACAGGCGTGAGCCACTGCACCTGGCCTTAAAAGTAACCTTTTCTTATGTACCTAAGGGGTCTCCTTCATCCACTCCAGCAACCCCTATCCTGCCTACATAAGTAATTAAAGACAGGACTGTAGCAGAGATATTTATCTGTCACCAAATATTCATGTGGTCTGACACTTTCCAGCTCCCATGGGTGAGCAGGGCCATGTAACTAGTTCTAACCAATGGCTATTAAGCGGAAGTGATGTATGTCACTTCTGGGCTCAAGCATTTAAGTGCAGCCTTCCAGTTCTCCCTTCCTCTGCTGTGGCAACTTGGAAGTCACATGTTCCAGATGACATAATTAAAAAATGATAAATGCTTAGATCCCTGACTCACCACTTGGATGGGAGCTGCCCTGGAAAGAGGCCACACTCCAGCAGATTTTGTTGGGGAGAAAAAAATGGCTCTATGTGTGTTACCCACTCTGAGTTCAGAATCTGCTTGTTAGAGCAGTATAGCTTAGCCTATTTTCACTACTACAGGCTCTGTAACTAGAGAGCTCTCTGGCCATACAAAATCCACACTCGGTTTGTTTTCTGAATCAGTAGAAACTGTATTCCATTAGCCATAGTCCTGACTTTGGTGTCAGAAACTGCCATTTGAGGTATTATTATTTAATATTAATTATATTCCCAGATTTCTTCTCTTACCTTTGTTCTGTTACATGACTTTAGGCAGTCACCTAATGGGTTTTCCCAGGCTGGAATGCAATGGCACAATCTCGGCCCATTGCAACCTCCGCCTCTTGATTTCAAGGGATTCTTCTGCCTCAGCCTCCCAAGTAGCTGGGATTACAGGCATGCGCCACCACCCCCAGTTAATTTTTTGTATTTGACAGAGATGGGGTCTTACCATGTCAGTCAGGCTGGTCTCAAACTACTGACCTCAAGTGACTCACCTGCCTTGGCCTCTGAAATTGCTGAGATTACAGGTGTGAGCCACCACACCCGGTGGCTTCGACATTTATTTCTGGGTAAGTCTCACCCTCCCTGTCCTTACTGCAGCTCTTTCTGGTGAACACTAGAGTAGGTCAGCCAGGTTCTTTGCTCCTCACTGTACATTCTCCATCCTTTTCCACCCTGCTTCCTTCTACAAGAGGTGAACCTGTGTGGATTTCACAAACCGATTCTCTTGCCTTATGGTGTTCTGTTGGGTTTGGCCAGTAGGAACCTTACCAGGAGACAAGAGGGAAGGAGAAAAGCAAGGTGAGAATATTTCATTCATTTCTCCTCTTCCTTCAGGGAAAGGAAAAGTATGGAGGCCGGGCACGGTGGCTTACACCTGGAATCCCAGCACTTTGCGAGGCAGAGGCAGGAGGATCACTTGACACCAGGAGTTCAAGACCAGCCTGCGCAACATGGCGAAATGCTGTCTCCACAAGAAATATAAAAAGCTGGCCATGTGTGGTGGCATGTACCTACAGTCCCAGCTATCTAGGAGCCTGAGGTGGGAGAATCACTTGAGCCCAGGAGGTTGAGGCTTCAGTGAGGTGTGACTGCGCCACTGTACTTTAGCCTTGGTGACAGGGCAAGACCTTGTCTCAAAAAATAAAAAATAAAAAAATAAAAAAAATAGAACCAGGATGAATTTTAGACTACCTTATGAGATAAAGAAATAAAGGAATAGAGATCAAATCACTTGGCTAAGGTCACATACCTAATTACAAGAGAAGCAAAAATTAATCTATGGTTTGTTCACTAATTTTTTTTCATATAACAAATATTTATTTCACCAGCATAACTGAGATAACAAAAGGTCAATTAATTTGGCCAAGTTTATACTAATGGTTAGAGCCACAGTGAGAGCTGAACAAACAAACAGCAATGACAACCAAAACAACCACAAAACAAAGCAATGACAACAAAAACAACCACAAAACAAAGCCCTTCATCCCACCTGTTCAGCTGTCTTGCCCCTCATCCCGCTACCCACGGTGCAGCATAGCCCTCAGAATCCCCAGCTTGGATTTTAATCAGCTCCTTGTCTAGTCTCCTTTGGAAAACCCACCCACATCATCTGTGGGGTTTGTGATATTACATTTGGTGCTTAGATCTCAGTTTTTGGCTGATATGCAAAAATGAAAAAGAGCAAGGAATTCCCCCAGACACTCCACAGCTGTGCATCTGGAAATAACACAAATCTCTTTCAACCAAGATCTAGCAAACAAAAAAAAACCCAAAACAAACAAACAAAAAAATACAAGCCTGCAAAGTAATTTATACTCCAAGATTTCCCTTAGGATCCCCATTTTCTGAAAGTCTCAGATGATGTGTTTGTGTTTGTGTGTGCTAGCTTCATTCTCCTTGGTCAAACTATCCATGCCTGGGAGTGCAGAAGTCCTGCTGTTTGGGGAATTGTCTCTGCCAGAGAGCGCAACATCTCAGTATATCCTCATTTAACTGTGAAGGCAGCTGTAAGCCCTTTAAATTCATAAGTGAAATTAAATCACAGAATTCTGTAGGTGGGTTTGATGCCGTCCAAAGATTCCCCAAGTGAAGAGCTAATCCATGAGTTAAAAAGTAGCAAATCTAAATACTCCATCCAGGATGCAGACTTAACCAAATAATTAAATAAAACAAAACCTGTTGATAATCAAGCCTGGATCAACATGGGACACAACATAGTGCACAGTTGAAATAATTTTCCAGTAATTCATGTTTGAAACAATGCCTTAGAGGATAAAAAGACAATTTTTTTAAGGTTTTAAATCTATAGTCAATAATAAAAATGTGCTCTTCTTTAGGAAGGGAAGTTGGTAATGGTTCTGGCTGGAAGTCAAAAATCCTGTGTCTGTTCCCAGTGCTGTCATTGCCTGTTGGTGTTTTGGGGTCACTTATTGTCTTGTGCCTCAGTTTCTCTATTATTCTCTATCATTGAAACAATGTATAATCTATGTATGCTCTGCTTTTAGCATACACATACCAATTTCTTTACATAATGGGGAGTCTGGGAATATTATTATTCAATTTGAGTTATAAAAAATGTAATTTGTATTTCAGGAACACAATTATGGAGGCAAATGAAGTATACCATCCCATTATTGGCAGAGATATTTAAAATTGTTTGGGGGAAAAATTATTTGGAATTCAAAACACTTTCTCCGTATGAAAACAATGGAAAATGGAGCTTTATGTTAATTTTCATATGAGCAGATCTATATTACTCGAGCACATGTCATAAATCCTTTGAAAATACAGTGACATCCTGCACAATTTTTAAAAAGTTAAAGTTTGCCTTATTTCTGACAGATGCCTGCTCCTGTCCTATGGTTTGTAAAGGAGTCACCAGATATTATCATTGGAACTTCTGAAATTTACATTTAGTATCAATGACTGAGAATCAACTCTTCCAAATAAATACACACACACACACACACACACACACAGACGCAGACACAATTCTACTGTTTTCCTTTTCTTTAAAAGAGGAAACGTGAAGCTCCTCATATATTACAAGCCATATAAACCTCTGCCTTTTCACTGAGGTCCAGAAACCCTTAAATGTTTTTCCCTTTTCATGCTGTTTCTTTGCATGTCAATACTTAGCGGGTGAATCCAAGGTTCTCAAACCCACATCAGTTGTTGAAGTCAGATTCCTCCCCATCCCTACATCCCCTCTTTCCCAACCCCAACCTTGTTTCTTAAGGAATGAGATCCTAAATATTGGAAGGATCCGCCAGGCACGGTGGCTCACGCCTGTAATCCCAGCACTTTGGGAGGCTGAGGCGGGCTGATCACCTGAGATCAGGAATTCGAGACCAGTCTGACCAACATGAAGAAACCCTGTCTCTACTAAAAATACAAAATTAGCTGGGCATGGTGCCAGGTGCCTGTAATCCCAGCTACTTGGGAGGCTGAGGCAGGAGAATCGCTTGAACTTGGGAGATGGCGGCTGCAGTGAGCCGAGATCACGCATTGCACTCCAGCCTGGGCAACAAGAGCGAAACTCTGTCTCAAAATAAAATTGTGTATATATATGAAGGATCCTTATCTTGTAATCCTCACTTCAAAGTGAAAAATGAAGGTTTCTCTGGTGGTACAATTTGCATTTTCTTAACCAGATTAAGTATTTCCAGCCGGGTGCAGTGGCTCAAGCCTTTAATCGGAGCTACTCCAGAGGCAGAGGCGGGTGGATCGCTTGAGGCCAGGAGTTCAAGACCAGCCTGAGCAACATAGCAAGACCTCCACAAACATCTCCCTATTCCGCTACTTACTACCCCCAGCTCCATCTCTGAAAAAATTAAAAACTTAGCTGGGAGTAGTGGGGTGGTCCTGTGGCCCCAGTTACTCAGGAGGCTGAGTGGGGAAGATTGCTTGAGCTCAGGAGTTTGAGGCTGCAGTGAGCTATGATCGCACCACTGCACTCCAGCCTGGGTGACAGACCCTATCTCTAAAATTTATTTTTTCAATAAGAAATTAAATCACAGAATTCTGTAGGTGGGTTTGATGTTATCCAAAGATTCCCCAAGTGCAGAATTAATCCATGAGTTAAAAAGTAGCAAATCTAAATACTCCATCTAGGATGGAGACTTAACCAAGTAATAAAACAAAACAAAACCTGTTGATAATCAGGCCTGGGTCAATATCGGACACAACAAAGCTCACAGTTGAAATAATTTTAACTCATTCTTTTTTAACTGCAAAATATTTGACCAAACACCTTAATTAAAAAGACATAAACATGGCCAGTAAGCATATGAAAAGATGCTAAACATCATCAGTTACTAGGGAAATTTTACAAAAAAAAAAAAAAAAAGAAAATTTTTTCGAGATGGAGTCTTGCTCTGTTGCCCAGGCTGGAGTGCAGTGGTGTGATCTTGGCTCACTGCAACCTCTGCCTCCCGGATTCAAGCAATTCTCCTGCCTCAACCTCCCAAGTAGCTGGGATTACAGGCACCCCCCACCCCCACCATGCCCAGCTAATTTTTTTGGTATTTTTAGTAGACACAGGGTTTCACTATGTTGGCCAGGCTGATCTGAAACACCTGACCACAGGTGATGCATCCGCCTCAGCCTCCCAAAGCGCTGGGATTACGGGCGTGAGCCACTGCACCCAGCCTACTTCAGTTTTTCAACACAGGCTGACTCCTGTTAGCTTTGCGTGTGTCTTTGATTAAAGAGATGGAGATAGAAGGCAAGCAACAGATTTCTTTGGATGTAAAATCATCTTGCCTTCAATTAATCTGTGAGATTTATTGTGGGACTTCTTTATTTATTACTTTTCTTTGATTCAATTCTTTCCTGCCCCATAATCTTGAATGTCAGGTGCTCTAGTTGGAGTTCTCCATAGAGTTTACTGTGATGAACATCTTGATTAGATGTGAAATCAAATGTTATTTTACCTTTTTCATGTAGTAGAACATCCAGATAAGGTCTACAAAAGTCCCATGTTAATGAGTGACTCATCTGGTGTGGTAGACATAATAATGTCCCTTCCCACCCAAGATACCCACTTCCTAATTCTCTGAACTTGAAAACGTTAATTTGTATAACAAAAAAAGGCTTTGTAAATGTGATTAAAGTAACTATCTTATAATACGGAGGTTATCTTGCAGGCCCTAAGCGTTATGGTAAGTGTCTTTACAAGAGGAAGGCAAAGGCAAATATGGGGGACAGGAAATCTCTTCCTTACCCATCACTAGGATCATGGCTGAGGCCCCATCAAAAGATAGATTGACAGAGGAAAGCATACATATTTACTCAATAAGTTTTATATGACATGGGAGCCCTCATAAGGAAATGAAGGCCCTGGCCGGGCGCGGTGACTCACGCCTGTAATCCCAGCACTTTCGGAGGCCAAGGCAGGCGGATCACCTAGGCCAGGAGTTCAAGACCAGCCTGGCCAACATGGAGAAACCCCGTCACTACTAAAAATTCAAACTTAGCCAGGCATGGTGGCGCATGCCTGTAATCCCAGCTACTCTGAAGGCTGAGGCAGGAGAGTCACTTGAACTCAGGAGGTGGAGGTTGTGGTGAGCCAAGATCGTGCCATTACACTGCAGCCTGAGCAACAAGAGCGAAACTCTGTCTCAAAAACAACAACAACAATAACAAAGGAAATAAAGGCCCAATGGAAGAGGGAAACCCATGTATTTTTGTGCTTAGGTTTAATAAAGAGTGGACAGTCATGCAGAAGTATGATTGGATAAAAGGGGTCTGATCTGATCTGATGGTAATAAATGGAGGGGAACTCAGCGAGGCCTGTTTGTTCAGTTTCTTCTTGGCATCTCTGTCTTAGCTTTTTCCTCCAGGTATAGGGAGGGCATCTCTTTAGTAAGAATCTTATGACATGCTTCAGGGGAAGATCAGAAAATTCTTCCTAGGTTTTATGATTTGCATTATGGAGGAAGGGTGGTGAAAGGTGAAGTGACCTTCCTGGTTCTGCTATTTTCTCAAATGCCAAGGTGCTATATTTTGGGGTGGTGTGCCCTGAACCCCATCAAAGATTTGACTACAGAAGATGAGAAAGTGGGTCGGGCACGGTGGCTCACGCCTGTAATCCTAGCACTTTGGGAGGTCAAAGTAGACAGATCACAAGGTCAGGAGTTTAAGACCAGCCTGGCCAATATGACAACACCCCGTGTCTACTAATAAAAACACAAAAATTAGCTGGGCGTGGTGGTGCATGCCTGTAGTCCCAGCTACTTGGGAGGCTGAGGCAGGAGAATCGCTTAAACCTGGGAGGCAGAGGTTGCAGTGAGCTGAGATGGCACCACTGCACTCCAGCCTGGGCAACAGAGTAAGACTCTGTCTCAAAAAAAAAAAAAAAAAAAAAATAGAAGAAGAAGAAGATTGAGAAAGTGATGTGATGAAGGAAGCATACCTTGAAGATGAAGGAGGAGGTCACAAACCAAGGAATACAGAGGACCACTAGAAACTAGAAAAAGCAAGGAAATGAATTATCCCTTCACAGCCTCCAGAAGGAGCCAGTCCTGCCAACACTTTGACTTTAGCCTGGGCAACTGATTTTTGGACTTCTGACCTCCAAAACTGTAAGAATAAATCACGTTGTTTTAAGCCACTAGGTTGATGGTAATTTATTACAGCAGCAACGGAAAATGCACACATCTAACAAAGCATTTGAATTGGCATCTATCCAAATAATTTTTAACTTTTAATTAATTAATTAATTTTGAGACAGAATTTCGCTCTGTTGCCCAGGCTGGAATGCAGTGGCACAACCTCGGCTCACTGCAGCCTCCGCCTCCTGGGTTCAAATGATTCTCCTGCCTCTCAACCTCTGGAGTAGCGGAGACTACAGGCACATGCCACCACACCTGGCTAATTTTTGTACTTTTTGATATAGACGGGATTTCGCCATGTTGGCCCAGCAGGTCTCAAACTCCTGTCCTCAAGTGATCCGCCCATCTCGGCCTCCCAAAGTGCTGGGATTACAGGCGTGAGCCACCATGCCTGGCCTTAACTCATATATATACACATATATACACACACAAACACACACACATATATATATAAAAATATATGTATTTTACCTGTCATCTTTTATTTGGAGGTTAATTCCCATTAGGATATGAAAGGATTCAGCAATGATCGAGACTGTGTTCCTCATGGAGGGGCTTGGGCCAAGAAGGTCATGGTGGGGAGTGCAGAGCTTGTCCTCTTCTTCAGTGGTACTTGCGTAGCCGCTCGTGCTTGAGTTCCTTGTAGGAAAGGCAGTAAAGAGCATGTAGCCTGCCAGCACCACGGTCAGCCCCAAGATGCTCCCCTTCTTCACATTGATGTACTTCTTGTAGTACCAGTAGTAACCTCTTTGAATCGCTCCGGCAATGCCCTAGGGGTAAAGTCCCGCATCAAGGTCCAACTTGGCAGCTCCCCTAGTTTGACCTCCAGACGTTTCTTGTCCTTCGCTGGTATGATTGACGCCATCTTGGAGTCCTGGTGTCAGCTTTGCCTAATTTAGATTCTTACCAGACTTTATCCACAATGACCAATCATTTAAAAAGTGACGAGTTGATGGGTGCTGACGAGTTGATGGGTGCAGCACACCAACATGGCACAAGTATACATTTGTAACAAACCTGCACATTATGCACATGTACCCTAGAACTTAAAGTATAATAATAATTAAAAAAAAAAAAAGTGAAGCAGACATTGGGCTATACAGTCTTTTAAGTCTTGGCTTTAGTATGAATATGAGATATATACAAAATTTAGAAATTCAGAAATCTCAAGTATGTTTATTTTAGAATGATAGTTCAATGACTTTGAGATTGTTTTAGAAGCTGTATCAACATCATGTGTAAAAAAGAGAGGACAATAATATTTTCTAAATCCTAGATTTTAGTATTATTTGACTCAAGGAGCAAACTAGTAGCGAGTGTCAAGTGTCTCGTTTTTATCTTTTACACCAGAGAGTGCTCAGGTAACTAAAAATAATGCCTGCTGTGTGGAGGGGCATGTAGTCAGTTCTGGGATTCTTTTTTTAAATTTATTTTTATTTTTATTTATTTATTTTTGAGATGGAGTCTTGCTCTGTCCCCAGGCCGGAGTACAGTGCTGCGATCTCAGCTCACCGCAAGCTCCAGCTCCCAGGTTCAAGTGATTCTCTTGCCTCAGCCTCCAGAGTAACTGAGATTACAGGCACACACCAACACGCCCGGCTAATTTTTGTATTTTTGGTAGAGACGAGGTTTCACCATGTTGGCCAGGATGGTCTCGATCTCTCGACCTCGTGATCCACCCGCCTCAGCCTCCCAAAGTGCTGAGATTACAGGTGTAAGCCACCACACCTGGCCTTGGGATTGTTAGTTTTAGTGAGATGCTCCAAAAAAATTACAACCTATAAATTTCATTTGGCAGCTTCGAGGATTATAAATAATTCAGTAGGCTCTTAGATATCTGAGTTTCTGTCTAACTCTGGCTAGCACATTACAAAATGTGTCAAGAAGAATGTTAATGTTGCATGTGGAAGGGATAGCCCAGGAATCTGATCTTGAGAACTTGAACATAACGTTGATGTACGTGCTATAGGCTTATAGGCTCCATGCAGCAACCTTCTATTAGATCAAGGCAAAAAAAAAAAAAAAAAAGGTCTATCATTTCCTACTCCATTTCCATGCCCATAAAAGTTGTATTTGCCCCTTTGAAATCTGCAATGAATCTAGAGCAGTAGCATCAATACTTTCCTGACACTGGATAGATACTATTCACAGCATCCCCTCTCCTCATCGTCACCGGCATCACTATCCTCATTACCACCATCCCCATCACTAGCATCTGTAGCACACTTAGTCTACAAAGAGCTTTCATTTGCCTGACCTTCTTAGAATAAGATAATTACAACTTTTGGTGATGGACAGAGTGTTTGGACACTTCATCTTGCAATGATTTTGTGGGGGTAAATAGGGCAGCATTATTATACTCCTTTGCACAACTCCCAACAACACAGTGTTTGCTGCATAAGGAATGCTTGATAAATGTAAAATTGATTAATGTAAATAGGAAACTAAAACTCAAGAGAAGTTCTGTTGTTTTCTCAGTATCAGGAAAAAAGGGAATTGCAGACACTAGTACTCAGGTCTTCCAATTTATAGCATGGGAAACAAACAAACAAAAAAGCTTGTGTAAACCCTTGGAAATGGCTCTATGTTGTCTTAGTTGAATAATAAGGGGAAGATCAAAAGATCAAAAAGGCCATTGTGATTCATCAAAAGTATGCATTCATTGGCTTTATCTCACCTGATAGGAAAAGAGAAAACAAGAAATGAAAATTGATGATACACCACTTTAAAACAAAATCAACATCATAGTATTGTCATTGAATGTTGATCGTTTGTTGTGGAAGGGAGAAAGGGATTTAGCAATGTGGCTATAGGTCATTTGTACTTTCTTCGTCCATTCTTCCTCTCTGTGGGGAGTAGGAGTACATTTCCTCTCCTTTGTATAAACTAAAGACAATTTCCCTTTCTAGACTTAAGTTTTCCTTGCCCCAAGTTAATATACAGCTAACCCTGCTCAGATTGATACATATGTAAATTTACACAATTGTTTCTATTTGTAAAGGGAAAAGCTATAGTCAACAAAATGTGAGAAGTGCTCTTTTAAAAGTCCTCAATCACTCACAGCAAAGGTGTTTAAATTGCTAAGGACCAACGAAGGCATTTCTGAAGCCTGCTCTCTGTAGGAGACTCAAATCTGCAACCAGGAAGCACCTGGGTCATTGGGAGGCCTATAATTACTTGGAAAAACAGAGGATGAAATTCAGAGCATTACCTATAATGTTCACTTATTTCTACCAAAGGTCTTGATTCAAATTGATTTAACGATTCCACAGTTCCAGGTGAAAGGAAGCTAATATTTATTGTGTTGCTACTCCAACCACCCACCCGGTGAGGCAGAAATTATTTGTTCAATTTTTAAGATAAGAAAACTGAGAAATAAGTTATGGAACTTATTAAGCTATGTAAAATTGAGGTTAAGAGCTGGGGCTTGAGTTTCATTGCCTTGAGTTCCAATCCTGACACAATCATTAACTAGCTGATCTTGGGAGGAAAACGGACTCTCTAAGCCTCAGTTTCCTTACCTATGAAATGCGAGTGGGAATGGGTAATAGAAGCTACTGCAAACAGTTGTTTTGAGGATTCATGTCAGACTAGAAATACTCAATTATTTTCATCAAAGTGAATAAGGTATAAATTTCAGAGATGGAATTCAAACCTCAAGCTCATCTCATTTCACCGTATTGCCCTTTAGATGATGTTCACAAAGGCTGGCATTTTTCTTGGTCAGATGTCTAGAATTAGAACTTTAAAATGATCCTTCTGATCAATTTAAATCTGCTGTGGAGCAAGTTGCCCACCTACGGGTAAAGCGCCTGTTATGTCTTAAATTGAAAGATGACAATGGCTGCAAGAATTTGGGAGGGAGGCCCTCAGTCCCATATAATTTCATGTTGCAGGACATGGAATGGGTACAAGAAGATACAAATAGAGTTGGACAAGAAAGACTTTATCTATCTCTGGAGGAATCAGCTTTGAGGAGACCTGCAAAGGGTGAATCTGTTACACACACATACACACACACACACACACACACACACACACACAGTGGAAAACACCATGCAGTAAGGAACAGGAAGATTTCCATGAAAGTGAAGGTCATACTATTCCCCAGTTCCATTTTGTCAGGAGAGCCAGTGACATGTCCAGTCCAAATCAAAGCATGCTGTGCCATGGTTTTCACCACATGCTTTAAGAATGAGGAGGTGGGTGCGATGGCTCACACCTGTAATCCCAGCACTTTGGGAGGCCAAGGCAGGCGGATCACGAATTCAAAACATCAAGACCATCCTGGCCAACATAGTGAAACCCCGTCTCTACGGGGCTGAACCTGGGAGGCAGAGTTTGCAGTGAGCTGAGATCATGCCACTGCACTCCAGCCTGGACAACAAGAGTGAAACTTCGTCTCAAGAAAGAAAAAGAAAATGTGTATTCAACCAAGATGATGAGTACCTACTTGCCATATAAATCACAACTGCTCTCAACACCCCAGGTACACCTCTCTCTCTCTCTCTCTCTCTCTCTCTCTCTCTCTCTCTCTCTCTCTCTCTCTTTCTCTCTCTCTCTCCCCCTGACACACACCCCAAGGAAGTTGATTCTTTCTGTATCCAACTACTGAATTTAGCCTTCCTTCAAAGCCCAACTTAAAAGCAAATTCCTACCTGATATATTGTAGGATGTATGAGCACGAATGTTTCCTTTCTTTCTTCCAAAAAGTCATCTCAGTTTTCCTCCATTGTCCTCTACTCTCTGTTCATAATCTCCCCTTTCTCTCTTTTTTTTTTTTTTTTTTTTTTTTTTCTGATGGAGTCTCACTCTGTCCCCAGGCTGGAGTGCAGTGGCGTGATCTTGACTCACTGCATCCTCTGCCTCCCGGGTTCAAGCTATTCTCCCGCCTCAGCCTCCTGAGTAGCTGGGATTACAGGCGTGAGCCACCGTGCCCAGCCCAATGTTTCTTTTAATACGCTTTTAATGTTTTTTAAACAAAGAAAATTGACTTTAAAGTAAATACCATATAATGCCAAAATTAATTTTAAAGCCAGGAAATTGTTTCTATAACTCTGATTTTAAAGTCTTCATTACAGCTCTGAAAAGTTGTAAGAAATACTGTATGGATCTAGTTTTTAAAATGTTGTCCAAAACAATCTCCTTGTTTCATCTGGCATCCTTTACTAAATCATATTAATTTTAAGACAGTTTTTTCAATCTGTCTTCAATTACTAAGAAATGTTGAAAATATGAATTTCAGTTTTAATTGTCAACATGCTTGACTTTATTTATTGAGTAAATCAAATCTATTTAGGTAGGCATTATTTTTTCAGTTTTACAGATGTGAAAACTAAGAAACAGAGAGAAGAGACTATTTAAAGCGGTTGAACACTGGATAAGAGCTGGATTTGAGTTTGACAGCCCTGAGTTCCAATCCTGGTTCCATCACACACTCGCTAAATGACCTTGGCAAAGTAGTTGACTCTGTGAATCTCTCGTAAGGCCATTCAGGCTAACTAGGATTTAGTTACCTAAGTTTTAAAAATTAACCATGTAGGCAGAGAGCCCATTCATTTGAATATTCATTAAATCATGATGGAGACATGAATTGACCAAATTCTTCTTTTCTTCAACAAATCTTTATTTAAAATGCATCATGGGTCAGGTATTATCCTAGGTAATGAAGAGACAAAGATGAAAAAGATATCTCAAGAAACGTTGAAAAAGTTTCCATAAATATTAACATCAAACCAGTGAAATAATACATAGTGTGTCAGCTTGTTGTCATTTAAATTAAATCTTGCGTGGACCTCATAATTCTCGAATTTCTCTTAAGTTCCTTCATTTGGTGTTTGGTTTGGAAAGCACTTGAATACTATTTCAAAATCACTATTCTAAACATGGCTTTGCTGATCTAATAGGAAACTATGTAAACGTCCTCGAAGTATGTTTATTCCAACTTGCTATTATTTTATGTAACACTCTTAAAGAGCTTAAGGTAAATCAGTATCCCTCCTGGTGAAGAGCTCTGGCTTTATATCAGACAAGCCTGGGTTCTTATTCTCACCCACTTACTGGTTGGATGGTCTTGGAAAAGCTCCTTGAACTGTTTATGCCTCAGTTCTCTCATCTGTAAATAAAGGATAATGAAAACACCTAAATTAAAGAGTTGTTATGAGTTTACATGGTACAGTGTTTGCATATAACCTATGCACATCCTTCTGTATGCTTTAATTTATCTCTAGGTTACTTATAATACCTAATACCCTGTAAATGCTATGTAAATAGTTGTTACACCACATTGTTTAGGAAATAGTGACAAGAGAAGTCTGTATATATTCAGTGCAGACATAATGTTTTTTAATATTTTTGATCTGCAGTTGGTTGAATCCATGAATGCAGAATCCACAAATATGGAGGGCTGACTGTACTTATGTTTTGTCAAAGTCAGAAACATTCTATTTATCTTTAACCCATTTGATTTGTTTTGCTTTGTTCTCAATGTTGAAGTTTTCACCACTTTGCTCTCTAGTCTCCTGCCTTCTCAGGGAGAATTGAGTTTTTTGTTCATTTATTATTGAAGGACAGAAGCTAAATAGTATAGTCTGGAGTAGCATCACCCTGGCAAACTGTTCCTGGACTGGGTCTGTCACACTGAGATTGCAGAATCTATCTGTACAGAGATTCAATTTTTATTTCTCTCTTTTTCTTTTCTTTTCTTTTCTTTTTTTTTTTTTGAGATGGAGTTTTGCTCTGTCATCTGGGCTGGAGTGCAGTGGTGTGATCTCGGCCCACGGCAACCTCCGCCTCCCAAATTCAAGCGATTCTTCTGCCTCAGCCTCCCGAGTAGCTGAGACTATAGGCGCACTCCACCACGCCCAGCTAATTTTTATATTTTTAGTAGAGACAGGGCTTCACCATATTGGCCAGGCTGGTCTTGAACTCCTGACCTCATGATCTGCCTGCCTTGGCCTCCCGAAGTGCTGGGATTACAGGCATGAACCATCGCACCTTGCCCAAGATTCAATTTTTCAAAGCCAAGTTGCAAGAAAGTCACACAGAAAAGACACAAGGTCATATCAGTCTTTAACAGTTATTTTTAAAGAGTACACTTTATTATTCACAAAAGTGAAGAAATTCTACAATATTTTCCTTGATTGGTATGTATGATCATATCTATCTCTACACCTATTGTTTCCCAGGATAAATTTGAACTTTAACTTTCTCATCCGTGTTCTCCTGTACTTCCTTCGACATACACCTTTCTCGGAAGAGACAGTCTTCTGCTTCAGACTAGCAGGTCCTTGATGATAGATGTATCAAATTCTGGCCAGGAGACGCAAACCTCTCCAGTTATTTTTACTGACAGAATTTAATATAATGGATTAACTAGGTGTAAAGGTGTAAACAACTGAAAGGGTAAAAAGAGAAGTCTAATGTATCACAGATGTAGCAACTGTAAAAAGCAGCAACTATCCATCCCTAGGGCAGAGAGTACAAAAAGAAGAAGTTGGAGTTATTAACATTTAGAAAGTTAAAGGAGGCCCCATTGGAGCTGAGCCTCAAAACCTCAGGGGCACCTGCTGACTG
This sequence comes from Chlorocebus sabaeus, assembly GCF_047675955.1. Classification (NCBI taxonomy): domain Eukaryota; kingdom Metazoa; phylum Chordata; class Mammalia; order Primates; family Cercopithecidae; genus Chlorocebus; species Chlorocebus sabaeus. The sequence continues at coordinate 20,597,787 of NC_132915.1, forward strand.
GTGCTGTTTTCTCTGAGATGGGGGCATGATAAATCTAGTTCTCCAAGTATTGGCAGACTTCCAGCTGAGTTCACCTGCTGCTATGGGAAGGAGCTGCTATTGCCAGGGTGAAGAAACATTGCCAGTGTGATGCTTCCAGGAATTGCAAGCAGAAGGAAGCTCCAGAGGAAACAAATAGAAAGGAGCAAGTTTCTTCCTTCTTTGCACTCGTTGGCTCCCACTTGAGCCCCGTATTACCAGAATCTAATACACAGCAAGCTGGCAAAGCAGAAATGTAGTTTGCAGAGTCCTAGTCACAGCATCTTAGGGTAGGAAAGAGCGGGGAGGAGTTGCAGGTGAGAGGCAATAGCTTAGTAATTGGCACAATAGAAAACATGTTTTATTGTCAGCCTCTGGCATGGTTCCAGAACTACAGTCGTGACTTTGGGCTAAGTGTGGTGGCTCAAGCCTGTAACTTCAGCACCTTGGGAGGCTGAGGCGGGCAGATCACCTGAGGTCGGGAGTTCGAGACCTGCCTGGCCAACATGGTGAAACCCCATCTCTACCAAAAATACAAAAATTAGCCGGGTGTGTTGCCTGTAGTCCCAGCTACTTGGGAGGCTGAGGCATGAGAATCACTTAAATCCAGGAGGTGGAGGTTGCAGTGAGCCGAGATCGCACCATTGCACTCCGGCCTGGGCAACAGAGTGAGACTCTGCCTCCGGATAAATAAATAAATAAATAAATAAATAAATAAATAAATGCGTTGGAATGGATATGCGTCTACACTTATATTTTTCAATTGTGATTTCAATGGTGAAACCTTCAGTTTCTCTTATAAAAAGAGCTATCTTTTTTAGGAAAATGGAGTGCTTTATTATAGAGGTGAAGTCCCAATGTTAAGGTCTTGAGGAATTAGAGGAAAAGAGATAGAATTAAACTGCCCTTATAATAATAATAAAAAAAGAATTAAACTGCCCTTAATCAGGAGTTAGCAGAAGTTGAAGGGGAATAGGGTAATGGACAAAGTTAGTGGCTGAAAAGGAAAGGGAAGATCAAACAGCCAAACAAGAGCACCAGGGCCACACAACCTGTGAGATTAGGGTGGATGATGAAAAAGAACCAGTCAGAAATTCTTGGTAGAAGGATGACACAGGATTTTTAAAATAGAAAGGATAAATATTTGACTGTGGCTCACGCCTAATAATCCCAGCACTTTGGGAGGCTGAGGTGTGCAGATCACTTGAGGCCAGGAGTTCAAGACCAGCCTGGCCAACATGGTGAAACCCCATTTCCACTAAAAATACAAAAATTAGTCAGGCATGGTGGTGCACACCTGTAATCTCAGCTACTCGGGAGGCTGAGGCAGGAAAATAATTCGAACCCGGGAGGCAGAGGTTGCTGTGAGCTGAGATTGTGCCACTGCACTCCAGCCTGGGAGACAGAGGGAGACTCTGTCTCAAAAGAAGGAACAAAGGAAGGAAGGAAGGAAGGAAGGAAGGAAGGAAGGAAGGAAGGAAGGAAGGAAGGAAGGAAGGAAGGAGAGAGACTTGACTTTATGACTATGGCTTTAAAGGTAAACTCAAATCTTCAAGGCACTGACATTTGCTACTTGCACTGGTTTATTTAGGGGTAAAGGACAGTACACTTTAGACACTGAGATGATCCATATGTTGAACCAACTCTGTGAGAGCTAGAGCTATAAGACATAGGTAAGTAGCAGAAACAAGACCTCTACACCTTCTTTGCCCCTGGCGAAGAAGAGTTCGGGATGACCCAAACTCTGCTCCACACGGTCACTTATCCTTATGTCCTCCTGGCAGTGGCAGGGGCCTAAGGGAGGAAACGAAACCATGCAAGATTCTTGAAACATAACCTAAGAACTGGCACACTGTAACCTCTTCCTCATTCTATTGGCTGAGCTGCAAGTAATAAGACTGGCACAGGTCAAGGGTGGGGAGAAAATAATCACTTCTGGATGTGAAGATCTACAAAGTGACATTGTAGGGGGCAAGAATGCAGGGAAGACTGAAAATCTGAGGCTGTAGTTGTCATTGACCTACCGTAGATAGATCTGTTTTTGTTCTGTCTGGATCCCCAGTCAATAGGATGGTGCCCGCCCACATCGAGGGTGGGTCTTCCCCACTTAGTCCACTCAGACTCACATGCCAATCTCCTCTGGAGACAACTTCATAGACACACCCCAAAATAATGCTTTACCAGGCCTGTCAGTATTTATTTCCTAATCCAGTCAAGTGGACACCTGAAATTAGCCATCACAGCACAGAACTTCTCAAAGTGTGGTCTGGGTTCCAGCAACATCAGCCTCACCTGAGCGCTTGCTAGAAGGGCACAGTCTCAGGCACCACTCCACATCTGCTGAGTCAGAGTCTTGGAAAGTGGGGCCCAGAACACTGTTTTAAATCCTCTCCAGATGATTCATATGCACTTAAAATTTGAGAGGCAATTAACAGACCTAATAGACCTCAATTTTTCTTTAAAAGGTGGGCATAACTAGGCCTGAGTCAGCCTCTGGAGTTCTCTGACAAGGAAGACATTCCTAGGAGTAACTGGAAAGAAAAAGCAACTTTTTTGTATATTAAAGAAATACAATCAGGCCGGGCTCTGTGGCTTACACCCGTAATCCCAGTACTTAGGGAGGCTGAGGCGGGCAGATCACCTGAGGTTGAGGGTCTGAGACAAACCCCATCTCTACTAGAAATACAAAATTGGAAGGGCAAGGTGGCACAGGCCTGTAATGCCAGCTACTCAGGAGGCTGAGGCAGGAGAATTGCTTGAACCCAGGAGGCAGGGGTTGCAGTGAGCCGAGATCACATCATTGCACTCCAGCCTGGGCAACAAGACTGAAACTCTGTCTCACAAAAAAAAAGGAAGGAGGGAAGGAGGGAAGGAAGGAAGGAAGGAAGGAAGGAAGGAAGGAAGGAAGGAAGGAAGGAAGGAAGGAAGGAAGGAAGGAAGGAAGGAAGGAGAAAGAAAGAAAGAAAGAAAGAAAGAAAGAAAGAAAGAAAGAAGAAAGAAAGAAAGAAAGAAAGAAAGAAAGAAAGAAAGAAAGAAAGAAAGAAAGAAAGATAGATTTACTTTATATTTCAAGCTAGTGAAACAGGATTTTATAGCTTATTTTTTTTTTTTGAGATGGAGTTTCGTTCTTGTTTCCCAGGCTGGAGTACAATGGCGCAGTCTCAGCTCACTGCAACCTCTGCCTCATGGATTGAAGTGATTCTCCTGCCTCAGCCTCCCAAGTAGTGGAGATTACAGGTGCCCACCACCACACCCAACTAATTTTTGTATTTTTACTAGAGATGGGGTTTCACCATGTTGGCCAGGCTGGTCTCGAACTCCTGACCTCAGGTAATCTCCCCACCTTGGCCTCCCAAAGTGCTGGGATTACAGGTGTGAGCCACTCTACCTGGTCAAAGCGGATATATTTTGTTTTACTTTGATTCTCTTTTTCCTTTGGGTTAGAAATTCGGTCTTATAATTTCAACAGTTTTAGTTTTCCAGTGAAACTTATTTGAAAATCCATGTCTCAATTATCTGTGACCCTTTTTAATAAGTTATCAGGCTTCTGGCATAAAAGTTGGGAGATGTTCACCCTTCTGAAATATGCAATACTCTGAGTAGCTATAGGTTTTTTGAATTTTTTTTTCAAAAACAAACAATTTTGGCATAGATAGGGAAGACACAATACAGGTTTAATCAAAGTAATAGAAATAGTATCTAAAACTTTTCCCCTTGAAAACCTTGCCATTCCACAGAAAGAGTTGCCAGCTAGAATTAACAAAAATTAATAAAAATTACATTACTATTTTGGAAGACTGTATATTATTTTTCATTTAGAAGGAAATGCCTAACCTGGTAGAACGTAGGACTTTGTGTCAATTGTCTTCTTAATTTCAAAAAGGGTTTAAGGCTACTAAAAATTCATGAAACACAAAAGGTGAAAAGAGAGGAAGCCAGTAGAAGTAATACGATAACATGACTTTTACTCTTCAGCAAGCCCCAAGCCCTTTTGAGGCCTCACCAGCAAAGACTCTGACTCAGCAGATGCCTCACCGGCAAAGACTCTGACTCAGCAGATGTGAATGGTGCCTGAGACTGTGCCCTTCTAGCAAGTGCTCAGGTGAGGCTGATGTGCTGGAACCCAGACCATACTCTGAGACTTTCTGTGCTGTGATAGTTAATTTTAGGTGTCTACTTGTGTGGATTAGGGGATAAATACTGAGAGACTTGCTGAAGCATTACTTTAGGGTGTGTCTGTGAGGGTGTCTCCAGAGGAGATTGGCATATGAATCTGAGTGGATTAAGTGGGGAAGACCCACTCTCAGTGTGGGTGGGCACCATCCAGTTGGCTGGGGGCCTGGATATTACAAAAAAAAAAAAAAGGGACAGGCAAAATTGGTCTTTCTCTCTTGGAGCTCGATTTTAACCCCTTAACATTTCTTAATTCCAGCTCTATGTGACAGTGACTCTCAGAAAATTCCTGAAGTAAAGTGGTAGCCTCATTTTCTTCCTGAAGGGCCTGCTGCAACGGGGGCGGTGGTCCAAGGCATGGCGGGAAGAGAGCAAGCTGTGCAGGGTTCCACGTGTCTTTGCTGCTGTTTGCATCTCTGCACCCATCCCCCTAGACTTAAACTACTACATTTAAAAATGAGTGAAGTGGCTCATGCCTGTAATCCCAGCACTTTGGGAGGCCGAGTTGGATGGATCACCTGAGGTCATGATTTCAAGACCAGCCTCGCCAACACGGTGAAACCTCGTCTCTACTAAAATACAAAAATTAGCCGGGAATGGCGGCAGGCACCTATAATCCCAGCTACTCGGGAGGCTGAGGAAGGAGAATTGCTTGAACCCCAGAGGCAGAGGTTGCGGTAAGCCGAGATCATGCCACTGCACTCTAGACTGGGCAACAGAGTGAAACTCTGTCTAAAATAATAATAATAATAATAATAATAATAATAATGATATAAGATTAAAATTAAAAACTTAAAAAAAGATCTACATTTTGTTAAAATACCAGTTATATTGGCTGAATAGATTTTTGAGTAATTATTTTCCTAATTACTAAAGTAAAACCTAATTGGTGCAGATAATCTAAAACAATCTAGAACATATGGAAAGCACACACAAAAATGTCATTTCACTAACTTAAAGCTATTACTGTTCTGTTAGTATTTGGTGTAGTGCTGTTTAGTATCTTTTCAATATATGTTAAGGGGTTCTAGTTTTTCTTCAACGGGATTTCTTAATCTTTTTTTTTTTTTTGAGACTGAGTCTTGCTCTGTCACCAGGCTGGAGGCTGCAGTGCAGTGGTGCGATCTCGGCTCACTGCAACCTAGGCCTCCTGGGTTCAAGTGATTCCCCTGCCTCAGCCTCCCTAGTAGCTGAGACTACAGGCGTGTGACACCATGCCCGGCTAATTTTTTGTATTTTGGTAGAGACAAGGTTTCACGATGTTGTTCAGGACAGTCTCGATCTCCTGACCTGGTGATCCGCCTGCTTTGGCCTCCCAAAGTGCTGGGATTACAGGTGTGAGCCACTGCGCCCGGCCTTTTTTTTTTTTTTTTTTTTTAATAATCATTTTCTACTAGGAGTAAATTTTCATAAACATTACTTATAATGGCTGTGTGATATTCCATAGTATGCAAATAGCATAATGTATTTAAACATTTCCCTAGGGGGATTTAGGTTAATTCCTGTAAAATAAATTACAACAAAGTTAATGTCACAAAATCCTCATCCTGATGAATTCTTAGGCAGACTAAAGCCTCATCTTTTTATGCAATAAATGAGCCTGAGAGTTACATAGTTTACTCTCCTTAGTGTCATAGATATAGTCATATACATTGACATAACTGATCTATAGCTTCCTGAGAGAAAACCAAAACAATGGCATTAGGTTAGAACATTGTAATTAAATTTTGTTTTTGCTTTGTTAGTATTGGATGCACACTTCTGCCTCTTCCTCCTTCCCTCTTTCCTTCCTTTTTTTTTTAATCTGTGTGTTTCAGCTTTGTGAAATCTTTCTGGAATAAATCTAGTTTGGCTGGTCCTGGACCTCAGCTCCCTAGCTCCTTTCTTCCCAGGTATCCTTCTGCAGTAACAGTAGAAACATGCTGTCCAGGAAGGTGTTGACAGGACTGGCAGTGTCTCAGATCAGATAGCAAATCTTAACTCCTTTTAAAAATGATGCTGCAGTTATGAGGTCCGTGACTTATGAGCAAAACTTGGACGTCTCAGGTATGCAAAAGACACAGTTCCTCGTGGTTGGAAAGAACTGTTTGGATTAAATTAAATACAAAAAGAACCTCCTTCCAATATTCTTTTAAAATGTTTTCATGAATCACTATGTTAGCTTTTAAAAAGTTTTTGATAATTTTATAACATCCTTTTTAATGTGGCATCCAGTGTGGCTCTTCAGTCTAAAGAAATGTTACTATAATCATATAACTGTAGGTCTTAGATGCTTTATTTTCTGCTTAACGATATATGTGCATATCATGTGACTGAATATAGATCATCTGAATATATTATGGCTTAAAACTCAGAATTTGAATGTCATGGACCGTGCTAAAATTCAATAAAACTACATTTGGATGCAAGGGGGAAAGGGAAACATGTGGCTTGAATTTTCCTCAAAACACACGGGGAATAGTTAAAGGGGAAAAGTACTTGGGACAGAGTATAGCTGGAGTTTTGCCAGACTCATACCATTTAAACAATGGTTTAAGACTGAATTAAAATCCCAAGCGGATCTCTTTAATCTCCCCCAAAGGGTATAAGGTAGCTTTTCAACTTTGAAAGATAAAGTTAATGTAAATACTTAGAGTGAGCAAAATGGGGAACCCTGGACTTGAAGAAGCTGTTTTTGTCCTCTGAAATTCAAGGTCTTTCCACCTACACTTGGATCCCCACTCTGCCTTTAAACCCCAAAAGAGGTTAGGTTATGCCTGGCTTTTGCAACCATTTGTTTAGTTTTCCATTTTCAACGCCAACTCCACCCTGCTCTTGCACCCCCACGCAGAATCACAGACACATAATCTGGTTAACACAAATACCACTTCAAGCCCTTGCCACATCATCCAAGCCTGAACATGCCCCCAGGCTATCCTTTCTTCCCATTTCATAGTTAGGTACAATGAAAAATGAAATGGCATTGGAATGAAATGGAATGAAAATGCCAATTTTGTCAGATGAATGGAATTTAAGGGGAATCAGTGACTTTAATGACCAGTGTTGCTTCTCCTAAGGCACTCTATTTCCACACTCAGCTGGAGTCTTCCTGTACTAGTGCCAAGCAGGCAAATGTCACCTGTGAATCCCAGGAGGAGATGTGTTGATCAGCCTTCCAAACTGCTCAATGCAAAGATGCTTGGAATTCAGCAGTGCCACTTCCAGCTAACTGGCTCTGATTCCTATGGATGCAACTAGTCCTCCTCCCTGGCTGGACTAATGCCAGTCTACTTAAGGAGATAATTGACCACAAGCCAGCCTGACTGACAGGCTTCCTAAGTGCCAGATGCCAACTGTGCCAGTCCCAGCCTTTGTGGGAGGGCCTGTTCTCCTTGGGATGATAGCTAAGGTAGCTTCATCCTAACCTTGGCCTGTAACTCTGTTCTCAACTTCCCTCCAAAATATAATCAAGTGGTTCATTCCAAGTTGTTTTCTTTCTACTTTTATTTTAAGAATATCGGCCGGGCGCGGTGGCTCAAGCCTGTAATCCCAGCACTTTGGGAGGCCGAGATGGGCGGATCACGAGGTCAGGAGATGGAGACCATCCTGGCTAACCCGGTGAAACCCCATCTCTACTAAAAAATACAAAAAACTAGCCGGGCGAGGTAGCGGGCACCTGTTGTCCCAGCTACTGGGGAGGCTGAGGCAGGAGAATGGCGTGAACCCGGGAGGCAGAGCTTGCAGTGAGCTGAGATCCGGCCACTGCACTCCAGCCTGGGCGACAGAGCCAGACTCCGTCTCAAAAAAAACAAAAAAAACAAAAAAGAATATCAACACCTCCCTCCTTCTTCATTACTTCTCTTCATCTTTCTCAGGGTTCACTTAAGTGGGATACAGGCTAAACAACTACAGCCTTTTCTATCATCCTGGAAACTAGGAGCATGATTTCATGTTGAGAGGGTTACCAAAATATCACCATTAATTTATTATTCCTCTTATACAGGTTTTAGTGGTTCTCTATAAACTTCCATTATTGCCAAACCAATACTTTGTCAATGGCTGGATCCCCATTAGCATGTTTAAAATAAGCACTAAACCTGGCTCCAATGTCTTTGAGCGGATGTGTTTTGGCACTTGGGTGTATAGATCTGATTCTGGTGACAGCAGTGAGCCTGGGCCTGGGGGGGTTCTCCCAGTCCTGGTGTCCCAAAGGTCTGTCAAAACTATTCCTTGCTAGGTTCCTGGCTTGGCAACGCGGTAGTAGGTGCTACTGGGGATGAAGCCTTCACAATACAGTTAGGGTTCAACGACAGGCGCCATCTTAGTGAAGAAGGGTCTTCAGGGCGGTGTCCAGGGCTTTAACCGGGGTCTCCTCTGGGATCAGGGCCTTGACAGAAAAGCCCCGCCCCCCCCAACCCGCCTTGTTTATTTACACGAATCCCCTTGTTCTCCAGTCTCCGCTTCGTGCACAGCTTCCTTTAGGAACCAAGGTTCCCTTATGGATGAAAACTGTGCCTTCTCATCTCTGCTCTTTCTCTCCTTACTGTAAAAAACAAAACAAACCACTGTGTTTATCTCACTGATGCAGGAGGAGGTTCCACGGCAGGAGCTGGGTGCCGGGAGGCTTCATAGTCCATAGCTTCCTCTCTTTCTGGAGAGGCTGACCCTTGAGCCAGCCCACCTGGCACCGCAGGTCGGTTTGGGCCTTACCTCTCTCCTGAAAGCAGGACCGAGGGCGCCCCTAAAAAGCACACTGGGCCTTTCAGGCAGGTGAGAAAGAAAGAGGAGGTGTTTTGAAGAAACCCCTGAGATCCCAGGACCTTCTGACCGGGTAACTCGCTGCTGCTAAACTAGGTTCGGGGCCAGGGCTTCACACTCACCTGGAGATGGACAGAGAAGCCAGACCCCAAACTTCCCCAGATTTATAACTCCCGTGTCATGGTTCCCTCTGCCTTCTTTCTTTTTTTCTCTTTCAATAGTCCCAGAATAACGGAGAGGAAAACCTCACAGGAAACCTGGCAGTCTCAAGCTGGAAGAATGGAATATACTCCCGAATTGTTTGAGCCCCCAAAACAAAACTGGCCTGAGAAGTGTCTCCCAGGCGAAGTCAAAACTTTGAGGCACCCCGCAATGGGATTTGTAAATAAGGGATTCGTGGAAACACCTATTTTTAAGATGTAACCTAACTTCCTCCCCATTCCTGCCCCTGCCATTGTCATTCTGTGCATGGGTCGTCTTTTGGCTTTTTATTCTGATGAAAGATCAGAGGTGACTTTTGTTGGGCCTGGCTGGGCAGACGGAAGCTGATTCAAAGTCGACCCCTGCTAAAGGGTGGAGGGCGGAGGCCGGGTCGCGGCTTCCCAGGCCCCAGCGGAGGCGCCGCACCCGGCCGGTGACTCCTGGCCTACTCCGGTAGCCGCTCTGCCTCCGCTCTGCAGCCGCCGCTGCCCACGGGTTCCCTTCCTGCAGCTCTCGCAGCGTGGCTGCTGGCCTTCACCCACCAAGAGATCTGCGGGCCCAAGCCCCATGCTGCCACCTCCCGCTAGGCGCGGTGCCCGCGCGCAACAGGTCTTCTAGGCGGCGGTGGCTGGGCGCGCTTGCCTAGTTAATGCGGCAACGCCGGTGTCCCGGCGCCAACCCCGCTGCCTCCGTCCAGCACCGCAGACTTAAGGGGGCGCCGTCGGGCACCCATCCCGCTGACACCGAGTTCCTGGCCTTAGACGGTAGTCGAGGACCTCAAAATGGGAGAGAGGTGACGGATAGTGGTGACAGGAAAAACGCACTGTTGCGGGTTTTTGCTAATTCAGTCTCTACCATGGTGGTGGACTTAAGTTCAATTAGGAAACTGGCATATTAAAAATAGGTGGTGGCCGGGCGCGATGGTTCACGCCTGTAATCCTAGCACTTTGGGAGGCCCAGATGGGAGGACTGTTTGAGCTCAGGAGTTCGAGACCAGCATGGTAAACATAGTGAGATCTCGTCTCTAAAATACTACCACTAATAATAAATAGATAGTAAAAGAGATGATGGTGTCAAAGGCTGAAAGGAGCAATGGAGGAAATCGGTGCCTACTGGTGGCTCGCCAGTGAATTCACCACTTTGAAGTTCTGAAGTTAAGAAATAAGAGGGAGGGGAAGGATTTGCAAAGCAACCTAACCTAACTGTGGGCACTCACCACGGCCTCATCCCTGGAGAATTGAAACACCTTCACACGGAGCCAGCATAGATATCCAGAGAGAAGCTTTAATAGAGAACACCGCGTACAACAACAGGAGACATAAACAAAGTCACAACCCGAACGCGGCGCGGACACGAGGCGGAGGTGACTTAGAGCCAAAGGGCAAAGCGGTTTCTCCCCATTCTACCCCCCTCCATTCCCAAAAGTGTGTCGCGAGTAAAGTGCTATTCCTGGGGCTCAAGAAGAGGGAAGGGCAACAGCGACAAGGCAAGTTTCTTTCCCATTCACGAATTGAAACTGAAGAATTAATTCGCCTGAAAGACGTAAGCGCCCAAACAGCACACGGAATACCAAAACAGCCGCAGGGTGCAAAGGTGACGGGGTGGTCCCCTCGCTTGCGTCCGAGGAGACTGGAAGGGAACAGCCATGAAACGCTCCTGCAAGCGTTAAGAGCAATATTGTTGAGTGATGTGCCGAGTTTTTCCTGCATTCATAAGTTAGGGAAACAAAATCCCGCGATACAAGTGATTTGTTTCCTTAAAATTCCAAATAGAACAGATCGTGGGAATTGACATTATTCTTGGGCTCTCATCCGATTGATACACAAACGAGTTGCAGGTGGAAAGTCGCCTGTATTGTCTCTCTTTGGTTGTGTTTCCCAACTTTTGGAATTTGGGGTTTTACCCTTTAAGCTGCTGCCATTCTCTTTTGTGCAAACTAATTGCTCTAGCGGTTCCTCCTATCCTTTTTGACCCCTGGGTCAGAGCCAAGAAACTTAGCTGTTTCCCAAAGATATTTCGTGGGTTTCCCGCTGCCTCCTCTCCTCCCCTTCCCCCTCCAAAGCGACTTTATTCGTGACACCGTTTCCTTGCCCATTTAGCTGACCAGGAAAATAACGGTATCAAACGCTTCCTCTTTTCCTTCTCAAATGAAACGAGATTTCCTTAGTGGACAGCAGTTTTGTCTTGAATGTTCACGAGAGGCGACCGCCGAGGATGCGACCAGCAGAGAGAAACGTGGTGGCTGAGATCCGTTTCAGCGTCACTCTCTGTTGGATTCTTCCCGGGAGGTTTAGCTCTGCCAGCTTCTGCTCCCAGGAATAAGGGTCGGAATCCACTTGCAATTTACCAGCGAATGAGGTTTTCCTAACCTCCTTCGTTCCCTCCCCCCCATAACTTATCGATTTATATTAATTACAATAGAAACTCTTACCTGAAAATTGGCTTCCATTAATCTGATTGTACAACATAGTATAAACACAGACACCTGGAGGGTTATATTTATTTAGACCACCGGAGAATCCACTTTTTGGGGTTGTTCGTCTATATAAATACCTTCCTTTCCAGCAAAGGCTCAGACTCGCCAGCTCTGCCCAACCTGGCCAGGGCGCCCTCTCCCCGTCGGGTGGTTTGTGCGGTTCCGGGCCGGGCGTCTCTCACCGCGCTGGTCTCCCCTCGCCGGCCGGGTCCCCTAGGAGTGCACTAGCACCGAGTGCAAGGAGCCGCCCTTGCTCTCCGCCGCAGGAGGGGCTGTGGGCTCCAGCAGAGAGGCAACCGGCGAGGCCGCGGCCGCGGAGCACACGGTGGATGGCGCCGGAGGCTGCTGCGAAGCCGCGGGGACAGTGAGCCCCGGCTGCAGCGCAGACACGGGTGGCAGCGCAGGCGTGGGCTTGATGGGCACCGGCACGGCAGGCAGGCTCTGGCTTGCCGAGTGGCACAGGGCCTTGACCGGGACCCCGAAGGCCCCATACTCCGGGCCTACTGGGACTCCGGCTGCGGCTGCGGCGGCCGCGGCGGCGGCCACTGAATCCATGACGCCAACGTGCGGCCACACTGAGCTGACGACGTTGCCGAGCTGGCCGGGCACGGGGTAGCCCAGGTGATGCATGACGGACGCCAAGGGCAGCCCTCCAGCCTGCAGCACGCCCTTGTAGTCCCGGCCAATAATGTTCTCAATGGCAAAGGGGTGCTTGAAGCCTGATGTGGACGCCGCGGCCGCGGCGGCAGCGGCGGCGGCCGAGCCCAGCCCGTAAGGTGGGAACTGAGACAGGCGTCCCACGCTGCCCACCGCGGCTGCCGCTGCCGCCGCCGCCGCCGCTGCCACGGCCGCCGCCTCCTGCATCTTGCCGGGATGAGACGGCTGCTGAGGCTGCGACTGCTGGGGCGGTTGCTGCGGGGGCTGCGACGGGAGATGCGGAGGCGGCTGCGGAGCAGTAGGCGGTTGCTGGTGGAAATAGTGCACCATGTGGGGCGGCGGCGGGGGCGGCGGCGGCGGCGGCTGGGGTGGGTGGTGGTGATGGTGGTGGTGCGCGGCAGCGTGGTGATGATGGTGGTGATGGGGGTGGTGGTGGTGATGGGGGTGAAGGTGCCCTCCCGGCCCGGCGCCTGGCGCGCCCTTGGTGCTTCCCGCGTGCAGGTGAGTATGGTCCGCGCGCAGCACCTTGAAGCGCTTGCGACGCCGCAGGAAGCTGCCGTTCTCGAACATGTCCCCGCAGTCGGGGTGCAGTGCCCAGAAGCTACCCTTGCCAGGCTGGTCGGGGCGCCGCGGAATCTTGATGAAGCAGTCGTTGAAGGAGAGGTTGTGGCGCAGGCTGTTCTGCCAGCGCTGTGTGTGCTCGCGGTAGTAGGGGAAGCGCTCCATGATAAACTTGTAGATGTCGCTCAGAGGCAGCATCTTCTCGGCCGAGTGCTGAATTGCCATGGCGGTCAGCGAGATGTAAGAGTAGGGCGGCTTTTGGTCGCTGTACGAGTTCTTCCCCGGCCGCGGCATCGCCCCCGGCTCCTCCACCGCCCTCCGGCCCGCACTGGGCCACAGAGTCTCTCCGCACTCCGCTCCTGGGGCCTGGCTGACCCCACTAATTCCCACTCTGCCCCTCCAGTCCTGCCACTTTGCCCTCTCGCCCTCCAGGCCCTCTCTGCTTCTCTCCCCGGCCTTCTCCGAATTGCCTGGTGTCTCCGACCTTGGCCTTTCGGGCCTACTCAGCTCTCAGAAGCTGTCAACTTCTGGCCCCGACGGTTGTCGACTGGCGCGCACAGTCGCAGGCGGGGCGCGCCAGGTTTACCGTCGCCTTCTCTGCGTCTTCCCCCGGGTGTCCAAAGACTGAGTGCTGGAGCTGGCTGCAGAGGAGAGTGGCGAGGGGCCGTGTTTCCTCCCGGCCTCTTTGCTTTTTCTAGGTGGGAGGGAAACGCAGACCAAGCTGGCTGGGAGGAAGGTCTGGGCAGTAGAGACTCTGGCCCTTTAAATCTGAGTTTGCGCCTGCTGTCCTGGAGGCCAGTGACAGCAGGACTTCCAGTACCCTGGACGCAGTCCCCTGGCCAGGCACTTAGCCAGACCGCGCTGGAGTTCTCCTTTTCCTGGAGGGAAAAATCAGGGTAAGGAGAGAGAATATTGGCTTCTAGCAGCCTGCGCGTGTCTTCCCCGAAGCTCGCAGCGGCGCCGGGGTTAGAAGAGACGCCGATCCCTAGGCTGTCGCTGAGGGGGAAAAAAAGTTTGGTGGTTTCTGAAGCGGCGGCGCCCGCAGGCTCTGCTGAGGAGCGGGGGGCGCAGGATGCTGGGCGCGAGCGGCGGGCTGGAGAGGGTGTCTGCGAATGACGGGTAAGTGCTGGCAGGGGAAACCCAGCCGTCTGCGCCGCAGCTGCCGCCTTTCTCCCGGGCTTGTCTTGAGGAGGAGAGGCGGCAGCAGTGGCAGCGACGCGCTCTCCTGGCTGCGTTTTGTAATGGTCCCCGAGACGCCGAGACCCCCGCAGCTAGCGCTTCGAGACTATCACATGACCGAGGCTGAGGGACTCAGCCGCCGCCGCCGCGTCTACAGCTGAAGAAGGGGCAAAAAGGCGCCGTGCCTCGCCCCCGCCCCCTTTTCCACCTCGTTTCGGGCGCTCTCCACCCATCGGGTTCACCACTCGCTCGGCAGCCCCCAGCCACGGCCGCGTGCGGCGGGTGGCGCAGGTTGTTCGCTGGGAGGGGGCCCAGCTCTATGTGCGGTTCCCTCTGCTGCGCCACACCCGGGCCACCACGCACGGTAGAGGGGGACAGGACACTGCTTTCTTGCTTGTCTTCTCTCTGGCATCTCCCTCTTCCGACCCCTTCCTTTTACCCTTCCCTGTTTTCATCTACTCACTCTGAGCTTCTCTATCCTTAAAAACCCTTTTTCCTAGCCTAGCCACTCCGGGTCAAGTTCAGAGTATCGTGTCCTCAAGGTCTCTTCTTGAGCCCCCAGTGACCAGAGGGCTGGAGGGAAAAACTCATGGGGAGGAAAGCATGGGGTGTTTTCGCCAAATGTCAAATTCATCTCAATTTTATTGCGCGCCAACTGCATGTGAGGCTCCAGGTGCAGAGAGACAGGAGACAGTATCCGAGCTCCACTATCGCGGTATAGAGGGCGAGAAGGACAGTAACTAGGAAATCACTAATAGAATATACACTAAGGGCTTGGCAGATGGAGGCTCCACACTTTCCTGGAGCGAGTGAGTTGGACAAGTTGAGGTTTCTCTGAGACGGCAATGTCTGAGCTGGGGCCAGAAGTAAGATTTGGGGGTTCAGGGGTCCCATCACCTGTGTGTGCTAGAAGGAAGTCTTTGCTATTCTTAGCATAGGGGTGTGGGGCCGGGGCTAGGCAGGAGGTGGAATGGAGATAATTAAATAGGAAGCAAAAATTATCAGTCCACAAAATCCTGGTGTGACCTGCCAGGGAGAGGTGGATGAACCCAGGCGTAAGGTCCTTCTGCTTGGAGGTTCCTGCTCTGCACTCATCCAAACACCCAGCAGGAAACCCCAGTTTACTGCAGGGAGAACCTGAAGTTGTATACTCGTTTTGGCTACCTTTGCCCTTTGGCTGGGAGGAAAAGCAGAGTTTAGAAACAAGTATGCTCTCCGTTTCTGGGCCTGTTTCATTATTTGTAAAACAGGGTGGCTGAAGTTGGCAATTTCATGGATCCTTTCCCGTTAGGCGATCTGAGGAGAAAAGAGCATATGGACACTATGCCTTACTCGATTTTCCCACGCCTAAACTCGAAGAAAGCCATCGGCCCAGCTGCTTGGGGGGGCTGCCCCCTCACTAGCAACCTTGGTGACACCAGATCGGGTGTTTCCAGCTTCTGGCTTTTGGTGAGCTGCACGGTGGGAGCACGTCTGTCCGCGGGGTGGCTTAGCCAGGTCGCAGGAGTGCTGTGAGCGGGTCAGGCTCATAATTTCCATCTTTAGCCAGGAGCTAAATCTCTGGCTAGCTCTATGTGGCTAGTTTGTCCTAGGCCAGGAGACGTCTGAGAATAGATGTTACAATTGAAGCTTGCAAGAAGGCCTGGGGGAAAGAGCAACTTCTTGGTCCTAAGCCCTTTTCAGAGGAGGATGTTTCCTCTTTCACCGTATGCCAGAAGCGCTCCTCCTGCCATAGGAGTTTCTGCGGGATTTTTGTCCGCTGAGACACTTTAGAGAGCCCAGCAGCGGACAGCCTCTTGGCCTCAGGAAGCCACAGAATTCCACGGACGCTCACAGTTTGACAAGAGCCCGCTGGAGTCAGGTGGCTCCTTTTCCTTGGAACAAGACGGGGCGACAACAGCCCTGTCCCAGCCCAGGAAGCTGGGGTCTCCTGCACCGCTGTCAGGCCTCTGCTGAGGAGCTCTGCGTGTCGCGCGCGTAAGGGCTCTCCAGACTTCGACCCCACACGCAGCTCGAGCAAAGGAATCTTTTGTTGGCACCTCGGATAACATCTCTTCCGCGGGTTGCTGGAACAGCAGAGTCTTCTTTTGGGGAGCAGCTCTGGGGCCGTGCCCGTTGGTCACTTGCGGCTCCCGGGAACAAATCGAGGGGAGGGGCCCTTTAAAGACTCCCGGGACAAATCTTGGGCGCGTAACACGAACCCTGAACACAAAAAATGAGCCAGGCGCTCACGGGGTGAGCTTGCTACAGGCTGCAGACCCGCCGCCACAACCTTGGGTTCAGCGCCAGGGGACGCCAGGGGCTTGGCCAGGGTCTTCGGCCTCGGCAAGCCGAGTTCAGCTGGCCGGGTTCCACGCAACCTGGGACAACACAGTCGCGGAGGCTGAGCAAAGCGCCCCGAGCCTCACGCTTCCACATTCAGGTTGTGCTTGGTAAGGGCAGAAGTGCTCCCCACCACCGAGGCCACAGTCGTACGCGGCGGCCCAGGACACAATGCGGCCTAGAGCGCAGACAGGGAGCTCAGGTCGCGTGTCTGTTTTGGAGAGTAGCGGGCCGCGGCCGCCGCGGAGGATCCTGGGGGATTCCAAGCGAGGCTCGGGGCCGGGCTGCAGAGCTGGGGCCGCGGTGGGGGAGCGCGCTCTCCTCTTTCCCTACTTCCCGGGAGGTTAATTCCGACAAGTTTTGCAGGCGCGCAGTGGCACCGGCGGGGGCAGGAACGCGCGCGCTCCAGCTGCCTGCAGACCCCCGCTCAAGAAAAACAGATCGTGTAACCACCCTGGCACCAACCAGTCGGTTTCAAGTTTCCGCGAGTAATTTTTTTCTTTGTTTTTAAACAACTACTGCACTATCCAAATATTGGCTGGCGCTCTGGACGCTGGCAGGCAAATCATTGCCCCGGGCTTAGTGTAATTATCTCAGGCGTATTTGGTTTACCCCTTAGGCAATTGTTGGCGACGCTATGCTAGGAAGAGGGGTTCCATGCAAGCTTTTATTGCGTTTAATTGGCTCTATGGAGGGGAGTAAAAAACGATGTGGAACTTTAGGAGAGGTTATTTATTCATTCTCCTCCATGCCCCCAGTCCCTGGAGGGTCTCACGCGCTCCTTGGGCTGGATCGAGGCCAGGCCTTCCCATGGCTTCTGCGGACAGCTGTGCCCAGGGCGAGGAGGAACACAAGTTACCGATAGGGCTAGGACGACGTGCAGGGCTAGAAAGAAGGCAAAGGTTTACGCGCACATCTCAATTTCCATGGGTTCTCCCTTTACCCACTTACTTCTGACGTGCGGAAGGTGGCCTGGGTTAGTTACGTTTGGGGTCATCCCAGGAGCCTTTCGTGTCACGCTAGCCTGGCACTTGCCTGACCTTCGGCTGACTTCTCGGCGCATACTTTTCCCAGACGAAACTCCTAACGTGGATTTGAAGAGGGTGGGAAAAAGCCAGCCCCGGAGCTCGGAAACGTGGCTTCCATCTCGAGTCC